>NW_006399762.1:5055491-5110318 GCF_000299155.1 Elephantulus edwardii
CACCCCTCCCCACCAGCTCGCTTCCCCCTCTGGAGGGGGAAAAAAAAAGAAAAAAATTCCTTCATTAGTACTTGGGGTGAGGGGTGGGGGGAAGGGACGTGGGAATTGTATACTAATCTGAAGCTTTTAACAATTTCAGTCTCTTCACCGTTAATCATGACGCTGCCAAGTGCCTAGTAATGAGAATCTTTGTTTTCTTGGTGTATAACATAATGTAGATGGCCTAATTACTCTTAGAAGAATAATCAAGATATCCCTTACATCTGAGGAAGTTGTGGAAGAACTTACACATTAATATATTTTATCCCAGTCATGTCTTTAGAACTTCTAAATACTCAGAATCATTGTGGCCTCTAATCTTCTTCATACTGGTTTTTTTGTTTGTTTGTTTTGTTTTGTTTTTTAATCTTCCCCCCTCTTTTCTTTCCTCATAGCTTTATATATTTCCTATTGGTTTTGCTGGCCATTGTGTCCTAACTCTATTCCTTGGCCACAATCCAATGAAAAGGAAATCTGATCAGCCTAAGCTTTGAGTGAAGAGCTTAATATAACCCACTCAGCAAAAGGCTAGGGAAAAGAAGAAGCCAATCTAATGAGTCACATATGCTGTTCTCTTCCTTTTTTATTAAAAAAAAACCAACAACAACAATGGCTAAGGGTAACAATAATGTTAATGTTAATTTAGTTAATTTTGACATTAATATAGTTTGGTGAGGCTGCAAAATGCACTGGACTTGTACCTGTTCCAGAGAGGTATTACTTTGAAATTTATTTCTTTGAAATTTATCTATGAAATGATGAAATTGAAGAAAGACTATTTCTCTATGATGTATTTTCAGACTTATCTAAATAGCAATATTTTGTGTAAGCATGAAGGTAAGTTATCCAGATTAGATATGCTTTAATTCTTGAAAACTTTATTATATATTGTCTTTCTTGTCATAAGCATTCCAAGAAAAATTATGCAAATTAAGCAGCACTCTACTTTTTAACAACTTGTTTTATATAACACATCGACAACCTGAAATATGTATATTTTTTGCAACCTAGCTTGCAAAAAACAAAGAGACCTTGTGGGACTTTTCTAAAAAGATCAAAGACTACAACTTTCAATACAGATTACATCTCAATATCAAGAAAACCAAAATCCTCACCACTGGACCAATAGGCAACATCTTGATATATGGAGGAATAACTGAAGTTTCCAACTATTTAATTTTGTTTGAATTCACAAGCAGCACTCATGGTAGCCATAGTAAAGAAATCAAAAGATTTGTTACATTTGGAAAATCTGCCTTCAAGGACCTCTTCAAAGTGCAAAAGTGAAGGAATGTCAGTTCCGCTACTAAAGTGCACTGATTTAAGCCATGGTATTTTCAATTATTTGTATATATCTGAAAGTTGAACAATGACTAAGGAAGACATAAGAATGGAAGTCATTTTTAAATATTTTTTATTGATTTTTATATACTATTACCTTTACAGTATGTTTCATTCATATACATTGTTTTATATAATCTTTCATTTACATTGTGTTTCATGCAATCATTCATATACATTCTATTTTACATTTTTTATACTTGTTTATTAAGAATTGATGTCTTTGAATTGCAATTTGGGTTAAGAGTATTGAATATCCCATGTTGTTGTTGTTGTTATGTGCCATCGAGTCGTTTGTGACTCATAGCGACCCTATGTACAATAGCCCTAAACCCTGCTCTATCCTGTGCCAAACGCACTGCCTCTGACACACCCATCCCAATTACCCCAGTCACCAAATCAATCCACCTCATAGACGGTCTTCCCCTCCTGCTCTGTCCCTTTACTCTACCCAGCACGATGTCTCTCTCCAAGGGCCTGTCTCTCCTTACAACATGTCCAAAGTATGTCAGACGAAGCCCAGAATCCTTGCCTCCAAGGAGTAGCTTGGTTTAACCCTCTACAGGATGAATTTATTTGTTTTCTTGGCAGTCCATGGTACATTCGATACTCTTCTCCAGCACCACATCTCAAAGGCATCAATTCTCCTTCTATCCTTCCTAGTCATTGTCCAACTCTCTGATACATAACAAGTGATTGCAAAGACCATGGCCCATATCAGGCACACTTTAGTCTCAAGAAAGACACTGTTGCTCTTGAGTACTTTAGAGAGGTCCCTAACAGCAGACTTTCCCATCAGAGTATGCTTTTTGATTTCCTAACTGCTGGTGCCAAGAGTGTTGACCGTGGAGCCGAGCAAACTGAAGCTGTGAACAATCTCTTTGCCATCCATCCTGATGCTACCAATGGGTCCAGAGGTGAGAATCTTTGTCTTCTTGACATTGAGCCTCAGTCCATACTGAAGGCTGCAGTCCTTGACCCTCTGTAGCAAGTGCATGAGGTCCTCCTAGGTTTCAGCAAGCAGGGTTGTGTCATCTGCATAATGCAGATTGTTAATAGATCTTCCGCCAATCCTGATGCCACAAGTCTCCTCACAGAGCCCAGCCTCCTGGATAATCTGCTTTGCAAACAGGTTGAAAAGGTATGGAGACAGGGCACATCCTTGGTGTACACTCTTCCCAATTTTGAACCATGCAGTGTTACCCTGCTCTGTTCTGACAACTGCCTCTTGGTCCAAGTATAGGTTTCGCATTAGCACGATTAAATTTTCTGGGATTCCCATTCTTCTCAGAGTCAGATTGCCAAAAATAACCAAATAAGACTACCTTGGAGGAAGCGCATCCAGGTTGTTCCGTGGAGCCATGGGTGATGAAACTTTTTCTCACAGAAGTTGGCTGTGTTATCAGGAGAGGTGATCCCTCAGAAAAAGGCATTATGCCATGAAAAGTAGAGTATCAGAGAAAGAGAGGAAGATTTTCAACAGGACAAATTGACATGGTGACTGTACCCATGGCTTTGAAAATGTCAGAGATAGTGAGCACGATGAAGGATCGAACACATGAAGGACCGAACTACTGGTCATAGAGTTGCTATGTTGTTGTTGGGTACTGTCAGGCCAACTATGACATACTTTGGGCATATGGCTAGAGTAATAGTAAACTAGGGGGCTCATAAAAACAACACAAAAGGGAGTTCTGAAGGTTTAGTCCATAGGGAGTTGCACTGTTTACCCAAAGTTGATACATCTCTGGTGATTCAAATCCAATTCCTCAGACAAAAGATGGGAAGTTTCCTCCCCTGAAATTTGCAGCGTATACACTGGTGATGTACTGTATAGTGTTAGATTGTCAGTTACAAGTTAATTCATTTCAATCAAACAGCTACTTCATGGGAGAAAGATGGGCAGTCACTTCCTGTAAAGGCATACAGCCTTAGACGTCTAATGGAGGGCTGATGAATCAGGATTGTGTTGATAGCAGTTTGGGGATAAATATTTCCCTAGTTTTTGTTGTTCTTTCTCAGAGAAGGGTACTCTACAAAAACTACGTTATAGTGTTTTTCAAGAGAGCCAACAAAACAAACAGAAAAACTCATCTTTTAAAGTTATTGTCATGAACTCTTGACTTATAAGTGTTACTAACCGATGAGAAACTATGTAGATGAGAATGAGATTTTATTATCTTTTGCTAAAAATTTTTAAAAGAATCTCTGGCAAAAATAAAATAGAAGCGAGATTTATAAGCCAAGATTGCATATTGAGCTGTATGTCAACTGCATGACTTTAATACAGTTTTCAAACACATTTCAATTCTATTGTTAGGTATCTTAGAATGAGTTCTGACTCCTAGCAATCATATGGTCAACAGAAGGAAACGTGGTCCTGTTCTGTGCCATCGTCACAATCTTGCTATTCTTGAGCTCATTAAATAGCTATTTAATAGCCCATGTTATTTTTTAAAAAATAATATTTTTTTATAAAAAGGTATATGAAAAGGGACTTGGTGGCAGATCCCTGGGAGCTTAGTTTGTTTTGGAACAAATAGTACTAGTCCCTTATCATTTTAGGGGTCGGGGGAAGGAGCACAGTGTGGGCAGCACAACAGGAAGCAGACCAAGGGAAGGAGAGCTTGATCCTCACACTGGATCCCTCTGCTATCAGCACAGAGTGGCCACAGATCAAGTGCTGAGGCTACCTTAGAAGCAAAAAATGCTTGAGTCCGGGAAATAATATTCCCTACAAACAAAACATGAGAGTCTTCAATCTGTCTATTGTGCTTTCTCCCTCTTTTCGGTTCTTTTTCTCCTATTACCCCTAGTTATTGTCTGTCTCTCTGATGCATAACAAGTGATTGCAAATACCATGGCCTGTATCAGGCACACCTTAGTCTGCAGACTGACATTATTGCTCTAGAAAAATTTTTAAAATAGTGTTTTTGTTAGCCAAGACCAGCAGTGTAGAAAACCGGAAATAAGATAGAAAATTATCAAAGAGCATTGCATAGTAAAACTTTCATTTTGGTTCTATATAGATGTATATTTAGATGTATGTTTTTATGGTGACTGGGTTGAAAAGCTAAAAGTGTTTCTTTATTGTCAGAATGACTAATGTAAGGAGAATCAGCTAAAAAACACACATTTATTGCTATGGAGTCAATTCTTAGTCATAGTGACTCTCCATTGAGTTTCCAAGGCTGTGTATCTTTATTAGAGAAGATTGCCCATTGTTTTTTCCCCGTGAAGAAACATCAGTTGGATTCAAACAGCTGACATTTTGGCTAGCAGTGCAACATGTACACCAACTTTAACTCCAGTAGGGAAATCAGACTGCAGCAATGTAGTTGGCTTTGTTGTTTAGATGCTGGCAAGTTAATTCTGATTTAGACCCAGTATGAGCAGAGTAGAACTGCTCTATTGGGCTAACATTTGGGAAACAGATCTTAGATCTGTCTCCTGAGGAGCCACAGGATGGGTTTGAATCACCAGTCTTTCAGCTACTGGTTGAACCAATTGAAAGACTCTACTGTGGGAACTCCTCCTGTTGACCATAAACAGATTAAACCTATCAGAACTCAGTAAAGCCTCCATCAGAGTCTAGTCACACACAGCACTAGCAATCCTCGGTTTCTGCCAATTCTCGGAACTAAGCTGTTAAACTAGAGGAATTGATGATTTAGGAGCAATTTAGGAGGGGAAGTAATTGAAAAATATCTCTGGCTAGTTCTAAAGAAAGAATAAAATTTTATCTGTTTTGCAATATCCATGTGTAGGTAAGATAGTATCCAAGACAACATATTTAAATGTTTATGTCAAAATATCATTGTGGTGACTGCATATATAGGATTTTTGCCTCAGACCTTATAGCGTTTGGTCTGTATTATTGAAGTAAAAACTGAGCTCAACAACTGAAGAAGAAAACCACGTCCCGTCCTCTTTTTGGACAATTAATTTTTTTTCAATTCATTAATTGTTGCACTTATCTTCCCTCCCAACCCTCTCCCCTAGTACACTATCCTCTTGGAAAAGTAAAATACAAATTCTTTCATTGATTCACAAACCCTCCCCCAGGTCCACTCCACCATGTAGCCTTCGCTCTAGACTCCTGTCATGACAAAAATACCTAATCACATATCCCTTTTAAACAGTTTTCTCCCTCATCTGTTTCAGTGAAGTATACATTATTGAAGTCATCTTTCTCAGTCTCTCCCCAACCCCAAGGTCAGTTCTGTTTTACAACAGTGGCACCATGCAGTATGTGTCCTTTTGTGACTTAAGATACTTCACTCAACATAATGTCCTCCAGAGTCACCCATTTTGAATACCATTGCATGAGTTCCTTGTTTTCCAATGCAGCATAATATTCTATTGTGTGAATATTTCACAGCTTCTCTATCCATTCATTTGTTGATGGGCACTTAGGTTGTTTCCAACTCCTTGCTATTGTGAACAAAGCCACGATAAACATGTGTGTGAATATATCTGCTTGGATCTCAGTTGAACAATATATTTTTAGGTTTGCACTAAGTTTTATGCAGAGATGATGAACTTGTTATTTAGGAGCTACATTGCTCAAAAAAGTTTTAGAAATATGATGTTCCTTAGGACTACATGCATGACTTCAGTGAAGATGCTATGGTGATCTCTGGAATGGTTGGTGGTGGTTGTTATGTGTTGTGAAGTGGGAACATACTCATAGATGAGCCTCCAGCAACTCTTCAGAGACTGAAAATCACATGAGAGGAGATGGCTCAATTTTTTCCTTGGAGCAGCTAGTGAATGAATTTAAACTGCCCACTTTTGGTTTGGCAGTGTAGCTCTTATCCACTGTTGTGTACTGTTGGGACAGAACTTATTTTGTCTTCTTAAATACAAATTAAAGGCTGGTAGTCTTAGACCTTCTGTAGTAAGTCCTTCAAGTCCTCCTCACTTTCAGCACGCAAGGTTGTGTCATCTACCTCTGATCCTGATCCCACTTTCTTCTTCATAGAGTCCATCTTCTTGAATGATTTATTTCATGTACAGATTGAATGTACAGCAACGTTATCAAAATTAAATAGGATGGCCAGCAAGATAGAATTGGAGAGGATGTGGAGATTGAAAATATCATACACTGCTGATGAGACTGTAAAATGGAGCAATCACTGTGGAAAGCACTTAGGTATTTCCTCAAAAAACTGAACCTAGACATACCATTTGACTCAGTCATTTCACTGCTGGAAATATACCCCAATGAAATCAGAGCTTAAATAAAAACAGAAATATGTCCATACAGCTTTATTTACAGTGGAAACAACACAAATGCCCACCAATAGACGGATGGACAGAGAAATGATCGTATAGACACACAATAGAACACTATTCAGTACTAAAGAACAACAAAGTATTCAGAAAGTAGGAAGATAAAGGAGGTTGAATTGATGGTGGAGGAGAGAAAAAATAAAAATGCAATGAGTAGACAAAAAGCACAAGGGCCAAGACAAGGAAGAATCAACCTGGCAAGAATTGAGACAAAGAAAATAAAGCTACTGCAATTAGCAAAAAGAAACAAGATACATGTAACTGAAAGGGAAAGGAGAGAAAAGGTATGGAAGGAGGAAGATTAAATTACTAGGACAGTGGAGATTAGTGTGGAATAGAGGATAATGAAATAGAAAAGGTGCAATGGGGATTTGAGTAGATAGGGAGATAGAAACAAAAACTCAATAGTAATAAATTATATTAAACATGATGTGCAGAAATTGTTGTTGTTGTTGTTATGTGCTGTCGAGTCGTTTGCAACTCATAGTGACCCCGTGCTCTATCCTGTGCCAATCTCATTGCCTCTGACACACCCATCCTGATTACCCCAGTCACTGAATCAATCCATCTCATACAGGGTCTTCCCCTCCTGCGCTGTCCCTCTACTCTACCCAGCATGATGTCCCTCTCTAAAGACCTGTCTCTCCTTACAGCATGTCCAAAGTATGTCAGACGAAGCCCCAGAATCCTTGCCTCCAAAGAGCAGCCTGGTTTAACCCTCTCTAGGATGAATCTGTTTGTTTTCCTAGCAGTCCATGGTACATTCAATACTCTTCTCCAGCACCACAGCTCAAAGGTGTCAATTCTCCTTCTATCCTCCCTAGTCATTGTCCAATTCTCTGATGCATAACAAGTGATTGCAAAAACCATGGCCTGTATCAGGCACACCTTAGTCTCCAGAGAGACACCGTTGCTCTTGACTACTTTAGAGAGGTCCCTAACTGCAGAATTTCCCATAGCAATACTTTTTTTGATTGCCTGGCTACTGGTGCAAAGAGTGTTGACCGTGGAGCCGAGCAAATTGAAGCTATGAACAATCTCAATCTCTTCGCCATCCATCCTGGTGCTACCAATTGGTCCAGTAGTGAGAATTTTTGTCTTCTTGACATTGAGCCTCAGTCCATATTGAAGGCTGCAGTCCTTGACCCTCTGCAGTAAGTGCATGAGGTCCTCCTCAGTTTTAACAAGCAGGGTTGTGTCATTTGCATAACGCAGATTGTTGTACAGAAATTATTGTGTAAAATAAAGTACACATTTAAAAGTATTGCTCTAATACATTTTTAAAGTACTTTTATTTGCAATGTTGATCATAAAAGAACAATACATCACTAAAAAAAAAAAAACCTAAAATGAGTATCTTATTTAGGTCCCATTCAATGTTTTTTCTTGCTAACAGAAATCTTATTTGTTCAAATATTGAGTGGCCAGGTTATTCAGGGGAGGCTATGAACTTGCAGTCCCAGAAGTTGAATTTGTCGAAAAACTAAAAACCACAAAACAAACAAATAAAAAACTCTGCTGGAGGATCAACTATGAGCTAGTTTCCACTAGACGATGGAGAATTATCCTGCCCTCTGTAGCACAGAAATGGCACCTCTGGTGTTTCACATCCACCGGATTTGAACACAGGAGAGAGATCAGCAATCTCCCACACTATTTACAACTTTGGAAATCACATTGGATGGTTAGCTATGAGTTGATCCCAATTCAACACCCAACACCGATGAGTTTGGGGGATTTTTGTGGTTGGGGTGTGTGTGTGTGTGTGTGTGTGTGTGTGTGTGTGTGTGTTTCTTTCTGAGGTAAATAATGCTAACTTTGTTTTCCTTGTCCAGGCTAAGTTGAAAAATGAAAAAGCAGTCTCCTTCAGCTGTGTGATCTGTGGTTTTTCTCACTTTACAAATGGCTTCGGGAAAATACATTTCCTTTATTCCCTGTGAATGCTGGTTAAGATGCAATGCTTTAGGATACAATAGCCATCAAAATGACAAAGAACAAAAGCGAATAACAGCATGGAGCAAAGTGTTCTGTTGGAGAGAACCTCCACACTGAAATCCCTCAGCCCCACTGCTGACATTCTGCTTACAGTAAAGAAATGTTTCCTTTATTGTTCCAGCTTATTGGGTTTAAAATTATTTATTCCAACATCTACAGAAAATTTAATTATATGTAAATTATTTATAACTATATTTTTATTTTCCCCTGCATATATATTTTAAATATATATTAAATAAACACATTTATTTAATATATATGTATATAGTTTGTGTACTTCTTGATTTCATTTCTTTTTCTGTTGACTTTTAAACATCCTTTCACTGATGAAGTAGTAATATAATAGTTTACATATTGATAGACCATAATTGATTTAACCAATCTAATATTTTTTGAGTTTGTTTACATTTATATTCAGTTTGGATTTTTTATATTAGATGTGTGTTTCTGCGTGATAGAAATCACTTATACTCTAAGCTACTAACTGCAAGCTTGATGGCTTGACTCCACCTCAGTTACTTCACAAGCAAAGCCTACCAATCTGCTTCTGAAAAAACAAAAAACCCAGTGACTGAAAACACCATTGCAGTTGTGTTCCGACACATATAAAGCTGACATGAATTGGAACTGATTCATCAACAAATGGTTAATGTAGTTGGTGAGTGACTGAGCACAGAAGTTGCATAACTATTCTTCATAATTCATTGAGTGTTTCTGAAGAAAGGCACTTTATAATGCTTTTTTTATTGCCTGATAACCTTCACATTCAGGAGACTCTTCCTAATGCCTGTCCTAACGTCTCCGTTTCTTTTCTATTAATATAGTAAAACATTCTTTTCCTTTATTACTTCACAATAAATTATTGTAACATCCTGAACATAATAATGGAACTTCATTATTCCCAATCTTCTGCTTTATTGCCCAATCTTAAGATGGTTTAATTTTATATTATTTGAAAGTTTACCTATTGCTTCAGCACAGAGTAGAAAAGCAACCTAGATATTCCCCTAAAATAGAATTTGTGGCTCTTATTATTAAGTGTACTCTAGTCACCTCTGACTCATTGTGGCTTTTGGATAACGGAACAAAATGTTTCCCAGTCCTCTACCATTTTCATGCTTTTTTCTGTTCCGTGCATTATTTTGGCTGTTGTGTCAGTCTATCCATTGAGAGTTTCTCTTATTTCATTGATCCTCAACTTTACCAAACTGACGTCCTTTTTTACTGATAGTCCTTTTCAGTTGATGTGTTCAAACAAAATGAGTTGAATTCTTGTCATTCCAGCTTCTAAGGAACATTCTGGTTATAGGTGTTCTAAGACTGATTTGTGTGTTTTCTGTTATTGTTGTTTTTGTTATGTACCATTGAGTCAGAAATGACTCATAGCCGACCTTCCCATGAGTTTTCTGAGGCAGTGAAGTCTATGGAAAAAGGGTACCTACTTTTCTCTTTGTATTTGTATTTTTTCTAACACATTTATTAATTGCAATGTGTTAGTGACTATGCAGTGTTACAGACATAATATTTGTGGTATACTATGAAAAGTGCATCTATTATTACATACAAATGATTTGACAGCAACCCTTCGTAAATGTTTCTGTTATCTGTCATTGAGTTGACTCTGACTCATAGCAATCCTAGGAACAAATAGCTCTGAACTTTATCCTATCCTGAGCCAACCTCACTGTCTCTGAGACATTTGACCCCATTGCCCCAGTCACTGAGTCAATCTGGCTCATCCAGAGTCTTCCTTTCCTTCACTGACCCTCCACCCTTGCAAGTATGAGGTCCTTCCTCAAGGAATGATTCTCCTGATAATATGCCCAACGTATGTTAGAAGGAGTTTCAAAATCCTTGCCTCCAAGAAGCAACCTGGTTTCACCCTTTTCAGGATAGCCTGTTTGTTTTCTTGGCGGTACATGGTATCTTCAATACTCTTCTTTAGCACCACAGCTCAAAGGCATCAATTCTCCTTCTGTCATCCTGATTCAATGCCGAGCTCTAAGAGACCTAGAGAGCAACTGAGAAGAGCATGTTCTGCATAATTTGCACCTTATTTTAAGCATTCTGTGTACCAAACAGTGGATTTACTGTGTTTAATTCATATTTAAGGATATCTGTTCCTTGGAGGCAAAGTTGGTGAGCTCACAAATTTTGAACATGTTGTTAAGAGAGGCTATTCTGTAAAAAAGGGCATCATGCTCGGATAGGTGGAAGGTCAGTGAAGGAAAGAAAGATACTCAATGAGATAGACTGATGCATGGTCTGTGGTAACGGGCACAAATGTGACGAGGGTGGTAAGTATGGCACAGGATAGGACAGAGGTCAGATCTTTTGTTCATGGAGTTGCTGTGAGTTGTACTAGATTTGATGGCACTTAACAACAACAAAAATAGTGTGAGTTTAACTTGGCATCTTAAATAATGGAATAAGCTACCAGTGCATGTTTTCACTTTGAATGTTTAATTTGTAGGAAAGGATTATGATATTAAATGGGAAATATCTGGATTGAAGATACTGAATTCCTTACTCAAGGATAAGCTTTTCTAAAAAAAAAAAAGAATAAGCTTTTCTGAAGATAAACATTTAGAACACCAGAAGGAGGGAAAACACCAACCTTTTAAAAGGAAAATATGATTGTTGAAAGTACATGTGAAAATGTAAATAAATTTGAATATAAACTCATTGCCATATGGTCGATCCTCCATAGGATTTGTGAGGATTTATATCTAACCAGGAAGAATTGCCCATCTTTATCCTGTGATATACGGATATCTAAATATGGTTGTTCAATTAGAAAGTTTAGAAGATAAAGGCAAGTAAATAGAGAGCAAAAAGACAAAATAAATTTTTAAAACAAAACAAATTGCAAAAGTAAACACATAAGAGGATCAAGACAAGAAGCCCAACATCTGATTAATGAGTTGTCCACCACAAACCACAATGAATAGCACAGAAACAAAGGAGTCACAAGTCTCCAAATTGTGAAAGCTCACGTGAGCCCAAGGAAAAAAGAATAAAAAATGACCCATGCTTCAGTACAGCCCAATAAAATTTTAGAATCTGAATTACAAAGAAATCAATACAAGCTTCCAGAGAGTAAACCAGTCTATTTATAAAGGAGCAAAAATCAGACTGACAAAAGGCTCTTGGCAGCATCTGTGAATTCTCCACATCAGTAACACAAAGTCTTCATCATTCTGAAAGAAAATAATATTGAATTCACACCAAAGCTATAGGCCTTCCCAGAAATCTAGGAGCTTAAAGCATTTCCTTTCAGATTTTCATGCTGAAGAAATTACTTGAGAAATAGACATGCAAACCCAAATGGAAAACTAAAAATGAGAAGCTATGAAATTAAAGAAACAGGAGTCCATTAAGAAGTAATTTTAAGATGATAGTTGTTACAGCAGTCATTTTTTTTTTTAGAAAATTGCTATCATCAAAGCTTGAATTCACAGTGGTCTTCTAGAAACCCTTAACAGAACAAACAATGAAAGTGCTTCAAAGCAATAAATATAATGGGAAAAGAGTGAAATGTAATAGGAAAATTAACTACTAAAAAGATGATAATGAAGATAATAATAAGAATAGTTAACATTCATTGATACTTTGCCTGGTTCCAGTCATTACACCAAACACATAACATTTACTATATCATTTAATTTTGCACAAGTCCTATGAGGCAAATACTATTATCATCATTAAATTTTATGAGTAAGGAAACTCAAAACATAATGAAGTAATTTGCCTCAAGTCATGTGGTTAGGAGATGATAATCTGGGATCCAAATTTGGGCAACCTCTTTAAGAACCAAATTGCTACCCTGAATCTATCCCAGTTGAATTTAAGAATCATGTGAAGAACAGTTTGAGGTATTTAACAACAGTGATTGAATATCAGAGGAGCTATGAGAAAATATCAAAGATATCGCCCATGATGCATAAGGTCAACACAAAGGAGGAGAAAGAAAAAGTAAAAATGGATGTCAGGAGAGACTATCAACATTGTATTAGAGCATTGAGAAGCCAAAATGAAATGAAGAGGTGTTAAAAAAAAAGATGCTAAAGAAAATATTTCAAAGAGCTGCCTGAGAAGATAAAACAAAGTATTATAATGAAATGTGCAAGGAGCTGAAGCCAAAGAATAAAAACAGACCAACTTGCTCAACATTTCTTAACCTGAGAGAACTAAAAAAAAAAAAAAAAGAGAGAGAGAGAAGCCTTGGGTTGCAATACTGAGAGATGCTACGTGCACAACCTTGAATGATGCAGGAAGCATCAAAAGAAGATGGAAGGAATATAGAAAATCACTAGACACAAAAAAAATTAGTTGGCACTGAAAAATTTCAGAAAATACCATATGAATAAGGGCCAATGGTAGTGAAGAATGAAGTTCAAGTGACACTGAAGGCATAGCAAAAACTAAAGTCCCAGGAATCAATGGGATACCAATTTATATGTTCCAGCTAACATATGCAGCTCTGGATGCACTCCCTAGTTTATACCAGGAAATTAGGAAAACATCTACATGGTCCACTTACTGGAAGAGATGTACATCTGTCCCTATTTGCAAAAGTGATCCAACAGAATATTAGAATTATCAAACAATATTTTTAATACCTTATATAAGCAAAATATTGCTGAAGATCATTCAAAACCTGCTAGAACAATACATTGACAGGGAACTATCAGACGTTCAAGCTGGATTTCTAAGAGGTCACTGCACCAGGGCTGTCATTGCTGATGTGAGAGGTATCCTAGCAAAAACATCGAATAAAAGAAGGATTTCAATTTGTTTTAATGACTGTATAAAGGCATAATATGGTGTATATTATACAAATTACGGCTAACATTGAGACACATGGGAATCTCAAAACACTTAATTATGCTAATCTGAAATCTTTACCTAGACAAAGGAACTGTTGTCTAAATGGAACAAGGAAGCACTGTATGGTCTAAAATCAGAAAGGGTATGTGTGAAGGTTAATTCCTTTCTCTATTCCCATTCATGACACAATCTTTCTTGTTGAAACTGAAGAGGACCTGAAGAGCTTGCTGCAGAAGGTCAAGGACAGAAGCCTTCAATATGGATTGAAGCTCAACATCAAGAAAACAAAGATTCTCAGTACTGGGTCAATTGGCAGCATCATTATGGATGATGATGAGGTTGAGATTGTTAATAGTTTAGTTTCCTTGGTTCCACAATCAATACTATTGGTACCAGTAGCCCCGAAATCAAGAGACGAATTGCATCAAGAAAGTCAGTTGTCAGGGACCTCTCCAGAGTACTGAAGAGCAATGATGTCAGGCTGGAGATTAAGGTGCATCAGGTCATAGTCTTTGCAATAGCGTGCTTGTGTCAGAAATCTGGATGGTGACTAGGCATGATAGAAAGAGACTTGATGCCTTTGAGAGGTGGTGCTGGAGAAGAGTGTTGAATATACCATGGACTGCTAGGAGAAAAAATAGGTTTTTCCTGGAGAGGGTGAAAACATGCTGCTTCTTGGAGGCTAGGAATCTAAAGCTTCATCTGACATACTTTGGGCATGTTGCAAGGAGGGACCAGTCCTTGGAGAGGGACATCATGTTTGAGAGGGTGGAGGGACAGAGCAGGAGAGGAAGACCCTTGAGATGGATTGATTCCGTGATTGGGGTAATGGGAGTAGGTGTGTTGGAGACAGTGAGATTGGCACAGGATAGAGCAGGATTTAGGGCTCTTGTACACAGGGTTGCTATGAGTTGCAAGTCACTCAACAGAACATAACAATAACAACAATTCCCATTTATTTGTATGCTGAGCAAAAAATTCTCAAAGCCAGACTCTAAGAAGAAGAATGTGGTATCAGTATTAGAGGAAGACTCATCAACAACCTGAGTTATACAGAGGACACAACTTTGCTTGCTGAAATTAATGAGGATATGAAGCACTTGCTTCAGAAGATCAAGGACTACAGCCATCTGTGTGGATTATTTCTTAACATTAAGAAAACAAACATCCTCACCATGTGATCAATAGTCAACTTTGTGATGGATGAAGAGAGAATGGAAGCTGTCGATGATTTAATCTTGCTTGAATCAATAATCAACACTCTTGGTACTGGCAGTCAGGAAATCAGATGTGTTTCATTGGACAAGACCACCGTCAAGGACTTCTTCAAAATGCTGAAGAGCAAAGATGTCAACATAAAGACTACTTCAGGCCTTGGTATTAATAACTAGCTACACACCAGAATACTGGAAAGTGAATAAGGATGACAGAACAGTTGATGGCTTTGAGTTGTGGTGCTGAAGAAAAGTACTGAATATCCTATGGACTGCCAAAAGAACAAAGAGGTATATCTTGGAAAAAGTGCATCCAGAGTGCTCCTTGGAGGCAAAAGTGAAGAAGAGCCATCTTTCATAAGTTGGACTTGTGCCTTGGTGAGGCTATTTCTTGGAAAGTGACGCCATGATTGGAAATATGGAGGGTCAGCAAAGGAAAGCAAGATCCCCAATGAGATTAATTGGCATGATGACTTCAGCAATGGACTTAAGTGTGTCAGAGATGATGGTGAGGGCTGAGTTCAGGTTGGCTGTTCATAAGATTGTTGTGAGTCATACTTGACTCAACAGCACCTCACAACAATAACTCATACTTTAAACCAATAAATTATGGTTTCACATTTCTTCCTTCAACTAGAAAAATTTGCAGTCAAGGAAAGGCAAAAATAAAAAGAAGTACTCTAGCCCTCCAAAATAAATGGAACCATATACAAGTTAAACAAAAACATGGCATACGTGAAACAATAAGTCACTCAACAACGTTCATAGCTACAGGATCACAGAAAGAAAAATGTATTTAGAACAGAAATAATGACTTCATCATTCATATAATAATATATATGATAGACCTCATGGTCTCTCTGAAAGATCACAGCCTTGAGAACTCTGTGGAGTAATTCTACTCTGCATCTTTGAGACCACCATGAACTGTACTCAAGGATCAGCTACACAGTAGATAACAGTAAGAGGACATCACCAAAACAGAGGCAAGGATTCATAGATGTCAAACAGACAGGAACCAAAGAAAGACAAGCACCACAGTACAAGGGAACTGGTAGGGCATGAAATTAAATAGGTACCAGCTAGACTGCACAAGAAAGACACAAAGTTCTGACCACATGCAAAGTTTCATGCAAGGTCATTAGTGCATCCATGAGATAGGTTATTTCAGTTATGAGTCTTCTATAATTTCCACATTTTGTTGACATTTTTTTCCTAAGGATCCCACCTGTGTGATTTAAACTCATTTTAGTAGCATTCTTGGAAGTATAACATTCCTTTCTAAACAACAAGTTGTTTTTGTCATCGATTTGGAACCAACCCATAGCTGACCTTCTAAAAAGTTATCAGAGGCAATAAATCACACAGAAGGAGATTATTCATCCATCTTCCTGAGGAGCACCTAATGGATTTGAACCACGTGGCTTTGGATTTGCAATGCAGTTTCTTACCACTGTTGCTGCTGTTGTTATGTGCCATCGAGTCGTTTGTGACTCATAGTGACACTATGTACAAGAACTCTAAACGCTGTTCTATCCTGTGCCAACCTAGCCATCTCAAACACACTTATTCCCACAGCTCCAGTCACAGAATCAATCCATCTCATCGAAGGTCTTCTTCTCCTTCTGCCAACATGATGTCCAAGGACCAGTCCCTCCTTCCAACATGCCCAAACTATGTCAGACAATGCTTCAGAATCCTTGACTCCAAGGAGCATTCTGGCTTCACCTTCTCCAGGAAAAACCCATTTGTTCTCCTAGTAGTCCATGGAATATTCAACACTCTTCTCCAGCACCAAAGCTCAAACGCATCAATTCTCTTTCTATCAACCCTATTCACTGTCCAACTCTCTGATGCATAGCACGTAATTGTGAAGACTATAGGCCGAATCAGCTGAGCCTTAGTCTCCAGCCTGACATTGTTGCTCTTGAGTACTCTTGAGAGGTCCCTCACAGCTGACTTTCCCAATGCAATTTGTCTCTTGATTTCCTGGCTGCTGTTACCAAGAGTGTTGACTGTGGAGCCAAGCAAACTAAAACTGTTAACTATCTCAATCTCTTCACCATCCATACTGATGCTGCCAGTTGGCCCAGTGGTGAGAGTCTTTGTTTTCTTGATATTGAGCTTCAATCCATATAGGAGGCTGCAGTCCTTGACCTTCTGCAGCAAGCGCTTCAGTTCCTCCTCAATTTCAGCATGCAGGGTTGTGTCATCTGCATAATGTAGACTGTTGAAGAATCTTCCTCCAATCATGATGCCACACTTCTTCTCATACAGCCCAGCCTCCTGGATAATCTGTTCTGCATACAAGTTGAAAAGATATGGAGATAGGACACATCCCTGACATACACCCTTCCCAATTTTGAACCATGCAGTGTTTCCTTGCTCTGTTCTGACAACTGCCTCCTGGTCCAAGTATAGGTTTCCCATCAGCATGAACAAGTGTTCTGTGATTCTCATTCTTCTCAGAGTCAGCCACAGTTTATCAAACACCTTTACATAATCAAGGATACACAGTTAGACATTCGTCTGGTACTCCCTGCTTTCAGCCATGATCCATCTACAATATCCCTAGTACCATGACCCCTTCTAAACACAGCCTGCACTTCTGGTAGTTCTCTGTTGATGTCCTGTTTCAGTCATTTTTAGATAATCTTCAGCAGAATCTTGCTTGCACGTGATATCAATGATATTGTTTGATAATTTCCACACACTGTTGGATCACCTTTCTTTGGAATGGGAACTAATATAGATCTCTTTCAGTCAGTTGGCCAAGTGGCTGTCCTCCAGATTTCTTGACACAACTTGGTGAGCACATCTTGGGCAGCGTCTATTAGTTTAAATAAATCAATTGGTATACCGTAAGTTCCTGGGGACTTATTTTTGTCACTTCCTTCAAAGCATAGGTTCTTCCTCATATGTTGTTTCATGAAATTATTCTGTGTCCGCCAATTCCTTTTGGTACAATGACTCTGTATACTCTTTCCATTTTCTTTTAATACTTCCTGGGTCATTTAAGTTCTATAATAAAATATAAGTTTAAATCTTTGACAGACACATGGACATAATGTGGCATAAAATTAATGTAATTCTATCATGGGGAATATTTAATACTAACACAGCAAATATCCAAAATATTGTGAGAATATTAATATTTCTCTAACACAAAATGTAGTAATTTACCTATCAAATGAGTTTCGTGTTTTATTGTCTGATGGCTTAATGGTAAGAAGCTGCATTGAAATCCTGAAGGCACATAGTTCGACTGCTCTGAGGGAGAAGTTTGGGCAGTTTCCTTTTATATGATAAACTGCCTCTGAAAACTCACTGGAGGGTCAGCTGTGGATCAGTTCTGACTTGATGGCACACAATAACAACAACAACAACAACCAACAACATAGGACATAGTGCTTGATATTATTCTGTATGTGCTAATAAATAAACTATTATAAGAAGGATGGCCAATCACCTCCTATGAGTTTAATTGCTTCTACAGAGTCTCTGCAGGATCAGCTGTGGATTCATTCCAACTCAGCAAACAATGATAATTGCGCGTATATTAACAGGATGTAAAAATCAGTATTTATTTATCATGGAAAGTATTGCAATTTTGCAAAATGAGAGTACTTCTAAATTTGTCTTCCAAGAAAACACTAAAGGGTATTTATCAGAACATTACATTTATATTTAATCAGGATATGTACATATATTAATATAAAAAAATGGAACAATTCTTTTAGGAGGTAGATTAAATGAATATATAAATAATAAAATTATATAAATTTTATTTTATTTCCATTTCCCTTCAGACTTACTTTAAGGAATTGATTAATACTCTTATGACTCACAAAACAAACTTGCTTATTGGGAAGTGGTGTTATTGTTACATCAATTATGTATGTATCTCTGAATATGAGAGTTGAATAATTTCACAAAGAAATAATGTGTACATCTTATAAATTTTGCATTTATAAACTATTTTTCTTTTCTAAAATTGTTTTGGGCCATTTTTATTTAACTTCACATTCAGTTATTTCTCCTCAACTGTATAAAATTTACTAGTTGCATTATAAGCATATTACTAGAGATGTATATGGTCTTATCCTTTGTAAAGCCTACTGAAATATGTCTAGAGATTGAGCTTGCATTTGTATTTGTACTATATACTCTCTTGGTTTCTTTAGATCTGTCAAGTATCAACAGTCATCAATCCAATGAACTATGGCAATGCAACCACTCCAGATAGAATGTAAATGTAAAAGTTTTAGAGTATTATTTCAAAATGAAAAGAACTGTGGTGATCTCCCAAAGGCTCACCAACAAACACCATATGACAAACAAAATTGTTTCCCTTTGCCTTATAAATACTGTTTTTCTCTTTGTCTCAGATCTGAAGAACAAAATTTCATGTTCCAAACGAATATTGTTTCACTTACAGATTTTCAAATAAAATGTTTATGTCAACATCTATATTTAAATATATATTGTCTTTGTTTTATTCATTTTATTTGGAATTATTCAAATGTATTAGCTATAATAGAACCACGTTTATAAAGCAGCATACTTTTTTTACATCCGAGGAAGATAAATAGCAACAGTTCATTGGAGTGCAGAGAAAAGCTCACAGGAGAGAAAAAGAAAAGGATTTGTAAATCCTTAAACTTAGTTGCAAGATTCTCTCCCTACTTAAAGGGCAGTTAATCAGAAGAGGCTTCTTTCATTGAACACTCACATTTAATGGGTGCAAATCCTTGTGCTATCACCTTTAAGTGCTGAAATTACTAAAAGCATCCTGACAGACTGTGTTTTAAATTCTGCATTTATTTTTTACTGTAATAGAAAAAGAATAGCAGTAATAATATGCTGTAAAAGAAGAAACTATTTTGGAACTGGAAAATGTTACGTCTCACAAATACCAGAAACAAAACTTCTTTTTGGTGTAATATATTTTGTTCAAATGATATAAAATAATTGTCTTGAAAGAGGGCCAAATGTTTCACAATATCACGGTGGATCATTTGAAAAAAACTGTGTTGAAAATGGGGTGGTCTGGTGATGTAGTCCGTAGGTATTTGTGCTTCTAACCCAATGATGGTCCCTTTGTGGAAATTTGATTCTACCATTGATTGACTCCTGGAGAGAAAAATGGACAACTTCCATCAGTGCAATTTGCAGCCTCAGAAATAGGCTACCATTTTGAAGCAAAAAAGAAATGTTTGGGTATCGACAAGATGGGGAATTTTGAGGTTTACTTGAATATGTTGCTCAGTTTGATCCATTTTTAAAAGTACTCATGGTTGGTAAGAGGTTGTGCTGTGAACCCAAAGACACATAGTTAAAATCTACCAGCTTATTAGCAGGAGAAAGATAGGCAATCTCCTCCCATGTAATTGATAGCTACTGAAAACCCATTGGAGGATCAGCTATAAGTTGGTTCTCACACAGTGACTTAGAATAACAATCCATGAAACACAGAAAAGAACAACCAATATTTAACACAACTTATTAGTATTTGTTATTGCTGTTAATACTATCGAGTCAGAACTGACCCACAGCTGTCTCTCCAGTGAGTTCTTAGAGGAGAGGATGAGAGGAAATGAGATTGCTCATCCTTCTTCCTCAGAGAAGCTGGTGAATTCAAACTACATGCCTTTGAGATTGCTGTATAACTTATTACCACTAGGCCACCAGAAATTTAACTAATAATATTCAATCAACTAATTTCATTGAAATAATGATATTTTTTTTCTATAATTATATTTTATTAATTTTCATAAACATTTACAGAGATTTTGGGCTTCCACTCATTCATTGTTGCACTATTCTCTCTACCCTCCTCCCAGTTTGTTCTTGTCCAAATGCCACAGTGCTTGTCAAAGCCAGTTCTGATTAATCTTCTTTGTCAGTGTATCCTTTGCCATTCCCTATCACTCCTCCCTGAGAGAGACTTCACCCTGAGTCATAAGGAAAAGGGGACGGCGTATTCTCTTAGCTACTTCCTGCTGAAAAGGGACGCTGTGGGTTTCAGGGTGAAGATCTTCTCTCACTACTCTAAAGGGCCCCTTTGGCAGTAGGAAACACATAGACTATTATGGAGATTGATTTTGGAATTCAGATGCACTCTTATTGATTGTGCTTGGCTGTACATGTACATATCCTTGAAGATGTATCATGTGGGTGTTGCAACCTAGAAGACACAAATTTGACTAACAAGTTATAAGTACATGAGTCCAAAAATTATGGAAAAGTAAAAGAAAAGATTCTTTCATTGTTTTACAAACCCTCCCCCAGGTCCCCTCCACCATGCAGCCCTCGCTCTAGTCTCCTGTGATGACAGAAATACCCAGTTACATCTCTCTTTTAGACGGTTCTCTCCCTCCTCTGCTTCAGTGCAGTATACATTATTGAACCCATCTTACTCAGTGTCTCCCTAACCCCGAGGTTAGTCCCATTCTTAACAGTGGCATCATGTAATATTTGTCCTTTTGTGACTGGGATATTTCACTCAGCATAATGTTCTCCAGAGTCAACCATTTTGAATAATATTGCATGAGTTCCTTGTTTTTCAATGCAGCATAGAAATAATGATAATTTAATCTTTTAGTTTGTCTGTAGATTCCATTGATGGTCCTTCTCATACAGATCAGTTAAATACTATTTCAAAATCTATCTCTCCAATGTATGAAAAACTTGTTAAAGTGATTTATCACATTTGCTGGCTTAAAAAGTCATGCTGATAAAAAAAGTTGTAACCCATATACTTAACTAGTTATGTGAAGGTTACAAAAAGTCCTATTGAAGGACCCCTGAACCGCTGGTCCTGTTCTGTCCCGAATGGACGGGCGAAGACCCAAGACTCCAAGACACCGGCTTGATGCAACAGCAAGAGATAAGAGGTTTATTGCGGAGCTCCGGGCGACTCTTATCTCTGGCAAGAGATAGAGGAGCCTACCGCGAGCAGACAAAGTTGGGTTTTTTTATACACTTTAGGGGAATAAAACTGGGTATCAGCTTCTCATTGGGTGATGAAAGCACAGTTTGAATTCATTGGTTCAGTGTTCGCTCAGGGTTTACACAGCATTTTTGCACGTAGCACTTGCAGCAGTCACGTAGCACATGTAGCAGTTACATAGATCTTTAACTATCACAAATTCTTAAGTATACTATGAGTTCAAACTCCAGGGCAGTGGAAAAGCACAAGATACATTGGTTATCAGTCGGGAAACAAAGGCACATGGGTTATCAGTTGAGAAACAATCTCTGCTTGTTTGCTCTGCCTTTCTGCTAGCTATTCTTGAAATACTGTTGCTTTGGATACAGCTGGGTGTGGGGCTCTACCAGGGACAATGGAAAAATTCCTGAGTTTAACTTAGCTGAGAACGATAGAAACCTGAGTTTAATTCAGCTGAGAACTATAGGGACTACTTTAATTTCAATCTTTTCACTATGACAATGTTTTCAATATGTCAAAGTGTTTGAAAAGCATTAAAGAGAAAATCTGCATAATGAATATGCCATTTTTATACCATGTGCATTTAATCTGACAGGGTCTAGTGCAGTAGATTGTTGTCTAGAAGCAGTTGGGGGTCTTTTTGTTTGTTTTTTCTGCTGTTTAGTTACTCTACACATATTTGCTACCTCTGCTCACCATTAGGGCTTTTTTGAAATTTATTTAGACAAGGATAAAATATTAGTAAGTCTTTGTAAGACAAGTTAAGAAGAGCCAGCTGTAGCAATTTGTGTGATCATGGAATCATACACACAGATTCTACATACATTAGGCATATTGTTGAAAATCAGACATTTACAGAAGATACTGAAAGAGATGGTAAAAATGTTGACAACAAAATGCTAACTAACACTCACTCACTCCTGTCAATTTGATTACAGGACTCTCCATCAAGTTTCTGAGTGTGTAAAATCTTAAAAGGGAGGCGACCACCCATCTTTTACTGTTCAAGTGTCTCAAGGGTTAAAGACACTGGAAAGGCATAGCCTTTTGGTTCACAGTGTAGTCAACCATGAATCCCATCACCAAACACTAGCCTATGTATTTATGTTGGTTGTATGGAATACATCAACATTTAATGCAATGAGTCAAGCTCTCCAAGATTTAGAAGAAGATTTAAGGACTTGTTCAGATCTCTGCCAGTAATTAACAACATATTTACATAATTTAAGAGAAAAGTCTGCAAATAAAGAAAACATAAAATACTGATTATTAAGCTGTTCACTGTCTCAGAAGAATTATTTTTAAAAATCCCAAGAAAATGTCAGAGATGCTCCAGTTTAGAGGACCAGAGATCAATTCTGCGTGATTAAATACTGCACCATCATTGATACACTTTTATCTTGCACGAAAAGATTTTTTTCCTTAAAACACTGTGGATATACCTGACATAGAATTCATGAATATCTGATATCATTACTCTTTAACATTTTGGGGACATCCCTGACAGCAGACTTTTCTAAAGCATATCATCTGTTGATTTTCTGACTACTGATACCAAGAACATTGTGGATCCAAGCAAGATGAAATGAACAATCTCAATCTTGCTCTATGTCTTCTTGATGTTAAGATGCAATCCATACTGAAGACTATAATCCTTGACCTTCTGTAGCAAATGCTTAAAGTCCCCCTCAATTTCAACAAAGTTGTGTCATCTGCATAATGCAGGTTGTTACTGAGTCTTCCTACAATCCATATGTCACATTCTTCTTCTCAATGCCCAGACTCCTAAATTATTTTTTTCCTGCATATAGATTGAAAAAGTATGGAAAAAGTATACTTCCCAGACACATTTCTTTCTTGATTTTGAACCATGTCATGCTTCCTTGCTCTCTTCATACAACAACTTCCTGGTGCAAGTATAGGTTTTACATGAGCACCATGAGGATGAGGTGTTCTAGGATTTTCATTCCTCTCAATGTTAACTACAATTTGTTGTGATCCACACAGTCAAATGCCTCTTTAAAGTCAACAAAATACCAATAGACATCCTTTTGGTACTCTCTGCTTTCAGCCAAGATTCATTTGACATTGACAATGATATCTCTGGTGCTATGGCCTCTTCTCAAACCAATTTGTATTTCTGGAAGTTCTCTGTTGATGTACTGTTCTAGTCATTCTTGGATAATCTTCAGCAGGATTTTACTTGCATATGACACTAGTGATTGTTTGATGATTTCCACACACTACTGGATTACCTTTTTTTTCAAAATGGAGTTATATATTGATCTCTTCCAGTTAATTAGCCAGGTAGTAATCCTCCAAATTTCTTGGCAGGTTTGCTTCTGTTTGCTTAAATATGTCAATCAATAGGTTTTCCATTAATTCTAGGGATCTTATTTTTCTGCCTATTCCTTCAGAGTCACTTAAACTTTTTCCTTTATTACTGTTAATTCTTTTTTTTTATTAAATTTTGTTAATTTTAATGAACACTTACAGAGATTTTGGGTTTCCATTCATTCATTGTTGCACTATTTTCTCTATCCCCCCCCAGTTCGTTCCTCTTTTTTCCTCCCTTGAGAGTCTGTTTTAATTGTCCAATTGCCACAGTGCTTGTCAAAGCCAGTTCTGATTAATCTCCTTTGTCAGGGCGTCCTTTGTCATTCCCTATCACTCCTCCTTGAGAGAGACTTCACCCTGATTCATAAGGAAAAGGGGACAGGGTATTCTCTTAGCTATTTCCTGCTGAAAAGGGATGCTGTAGGTTTCAGGGTGAAGATCTTCTCTCACTACTCTAAAGGGCCCCTTTGGCAATAGGAAACACATAGACTATTGTAAAGTTGATTTTGGAATTTAGATGCACTGTTATCAGCTGTGCTTAGCTGTACATGTTCATATCCTTGAAGATGTATCATGGAACTGTTGCAGCCTAGAAGACACAAATTTAACTAACAAGTTAAAAGTACACGAGTCAAAAGTTAAAAAGCAATAATATTCCAAGTAGAGGTTCTAATAGTGGCACAAATCAAGTTACAGAGGGAAGGTAGTTTTTAAAATAAAAGGCCTATTGACTAGCACTTTGTGTATTATAATATAAAGGTTAGGAACCACAAGATGTAGAGGCTCAACTATGTCATTTATTGTTCTTAAGTCCTGGAGCAAATTCCATCTACCACTGGGTTGTTTTACAGCTCGGAAGTCCGCATGCAGTAGGCATGAAGTAGGCAACTGCTGATGAGGTTTTCCGTCAATTCCAACAACTAAGAAATAGTGAGAAGAGTTGGGACCTCAGAAGGCTTTTAGGACCAAATAGTAGGCTCTTGTGTCCAGGAAAAAATGAATATACTTAACAGTAATGTTAATGCTCACCCACAGCTCTTCTGGGAGGATCTAAATCATTGAAGCATCCTTCTTTGTTTCCAGCTAGGAGCTGGGGCCTGTCAGTCCTGTCAACCACAAGGAACTTCCTCTCTACTCCCTTGCCTATCTGTGGCTCTCATCTGTGACACTGTCTAGTGAAGTGGCCCAGCTTTCCACAGTGGAAGCAATTCTGACCTCCTTTATTACCTTTGGATGGCACTGTTAATGAGTAAGACTTCCTTTTCCTGACACAGGCCCTAAACTGGCAGCAATGGCTGCCCCAATAATTTTGGCCATTTTCAGTTCTTTTCTCTTCCCTCTAGATCCCAGTTGTTAAAAGAGGAAAAAATTTACACAAATACATTACAAATAATTTTGAACAATATAATCTTTTAAGCTTAAGGCTAGAAATATTAACAATATGATCATTTCCAATCCAAAGATACATGTTCCAATGCAGTTCCTATTTTCCATAAATGGTTTTGGTAATCAGAATATTGTAAATGTGGATACATTTCCACTATTCCTCCTCCATGCCACGATATAGTGTTATTAGCATGAGCTATTATAAATCCATTGTCTTCCTTACTCTAACTTAATTTTTTTAAAATTTAAATTAATAATAAATTCAAGAAAAAATTAAAAAAGCCTTGGAATTCCAATCAATCAATGATACAAAATTCCCCCCCCCCAAGCCTTCCCCCCAGAACACTACCCTCTTGGAAAAGTAAAAGAAAAATTCTTTCATTGTTTTACAAACCCTCCCCCAGGTCCATTCCACCACGTAGCCATCGCTCTAGACTCCTGTCATGACAGAAATACCTAATCGCAAATCTCTTTTAAACAGTTTTCTCCCTCTTCTGTTTCAATGAAGTATACATTATTGAACCCATCTTACTCAGTCTCTCCACAACCCCAAGGTCAGTCCTCTTTGATCATATGCTATTTAATGAAATTGTTCTGTCTTAGCCAATTATTTTTGGTATAGTGATTCTGTGTATTCCTTTTATCTTCTTTTGATGATTCCTAGATCATTCAATATTCTATTCATAACATCTTTAGTAATGCAACTCAAGGCTTGAACTTGTTCTTCAGTTCCTTAAGCTTAAGAAATGCTGAGGAAATTATTTTTATTTTTCTGATCCCAACTCTACATATTTCACAACAATACTTTCCTTTGTCTTCTTGTGTTGTCCTTTGAAATCTTCTGTTCCACTATGACTTGCTGATTTCTTCCCTTCGTGTTGGCTTCTCAGTGGTCTAGTACAACATTGTAGTTTTTTCTAACATTCAGCCTTATCTTTTCTTCCTCTGCTGTTTTTGTAATGATCTTTTGCATTCTTAATGGATGATAATCTTGATATAATCCCAGAGCTCATCTGATATTCATGCATTAGTGTTCAAGACATCAAACCTCTTCTTGAGATGGTTTATAAATTCAGATGGCATAGACTGAAGGTCATGTTGTAGCACAGCACATGTCTGTCAGTTTACTGTGCTGAAATAACTTGTGAATTGTTGTGATGTGAAGGCCCTCAGGGTGTCAAATACCACAAGAATCACCCATGCTGGACAAGTTTTAATAGAGCTCCTGGGTTAAGAAAGACTAGGAAGTAGGATTAACCATTCACTTCTTAAATAACAGCATTCTAAAAACCCCATGAACAGTAGAGTAACATGGATACTTATAGTATTAGTGTAGAGTTCAGACTGGAAGTCAGTTGAAATGAGGGGGAAAATGGCAAACATCCTTTAATATTAGAACATGGAATGTATAGAGCTTGAAAGTTGGAAAGCTAAAAATTATGAAAAATGAAATGGAGCCCTTGAATATCAACATTATAGGAATTAATGAGATTATTTGGGCTAGCTTTGGCCACTTTGCATCAGATAATCATATGGTATGCAATGTTGAAAAATTTCAGGAAGTACCATATGAACAGGAACCTATGGTAATGAAGGAAGAAGTGGATACTGCATTAAAGGTATTGGCAAAAAAATAATGCTCCAAGAATCAATGGGATACCAATTGACTTGTATCAATTAACATATACAGCCCTGGATACACTCACCAGTCTATGCCAGAAAATTTGGAGGATAGCTGTCAGGCCAATGGATTGGAAGAAGTCCACATTTATACTCCTTGCCAAAAAGGTGATCCAACAGAATGTAGAAATGATCTAATAATGTCATTAATATCATATGCAAGCAAAATACTGCTTTTGAAGATCATTCACAAATGTTTAGGAAAATAAATACATAGGGAACTGCCAGAAGTTCAAGCAGAGTTTAAAAGAGGCCATGGCTCCAGGGATATCATTGCTGATGTCAGATGGATCCTAGCTGAAAGTAAAGAATACTAGAAGAATGTATATTTTATTGACTATACAAAGGCATTTGACTGTATGGATCATAATAAATTATGCTTAATTTTGAGAAGAATGAGAATCCTGAAGCAGTTAATTGTGCTCATACAAAACCTGTATCTACACCAAAAGCTTGTTGTGCAAAAGAGCAAGGTAATATTTGTTGTTGTTGTTATGTGACACTGAGTCCCTTGCGACTCAAAGTGATCCTATGAACAATCGCCCTGAAACCTGCTCTATCCTGTGCCAACTTTACTGTCTCTGACACTTCTACCCTCATTACCCGAGTGACTGAATCAATATATCTCATTGAGTGTCTTCCTCTCTTGTGCTGTGTCCCTTTCTAAGGGTTTGTCCCTCCTTGTAACATGTCCAAAGTAGGTCAGGTGAAGCTTCAGAATCCTTGCCTCCAAGGAACAGCCTAGTATCACCCTCTCTAGGATAAACTTGTTTGTTCTCCTTGTAGTCCATGGTATATTCAATACTCTTTTCCAGCACTACTTCTCAAAGGGATCAGTTCTCCTTTTATCATATCTCATCATTGCCCTGATTTCTGATGCATAGAAAACATTTGAGAAGAGTATGGCCTAGATCAGGCACTCATTAGTCTTCAGACTGACGTCATTGATCTTCAGTACTCTAAAGTTGTCCCTGAAAGCAGACTTTCCCAATGCAATTCATCTTTTGATTTCCTGGATGCTGGTACCAAAAGTGTTGATTGTGGAGCCAAAAAACTAAAGCTGTTAACAATCTCAGTCTCTTCACCATCTATCATAATGGTTTAAAATTAAGAGAGAAGTGTGTTAGAGTTATATTCTCTTTCCATTCCTATTCAATCTGTATGCTGAGCAAATATTTGAAAAGCTGGACCCTGTGATAACGAATGAGGCATCTTGTTCAGAGGAAGACTCATTGATAAACTGTTATTCAAATGGCACAACTTTGCTTCCTGAAAATGAGACTAAAAGCCCTTGTTGCAGAAGATCAATGAATACAGCCTTCAATATGGATTGTATCTCAATGCTAAGAAAACAAATATTCTTACCCCTAGACTGATAGGCAACATCCTGTTAGATGGAGAAAGGACTGAAACTGTCAACTTGGATCTACAATCAACACTATTGATACCAGAAGTCAGGAAATCAGGAGATGTATTGCACTGGGAAAATCTGCAATCAGGGTCCTCCTGCAGGAACCTTGAATTATACATTCAAGTAAAAAAAAAATCTCCACAACTTGCAACGATGTCAGTTTGAAGACTAATGTGCATCAGATTTAGGCCATGGCCTTACTTATATTTTGCTACCCATTTGAGAGCTGAACATTGAATCAAAATGATAGAAGAATTGATGTTTCTAAGGTTTGGTGTTAGAGAACAGTACTGGACATTGCATTAACCACCAAAAGAACAAACAAATATATCTTGGAGAAAGTGCAGACAGAGTGCTACTTGGAGGAAATGATGAGAAAGTTTTGCTCACATTGGGCATATTGTGAGGATAGGCTATTCCTTGGAGAGGGATATTATGCTCTGAAATGCAAGAGGGTCAATTATGAATAGGAAGAACCTCAATCAGGTAAACTGACACAGTGACTATTGCAGTAGACTACAGTGTGTCAAGAATAAGCTCTAGTGTTACAAAGAGTAGGACAGGTTTCAAATCACTTGTTCATAGGGCCACTATGGGTTGTACTTGACTCAACAGCACATAATAACTGAGAACATTACATACCCAAAGATGTATTTTTTACCTATAAAAAAATTAAGTATGTTATAAGATTCTTTTGATCCAGGGATTAGCAATTACTTGTTTTGCATCAGAAAGTTGGACAATGAATAAGTATGCCAGAAGAATTAATGTTGTTGAATTGTGCTGAAGAAGAATGTTGAACATGGACTGCCAAGAGAACAAACAGGTCTATCCTAGAGAGGGTGAAACCAAGTTGCTCTCTGGAGGCAAGAATTTTGAAGCTCCATCTCACATACTTTGGATATTTTGCCAGGAGGGACTAGTCTTTGGAAAAGGATACCATGCTTGAAAAAGTGTAGGGATAATGCAGGAGAAGCAGATCCTGCGTAAGATGGATTGAAACAGTGACTGGAGCAATAAGGGAAGGTGTGTCGGAGACGGTGATATCAGCCCAGGGTAGGATAGAGTTTACTGTGCATAGGGTCACTATGAGTCACAGGCAGCTTGACAGCACATAACAAAAATAACATAGGGACAGTAAAAGTAAAGCAAAAGTTCATCTACCTTAGAAGGAAATTAGTAAATATCATCTAAAATCATTAAATCAAAAAAGAGCTGCTTAAAGTAATTTATTTAGACATGGGATATTAATGACCGGGAAAGAAGGACAGAAGATGGGAATGGGCAGATAATTTATACTTTTGCTATCATACAACTGATTTTATTCTTCAGGCTCAGAAGTCTTTAAAAATAGTTTTAAAAAGAAATGAATTTTGAATTTAAAAATGTCCCCCAAAAGAAATAGTCAGGCCTGACTATTTCCTTAAAGTATTCTACTAAACATTTAAAATTTTATCACAAATTTTATAGAAACTATTTCAGAAAATAGAAGAGGAGGAATGCTTCTCAGTCCATTTTATTAGTTTTTTATTATCTTGATGCATAACCAACAAAAATAAAACTAAAGTTGACAAATTTTATTTTTTGAGTTGACAAATATCACAGAATATACAATCAACACAAGCCCCCCTGAAATTAAATAAATGCCTAATTTTTTGATTGATACTTCCTTTTGTATTAATTATAGATTCAAGAAAAATGCAATCCTTGACAATTTTCATGTTGCCTCCATTTATCCTGATGTTTATAGGTCCAGTTGTTCAGACCTTTCGTGTCGTGGTGCAGTTCATGCTGAAGATTATAGCCTTTGAGGTTTATCAATAAACACTTACGTCGTTTTGTTTTGTTTTGTTTTCAGCAAGCAATGATGTATTATACACATACTGAGCATTATTTATTACTTGCCTCCAATCTTGATTTCAAGATTTTCTGCATATTCTCTAGCTTCTCAGATTATTTTTCAGCATACAGTTTGAGTAACTATGGAGGAAATATTCAACCCTGGTGTACATTTTTCCTAATTTTAAACTACACAACAACTCCTTGCTCTGTTTTTACTCTATATATCCTATTTATTTTCTATGTTATCCATAATTTGTTAAGATATACACAGTTGAATGTCTTTGCACAGCCAATAAAGCATGGTAAACATTGGCGAGAAGGGGCAAGCATCGTTTTTATATTTACTGCTTTCAGCCTTAATCCAACAGATATCAGCAGGAACATACCTCTTTTCAGATCCTTTGGTGGATCCAGTTTGATTTTCTGGCAGTTTCCTGTTGATGGCTCCAGTAGTTTTTAAAATCTTTAGCAAGATTTTCCTTGCATGTGATTTTAATATTGTTCTGTTTCCTACATTGTGTTGCATCTTCTTTCTTTGAAATGGGCATGAATAGACATAACACTCAATTAATATCAAGTAGCTATTTTACAAAATTTCTGTCTTCAGATGAATGAGCACCTCAAGTACAGTGTTGGCTTCTTGGACATTTCATTTTATATTCAGTCAGTTCTACAGACTTGATTTTTGCCAATGCCTTCAGTGCACCTTGGACTTAATTCCTTAAATTAACATTGGTTCTTAATCATATTTTATCTGCTGTAATGATTGATCATTGCCCTATCTTTTTAATATAATGACCAAATGCATTCTTTCCATCTTATTATTTTGTTTCCTGAGTTATTCAGTATTTTAACCAAAGAATTCTTCACTATTGAAGTTTGACGCTGGATTTTTGCTTTTCAGTTATTTCAGGTTATGGAATGCTGAGTGTATTTTTTTCATGTCCTAACTCCAAACCTTTACACATCTCCTTCAGCTTCAACTAAATTTTCTTATCAACTGATGATCTGCCCCATTGCCTAGTCTTGCTCTGATGGATGATACTGAGCTTCTCCATAATATCATTCCACAAATTATCTATTTGATTACCGTGTATTCTCTCTGATGAGGTCAATATATAAAGGCCTTGTTGATGTTTGTTAAAATAGGTAGTTGCAGTAAATAATTCATTGTCAGTTGAAAATTCTATCATGTAATCTCCAGCTTAATTTCTTTCATCATGACCATATTTTCTAACTACAATCCATTCCCTTTGTTCTCAACTTTTGTAACTTAATCACCAGTTATTATTAATGTATTTTGAATGCATATTGGATCAATTTCAGACTAAAAGTGTATGTTGTTGCTGTGTGCCATTGTGTTGGAATTGATTCATAGCAGACCTGCAAGTGAGTTTTCAGAGGCAGTAAATCACAGAGGAGACACCCATCCTTTTCCTGTGGAACACCTAGTAGATTTGAACTGCTTGCATTTGGAATTACAGCATAGTTTCTTATCACTAGGAACCAGAGCATGTTGTGTTGTTAGGTGCCACCGAATCGAGTAAAACTCATAGTGACCCTATAAACAAAAGATCTGAACCTAGTCCATCTGAACCTTGCACCATCCTCACACTTCCTGACACACAAGAGCCCATTGCAGCAGTCACTGTGTCAAACCACTTGGTTGAGGGTCTTCCTCTCCTTCACTGACCCTCCACCCCTTTCAACATCATGTCCCTCTGCAAGGAATAGAACCTCCTAGCAATATATCCAAAATATGTGAGGCAAAGCTTCATCATTCTTGCCTCCAAAGGGCACTCATAGTGCACCTTCTCCAAGACATACCTATCTGTGTTCTTAGCCATCCATGGGATGTTTAGTGCTCTTCTCCAACACCGCAGCTCAAAGGTGTCAATTCTTTTTCTACCATCCTTATTCATTGTCTGGTCTCAGATGCATAGCTAGTAAATATTAAACCAGAGCATGTTAGGTGCCATAAAGTCAAGTACTACTCATAGCACGTTATGAACAATAGATCTGAATTTTGCCCTATCCTGTGCCATCTTCATCATCTCTGATATACTTGAGCACATTTTGACAGTTCCTGTGTCAGTTCACCACCCTGAGTCTTTCTGTCTTTCACTGATACTCCATCCTTCCAAGCATTATATCATTTTCTAAAGATTAGCCTCTCCTAACCACATGACCAAAATATGTTTGACAAAGTTCCACCATCTTTACCTTTAAGGAGCATTCTGGTTGCATATTCTCCAATATACATTTTTGTTGTCCTTTTGGTAGTCCATGAAATAGTCAGTACTCTTTCTTCTCCAGCACCACAACTTAAAGGCATCCATTCTTCTTCTGTGATCCTTTTTCACTGTAGAACTTTCAGGTACATATAGCAAATAATTGAAAAGATTATGGCTTGAATCAGGTGCATCTTAAAAAGTGTAAAGACTATAAAGTGACATCATTATTCTATAGCATCTTAGAGAGATCTTGGAGAGCAGATTTTCTCCTAAAGCATCGCTTGATTTCTTTATTCCTGGCTGGTAGTACTGCAAGAGTGTTGACTGTAAATTCAAGCAAGATAAATTTGTTGAAAATTTCAACCATTTCTCCCTCTATAATGATTTTGCCTATTGGTCCAGTGATGAGTATTTCTGTTTTCTTGATGTTGAGATATAAGTCATATTGAAAGCTGTTGTATTTGATCTTCTCAGCAAGCATTTAAAATAATTTTCTCTGTTAACAAACCTACCACAGATTATTGAGGAATTTCCCTTTGATCCTGATGTCACACTTTTCTTCATAAAGTTGAGCCTCTCAAATGATTAGCAATATACACTGAACAGATATGGAGAAAGGATACATACAGCTTTGAGACACACCTAATTTTACTTTAAACCATGCAGTGTTTATGAATTTGTCAGTTTCTATCACAATGTGGCCTGTAGGTCCAGTGGTAAGAATCTTTGTTTTCTTGACGATGAGATGAAATCCAAATTAAATTCAGGGTTCAGATCTATCATTCATAGGGTCATTATGGGTTGTTCTTAACTCATTGGCACCTAACAACAACAACAACAACAACAAGTTGAAAGAATCAGATGTTGTGTCATCAGTGAAGGAATAAAGATGATAATCAGTGGAACAAAGTAGATAACTCTTGCATTCTGACAAAGATGCAAGTCAATGGAGGAAGGGTAGGCATTCTTTTCAAGAAATGAATCTGGATAACCTATACACTCATAGCTTCCCATTCTGTTCCCTTCAAAAAATCATCTCACCCTTTATATTAACTCAAAATTGATCATAGACTTCAGTGTAAAGATACAAATATAAAACTATTTTGTAAATAAACTAGTTGTTGTTGTTGTTGTTAAGTGTCGTCGAGTAGTAGGTGACTCACAGCGACCATATGAATGAAAGTCCTCAACACTTGTGTGACTTTCATCCTTTCTCCAGGCTCATAGGGTTTCCTGAGACAGGTGATTACAGAAATGGATACCACTCCTGCTTCCAAGCTTGTTTTAATCAGGGAGCGCCACCAAACATTGTCTGCCATGGATAACCATTAACACATTTGGAACATCAGTGTCACAGTGTTCAGCTTCACAGCAACCACAAGTTACCTCTGGCTTCTGGAAGAGAGTCCAAGATGGAATGCTTGGGTGCTTGTGGCTTTCTTTATGTCACAAGTTGGTGTCAGCAGAGCGGACTTGCAAAATGAACAAGGGGTCTCTGGCCCAGAGGTCACCAGTATTTGGGCATGATGGAATGGTAAATAAACTAGTATAAATTAAAAAAAATTAAAAGTGAGTTATAATGGAAAAAATAAAAGGGAAAGGGGGGAAAGTATTGTAAAGACATTAAAACAAACAAACAAACAAACAAAACCCACAGGTAACAAAATATTCAAGATCTAGGAATAGACAAAGAATTTTAACACTAGATATCAAAAGCATAATTCGTACCTCATGAAAATGAAGCACTTTTTCATGTTACAACCAGTAGGATGTGTATGAAAAGATAAGTTATAGACTGGAAAAATTATATTTGGAATGCACATGCTCAACAAACGACAAGTTTAATCTATGAACATATAGAATATATGGAAAAACTCTCAAAACTCAAGAATAAAAACTAATCAATCCAATTAGGAAAGGGAGTGAAGCCCTAAATGGTGAACTGAGTAGATATTTCACTGAATTACGGTCAATCTCCTCCCAAGGATTAACTGCCTCTGAAAACCCCCTGGAGTTCTGGCTCAATGGTATACAACAACAGCATATTGTTAGGTATCCCTGAGTCAACACAACTCATAGCAAACCTTTTAACAATAAATCTAAATCTTGACCTATCCTGTGCCATCCTCATTATACCTGATATTCTCTAGTACATTGCAATAGATGTCATGCCAGTCCATCTCATTGAAGGTCTTCCTCTCATTCTCTGACCCTCCACCTTTCCAAGCAAGATCTTTTTCCAAGGATTGTACCGTACTAATAACATGCCCAAAGTATGTTGATGAAAGAAAGTTTCATCATCCTGGCCTTTACAGAGCACCCTAGATGCACTTTCTCCAAGACATATTTGTTTGATCTTTTTTCAATCCAGAAGTTATTCAATATTCTCCAAGACCAGAACTCAAAGGCTTCATTTATTTTTCCATCATCCTTAGTCACTGTTCATCAGGTTGCTATGGGTTGGACTCAACTCAACTGCACATAACAACAACAGCAACATTTCTTCTTCACTGTTTCTAACTTTTGCATTCCAGTCACCAATTACCAATAACACATCTTGATTCCATGGTCAGTCATTTTGGTAAAAGAATTGGTAAAAATTTTCAGTTTCTTCCTCTTTGGCTGTAGATGTTAAAGTATATATTTGAATAATAGTCATATTAACAAGTCTTCCTTATATGTCTATGGATAATATTCTGTCACTCATAATATTTTATTTCAGGATAGAACTTGAAATTGACATTTTGACTTTGAATGCAACACCATTTTTCTTTTGTTGTTCATTCCCAGTGTAGTATACCATGTTATTATCTGATTCTAAGTGCCCAAAGCTAGCCCATCTCATCTCACTAATGCCTAGAATATCAATATTCATGGACTCCATTTCAGTTTTCACAGATTCTAGGTTTCTAACATTCAAACTATGTACATTCCATGTTCCAGTTATTAAAGGATGTTTGCTATTATTTTTCCTCATTTCATCTGACTTCCAATCTGGGCTCTACCAGTAAAGCTATAAGTATTCATGTTCCTCTACTGTTCATAGGGTTTTCAGGGGTCTGTTATTTAAGAAGCAGATGGCCAATCCTGCTTCCTAGTCTACCTTGGTCTTGGAGCTCTACTAAGTCCTGTCCACCATAGGAAACATTTTTTGGCTTTTTGACACTCCAGTGACATAACTTTCAGCATCACAGCAACCCACTAGTTATGACAGTATAGCAAACTAACAGAAAAAACGATGTTCTTGCTAAACACAACAAATTGACAAATCCTTCATTTCTTCATCCGTGATTTTGGTTGTTGGTGTGTATGTGACTTACAGATGGCATATAATTGCTGTTGTTGTTATGTGCCATCAAGTCACCTGACTCACAGTGCAACATGTACAACAGCTCTGAAACCTGCCCTATCCTGAGCTAGTTTTGTTGACTCTGACACATCTAAACCCTTTACCCTAATTACTGTGTCAATGTATCTCATCAGGGATCTTCCTCACCTGTGCTCTCCCTCCACCCTTGTGCATGATGTCCTTCTCCAAGGAACAACTAGATAGCACCATCTCCAAGACAGACCTGTTTCCTCTTTTGGTGGCTCATGGTATGTTCAAGGCCCTTCTCCAGTACCACAACTCAAAGGCATTGATTCTTTTTCTGCCATCCTTAGTCATTGTTTAACTCTCTGATGTATAGCAAGTAATTGAGAAGACCTTGGCCCAAATCAGAGTCATCTTAGTCTCTAGAATGACATCTTTGCTTCTCAGTACTTTGGAGAGGTCTCTGGCATCAGATTTCCCCAGTGCAGTTTGTCTATTGAGTTCCTAATTGCTGATGACATTGTTAACAACTTCAATCTCTATCTATCATGGTGCTGTCAATTGACCCAGTGGTCAGAATTTTTGTCTTTGGGATGTTGAGCTTTAAGCCACATTGAAGACTTTTGAAAGTTTATGGAAAACTATTAAAAGTCCTTGAATTTCTGTAGCAAGCAATCCAGGTCCTCCACAATTTGAGCAAATAAGGTTGTGTCATCTGCATATCACAGGTTGTTGGTGAGTCTTCTCCAATCATGTTGCCACATTTCTCCTTATAAAGCCCAGCCACCTGAATCATCTGTTCCACATATAGATTGAAAAGGTGTGCAAACAGGACACATTCCTGCACACTCCTTTCCTGATTTTGAACCATGCAGTTTTTCCTTGCTTTGTTCTGAGGAAGGCCTCCTGGTCTAAATAAAGATTTCTTATGAGCACAATCAAGTGTTCTGGGATTCCCATTCTCCTCAAAGTTATCCACAATTTCTTGTGTTCAACACAGTCAAATGCAAAGTCATAGTCAATAAAACACAAACATTCCTCTTGTACTCTGTTTTCAACCAAGACATTGGTGATAATGAATCTAATGCCATGACCTCTTCTAAACCCAGATTGTACTTCTGGTAGTTCTCTGTCAATGTACTATTCCAGTAGTTTTGGATATTCTTCAGTAGACATTTGCTTGTGTGTCATATTAATGATATTAATAATTTCCATACTTTGTTGAGTCACCGTTTTTTGTTTGTTTGACTGGGGATAGATATGGATCTCTTCCAGTCAGATGGCCAACCAGTTCTTTTTTGGAACAATGACTTTGTATACTCTTTCCATCTTCTTTTTATGCTTTCTGGATCATTCAATATCTGCCACAGTGTCCTTAAGTATTGCAACTCAAGACTTAAATTTGTTCTCAAGTTTCTTCATCTTAAAAAATGCCAAGAGAGTTCAGTCATTCTGATTTTCCAACTGCAGCTCTTTGTTCATTTCATTATAATAACTTTGTTTTGTCTTTCTGTGCTGTCCTTTGGAATTAGATATTCGGCTCTTTAACTTCCTGATTTCTTTCCTTTGCTTTTGCTTCTCAGTGCTGTATTGCAATATTTAGAGTATCTTCTTCTCAATCTTTACTTCCTCTTCTATTTTAGTACTAACCTTTTGCATCCTTTGTGGTTGATATCTTGATATCCACCCACAATGTTCAATGCAAATTAAAACTACAAGGAGATTTCAATATATACTTATCATTATGAGTAATTAGAGTAATAACACCGAATACTACTGAAGGTTCAAGGAAACTTGTCAATCATATATTGGGTGTGGAAATTTACAGTAGTCTCAGACTAAAAATTCATTGCCTTAAAGTCAAAACAAATACATAGCTGGCTCTCTAGTGGGTTTTCTGGAGCTGTGAATTTCACAGAAGGAGATTGTCCTGCAGTGCCACTAGTCGATTTAAATTGCCAGTAGGGCATAATTTTTTAATTAGCAGTACAATTCTCTGTGGAATATGCCACCAGTTGTTGTTGTTATGTGTTGTCGAGTCGCCTGCGACTCATAGAGACCTTAAAATGGTACACTACCCTAGAAAACAGTTTGACAGTTTCTTGTCAACATTATCAGCAATTGTAATTATCCCAAATAAATGAAAACACATTTAAAAATGAGTTTAAAAATGAAAAAAAAAATACTGACATAAAATTTATATATTTGTGCTATTTACTTGAATAGTCAAACTAAGATACTCTTCTGTGAGTAAATGGCTAAACAACTATGGTTCATATGCTTCTTGAGAATTATTTGGTAATATAAAGGAGAAAAATCAGAACCCAAAGGTTGCATACTATATAGTCCCATTTACATAACACTTTTAAAAGAATAAAATTTTAGAAAAAGTGGGATGTTTCATAGTTTCCATATGTTTAGGCACATTTAAGTAAGGATGATGAGAAGGAGATAAATGAAGATATAAAATCAATGTCAGTGAATAATTCTACTATGAACATAGGTGTACATATGTCAATTCATGTTCCTTGGGGTATCTAGGAGTAGAATAGCTAAGTCATACGAGATCAATGCCCAACATTTTGAGGAAACACCAAATTGCCTTCCATGTTGTTATTTTTGTTATGTGCCATTGAGTTGCTTGTGACTCATAGCGACCCTATGTACAACAGCCCTAAACTCTGCTCTGTCCTGTGCCAATCGCACTGTCTCCAATACACCCATCCGATTACCCCAGCCACCTCATAGAGGGTCTTCCCCTCCTGCGCTGTCCCTCCACCCTACCAAGCACGATGTCCCTCTCCCAGGACCAGTCCCTCCTTACAAGTCCAAAGTGTATTAGAAGGAGCCTCAGAATCCTTGCGCCCGGTTTAACCCTTTCCAGGATGAATCTGTTTTCCTATCAGCCCATGGTACCCTCAAAACTCTTCTCCAGCACCACAACTCAAAGACATCAATTCTCCTTCTACCCTCCTTAGTCACTGTCCAACTCTCTGATGCATAACAAGTAATCGCAAAGACCATGGCTTATATCAGAGGCACCTTGGTCTCCAGAGAGACACCATTGCTCTTCAGTACTTTGGAGAGGGCCCTAACAGCAGACTTTCCCATGGCAATACACCTTTTAATTTCCTGGCTACTGATGCCAAGAGTGTTGACTGTGGAGCCAAGCAAACTAAAGCTCTGAACAATCGCAACCTCTTCACCATACATCCTGATGCTGCCAATTGGCCCAGTGGTGAGAATCTTTGTCTTCTTGAGATTGAGCCTCAATCCATATTGAAGGCTGCAGTCCTTGACCCTCTGAAGCAAGCACTTCAGGTCCTCCTCAGTTTCAGCAAGCAGGGTTGTGTCATCTGCATAACGCAATCAAACTTAACCAATCTTGACCCCACATTTCTCTTCATAGAGATCAGCCTCAGATAATCTGTTCTGCATACAGATTGAAAAGGTATGGAGACAGCACACATCCCTGACGTACACCCTTCCCAATTTTGAACCAGGCAGTATTTTCTTGCTCTGTTCTGACGACGGCCTTTTGATCCAAGTGTAGGATTCTCATTAACATGATCAAGTGTTCTGGGATTCCCATTATTCTCAGGGTCATCCAGAGTTAAAAGCCTTTCATAATCAATGAAACACACATAGGCATTCTTCTGGTATTCCCTGCTTTCAGCTAAGATCCGTCTAACATTAGCTACAGTATTGATAGCATTATTAATGGAAACAGCCAAAGTGCCTGTGAACAAATGAATGGATTGGGAAATTGTGGTACATTCACACAATGGAATGACATGCAGCACTAAGAAACCATGATTTCTTGGAATCCTATATACCTTTGGAGAGACTAAAGAGGATTATGCTAAATTAAATAACCGGTCACATTGTGACAAATACTGTATAAGAGCACAATTGTATAAATAGGAGGATAAGTGGTCAGGATGTATATAAATGTTCAAAAGGAATAGGGGAAGGGGAGAAGGAGGGCCAAACAAAGAAGAAAGGGGAAAATCACTAGAATAGCAGAAGTTAGTGGCCGATGGGGATTGTGCAAAGGAATAGAAAAGACTCCATGAAGGCTGAAGACAAGGGATGATAATAAACATAGATGAATTGTAATTAATTACATAAAGTACAAAGTATGTGGGTAACTGTATAAAATATGTCTGTGAATGATTGTAAGCACACCAATAAAAAGAACTAAAAAATTAAAACTTACCCTATTGCTAAATATGTTTATTAAGTTTTGCAGTATGAAAGTCAATATAATATGGAAAGTAATTTATATTTCATATTTTCCTTAGAAAGTTCTTCATTATCTGAAAATTTTTTATACTAGTATGGTGATGGCAGTGTGAACAGAGATCTTTTGCTACTAGGTGATATAGTTATTGTTGATGTATGTTTTACATAAACTAACTACTATTGCAATATTCATAATTAAAATATTTACTTTCACCTGAGAAGAAAACATTTTACTTTCATTAAAACAAAACAAAACAACTTCTCCAACGATCCTCGTGATAGTGAAACTGTTTACTATAGTGGTTATAGTAGAGGACACAGACATGTTCAGAGGTGATAAAAATGTATAGAATGCAGACACACACTCAAAGTAATGTTGTTGTGTTGTTATTGTTGTTTTTAGGTACTGTTGAGTCAAGAACTAGCCATAGCAACCCTATGAACAAAAGATCTGAACCCTGTTTTATTCTGTGCTATCTTCACACTTCCTGACACACAAGAGCCCACTGTGGCAGTCACCACGTCAATCCGCCTTTATGAGGATCTTCCTCTCCTTCACCAGCCCTCAACCTTTCCCACTATCATGGGAATACTACTCCAAGGAATAGCACCCCTTCGCAACATGTCCAAAGTATGTGAAGTCTCATCATTCTTGCACCCTCTCCAAGAGATCCACGGATGGCCATCCACGGGATGTTCAGTGCTCTTCTCCAATACCATAGCTAAAAGGCATCAATTCTTTTTCTGTCATCCTTATTCATTGTCCAGCTCTCAGATGCATAGCAAGTGATTGGAAAGACTATGGCCTGAAGTAATACATAGAAGTAAAACTGGAAACCATTTCAACAGTGTATACTGTTAGTTACATCAAGTTAATTATGACTCCTGGTGACACAAAATATGCAGAGTAGAACTGCTCCATAAGGCTTTCAGAACTGTGGTCTTTCAGAAAGCAATCACCAGGTCTCTCTTCAAGGTAATTCTGCCTAGATTTGAACTGGTAACTGTTAGTCCAACTGGGCCACCCAATAACTTGTAGAGTTTTGCAAAATGTTTCCAATACAGAAAACTAGGCAAAATGTATATGTGACATCTCTGAATTGAGGCATAAAATTACACCTGAGTATAAAATAATACTAATAAAATCAATTGAGAAAAAAAAATGAAAAATAAACTAAGGTCTACCTTAGTTACGGTCACAGAATGGTAATTATAAAGGCCTTATCTTGGATTCTGTTCAACTCTTTTACTTCAGGATATATTCCATTTGTTTTGGCTTATTGTTGATCTAGTAAATTTCTTTTGAGATATTTTTTCTTATATTTTAATGAAAATTTATAAAGAACTTGTATTTCCAATGATTCATTGTTGCACATTCTGGCAGCACCTATAGGACATAGGACTCTTTGAAATGTGCATTGAAATCCAACAACTTGAGTTATCTCTGGGATAGCCTCTGCTGGGAAATTCCACAGCTAGTACAAGATTTCTGATTTTTGCTATAGTTGCTTTGATCCTTATTCTCTAACTAGGGGCCCTGACTAGTGCAAATGTATGGGGTTGCCACGAGTTACTCAGTAGTACTTGGTGGGGGTAGGGAGGTTATGGATGGAGTCCAGTGAGAATTCTTTCTGCTATAGGAAGTACTTGAAGGGAATAGGATTTGATATATTCTTCATTAACCAGTGAACTTGTTAGGTACCATTGAGGTGACTACGTACAGCTCCTATTGATCTTATCAACAATGAATCTGAACCCTTCTTTATTCTGTGCCATCCTCATCATCTCTGCTTTACTTGAACCTCTTGTTACAGTAACTGTGTCAATTGATCTTCTCTTTTGTTAACCTTCTACCTTTCCAAGTATGATGTCCGTTCCCACAACCTGGAACTTCCTAACAACTAGTTTCTGTCAAATATATCTCAACCCATAGCATCTTCATGGCACAGAGTAGAACTGTGCTCCAAAGGGGTTTTAGTTGCTGAATTTTTTTCAAGTTAGAAAGCATTTTCTTCCATAATACTTCTCCATGACTGGAAACACTTGTCTTGGGTTAACAACTAAATGCTATAATCATTTGTACCAACAGAGACTCTAAATTTCTTCTATTGGCCAATTTAGAACTATATTTTCAAAACTAGAAATTCATAGGCTATTTTGGGCAAGGGTGCATCTTTTATCAGATATTTTTGTGTAAAGAAAATTAAGGCAATTGCATGCTAGATAGTTTTTTTAAAATTGATTTGATTATTATTATTTGAAACAGTAGTTGTATAAAATAGTCCTTCTCATATAAAATTGAAAATGCCTATTAATGCTATTTTTCACCAACCTTGGAACAAAGTGCATCTTCATCAAGTTATTATCATTGTTACATACTTTCATCCAATTATAGTTGATTATTCCATTTTCTAAGTTAATGAAAGACAGTTTTAACTCTTTTCTAATTGAAGGTGCTCCATTCTTTTTAATCTATAATTTTAATCTGAGTAATTTTTCTAAAAAAATCATTCTTGTAAAAAAAATAAAAATGTTAGATAAATTTTTCCCATTTTTAAGCATCATGTCTAGAAACGAAGCCTTGTTTCTGTTTGAAACACTGTCAGCTCTGTAGAAAGAGTGACTGGATAAGAGAATGGAGTCCATCTCTGTCAATAGTAAAGACGGGTTTTTTGTGGATGAGATTAAGGTATGAAAAATAAGATAGCCAGAATTAAACCAAAGCATTGGTTCCTAATCCAGTAGGGAAACAAGAACCATATCTCTCTTTTGTCAAGAGTCAGATAGTAATTTCTTCTGCAAGACTCAGACATTGGCAGCAACGGAGGCAAACTGCAATATTAGAATTTGGAAAGAAATGTACTATTCAGAGAAAATAAAGCAAAAGGGAAGTTACCAAATAAAGTTTATGTATTTGGAAAGTGGCTGATCTCTAACTAACTTAAACAAAATAGAATTCATTAGGAGGATTTTTGAGGTGTCACTTAAAATGAGGCAGAGTCCAAGACTTCTCAGAGGTTCAGCCACAATAGCTAAGCTGTTAATTCTGTAGTGTTAGTAGGTCAAGGACTGCAGTCTTCAATATGAATTGAGTTTAACATCAAGAAGACAAAGATTTTTATTACTGGGTCAATTGGCTGCTCCATGATAGTTGGAGAAGAGATTGAGGTTGTTAACAATTTCAGCTTGCTCAGCTCCACAATCAACATTCTTAACACCAGCAGTCAGGAAATCAAAAGACAAATCTCATTAGGAAAATCTGTCGGGACCTCTCCAGAGTGCTAAAAAGTAACAATGCCAGTCTAGAGCCTAACATGTGTCTAATCCAGTCCATGGTCTTCACAATTACTTGTTATGCTTCAGAGAGTTAAACAGTGACTAAGAAGGACAGAAGAATCTACACCTTCAAGTTGTGGTGCTGGAGAAGAGTCTTTTTTTTTTTTTTTTTTTTTTGAGAAGAGTCTTGAACAAACCATGGACTGCCAAGAAAGCAAATGGGTCTGTCTTGGAGAGGGTGAAACGAAGTCTCTCCTTGGAGGCTAGGATTTTGAAGCTCTGTCTCATGTACTTTGCTCATGTGACCAGGAGGAACCAGTCCCAGGGAAGAATATCGTGCTTAGAGGGGTGGAAGGACAGCACAGGAAAGGAAGACCCCAGATGAGATGGATTGACACAGTAATTGGGGTAATGAGGGTAGATGTGTCACAGTCAGTAAGATTGGCTGAGGATAGGGCAAAATTCAGAGCTATTGTAGATAGGGTTGTTACCTGTTTCAGGTACCCTGATGGCACAAAATAACAACAAATATAGATTGCGCAGAAGGAGATTGCCCATTTTTCTCCTGTGAAGCAAATTTGGGTTCGGGAGCACAACTCCTAACCAATAAGCCACCAGAACTCCCTGCACAAATGGGTCATTTTCACAAATAGAAATTTATTTTCTCACAGTTTAGGAAAGGAAAAGTCTAAATTCAGAAATTTGGCTCTGTTAGAAGGTCCACATCTCTTTACATTTCTACTATCTTCCCCCTTCTGTGTTTCTCTTACTTAAATAAGTCTTTAATAGTTCAGAAGAGATGTTGTTGTTGTTTTGTTTTTGTTATGTGCCATCGAGTCGCTTGCAACTCATAGCGACCCTATGTACAATAGCCCTAAACCCTGCTCTATCCTGTGCCAATTGCACTGTCTCTGATACACCCATCCCGATTACCCCAGTCACTGAATCAATCCACCTCATAGAGGGCCTTCCCCTCCTGCGCTGTCCCTCCACCCTCCCAAGCATGATGTCCCTCTCCAAGGACATGTTCAAAGAATGTTAGACAGATGGAGCCTCAGAATCCTTGCCTCCAAAGAGCCACTTGGTTTATGTGACTCAAGACATAGCTTATGTAAATCAACCACCTAACAAGACAAACCATTCCAAACAGGATTAGAACCACAGCCATGGAGGCTAGTATTTACGTCACATATTGCGGGCAGGTTGGTGTGGGGGTTGCAGGATTTTATCCATAGCAGCATGTTGGCAGTCATGATATTTGAGTTCATGAACACACAATCTTTGTTTCTCTGTTTCAACACTAAAGAGAATCTGGTCTTGCTTCTATTTTCTTTTCCATTGTCAGGGGCACAATTGGTTAATCTGCCCACTGTGGAGCATAATTATTGCCACATAAAGAAATTATGTTGATAACTTGTGTTTCTTAAAATAGAGAAACACAAGTAGATGCTAGATAATCAAAATATAAAAACCATCCTCCCCAGAGAGGCTCTAAGAAAAGCAACTCACTTATTAAAATCAGATAGTCGAGAAGGGTGGGTGCTCTGGTGACTTATTGGGTACAGAGTTGCACTACCAACCCAAAGGCAGGGAGTTCAGATCCACTTGCTGCTCTTTGTAAGTTGAATGGGCCTTCTCCTTCCATGTGAATTAGAGCCTCTGAAAACCCAGTGGAGAGTCAGCTAGCTATGAGTTGGTTCAGAGCCAATAATGCATAACAATAGTAATCTCAAAAGGAGAAAAAAAAGACCATCTTAAAAACCAAGGCCAATACAGAAATTTCTAGGATTATCCCAATCTGAAAAACTGTCATTTATGGAAAGAAGAATCATAAAAGACAAATTCTTATAAAACAATTAGGACTGTATGATTCACATTGGGAAGACTCAAATTGGGAAACAAGTTAATAAAAAAGACACTGGAGGGCTATCTAGACCAAGAAGCTGAAATAAAAACAGAGTCAATGACAGAAATTTAAAGAAGGGCTGTGGGGGTGGGGGTGGGGAACTCCTCAATGATTAAACTGATTAGTTTTCTAAATCTTGAAAAGTGAGCTCCATATTAAAAATGACAAAACAAACATAGTTAAAATAGGAGAAAAGTACCAAGATAGATGAGTAAATGGAAAAAGAACATGTGCTAAAAGGAATTCAGTTTAGATAAGTTATGCACCATAACATTGAAAAATTTGAAGATGTGATAAAAAACACTGTCAGTAATTTCTTAAACAGAGTTGGAGATATGTCAGAATTAATAGGTTGGGCAAATGCTCTCTGAATTTATAAAAAAGATAAGATGACAGATTACAGAACTACATCCTGGTACAAAATTCTCAGGTACAAAATTCTCAAGTGAGTAATTAAACAGATGGTTTGTGAACATGCAGACAAAATTATATAGCTTGGATGTGCTTTGTTGTGGAAAAAGTGGCCATCAGAAGACTTGGGCCCATCATTCTGTCAATGGATGGTCTTGGATAAAACACGTAAACTCCTTTGAGCTACAATTTCTTTACCTGGGAAACAAGAATGTAACTTAGATATTTTAAGAGTATCAAATTTACCTCAACCCCTTTAAGCAGGTTAGCTGATGATAAATGATCCCCAGTTTATTAAAGAATACACCTGTATCAAATACTTTTGTTATAATCTTGTGAAATACTCACTGTGTTACAGTATATTAATTAATGGAGATTTTCTACCCATTTTTAGTGTAACTCTTACCACATGGCTAGGCTGTTGTTGTTATTAGGTGCTTTCGAGTTGAGTGTAACTCAGAAAACCTATGCCCTAGGAGAACAATGTACAATGACTTTGCTCTTCTCATGCAAAAGTCACTTCCCCTCCCCCCGCCCCGTGCCTGTGCTGACTTGTCCTCTCATTTTCTGATGAGACATAATTAGCAACTTAGAGTCGAAATATGGATAGAAAATATAAGCCAAATGCAACTCTGCTTAATTATTCTGTGCTGATAATGTAATTGCAATTATAAAATTTTGATAGTTTCAGGATTAATTAACTGATAATTGCAAAAAGACAGATGTAACTTATTTTTTTGATATATGATTATTTGATTTCCTTTCTGCAGGTGCCTTCATTTGCAAGATGGTGCCATTTGCCCAGTCCACTGCTGTAGTGACAGAAATTCTCACTATGACCTGCATTGCTGTGGAAAGGCACCAGGGACTTGTACATCCTTTCAAAATGAAGTGGCAGTATACCAACCGAAGGGCATTCACGATGCTAGGTGAGATTAGTGGCAATGCTGATGCCATTTGTCATTCCAGAGCAGAAAGAATTTCTTTAGAGTAGACCGTATGTATGTATAAGTGACACAGGAGCTTCTTGACTAGCTTATAGGCATGGGGATGGAGATGTAATATGAAGATTTCAGATCTTTCTCCCAACCTTACCCCATATCCCTTCTAGGCTAATGACAGCACTGAACATATATAATTTCAGAGTCACTTTTTGAGTTTGAATCTTAAACTTTCAAGCATTACCTTCAACTATAGTAAAAAAGTCCATCAGTGGCATACTGCCACTTGAACGTTCATTAAATGAGTAAAATGTCATCCTAAAAGAAGGCTGTAAGCCAAGATAAAGAAAGTGAATAGATTTTGATAGGGACAGGGAGAAAGTGTTTAGACAAGAGAACAGGAATGTGGCCAAATGAAGACCCGGTGAGGAGGACGCAATAGCAGAAGGCCATGAACTGCTTAAGAACACGGGGACTGATTGTTGGATGAGCTAGACAAAGACAAATTCCAATGACTTCAGTGTTTTCTCCAGGCAATTCTGACTACTCAGCTTGCCGTAAATGTTCTTGGTTCATCCAGTTATGATAAACATATACCCAGTAATAAATGCTAAATTTGTAGCAATGTCTTAATGGCCAGCACAGTTAAATTGAAGTTTCTGTACACAAAAATTATCATTGAGCTATTTAAAACCTTTGTGTTATTCACAGTGGTTTGAATTTATTATAGCTAAGTAATCAGAGGGATAGTAAGCAACTACAGTGATAATAAAAGAGAACAATTTTGACTAATACCTCACAATAGAAGAATTAAACACATATTTCTGCTTTAGAATTCCACTTGCATTGGATAACAGAATTACAAAAAATAAAATAAAAGATCCTGATAGACTCTGCAATATTAAACTAATTTTAAGTAGTTTGAAATAGATAGATAAATCATGAAAGGGGGAAATTCATTCATTTTCCTCAGGATTTTCAAATTTATGTCACATCTTGGCTACAAAAATATTTCAAACATCTCTTGGCTTTTAGTAATTGACATCTTCACAGCATCAGAACATCTAAAAATAGTGTGCAGATGTGGGAAAAAAAGTAAGGTAAGAAATACATGGAGGATGAGAGTTAATAAAAAGAAAAGAGAAGCGGAGGGAACCTCAACATCTGAGATTGAAGTTGATAGGTAATAAGCAGTTGAGATAGTTCCTACTTTAAAAAATATATCACTGGGGACAGGAAAGTTTTCAAATAAAGCAGATACATCCTCTCATGGGAGCTTTTGTACTGAGCTGACTGACATCTCCCTCCAACTCTGTTGCTCCTTGAACCAGCCCGTGTCAGTCACCATGTCTGGCATGCCCTGCACTTCCTTGTAGTTGAAACTATCTTGCCTCTAGGCCTTAGCCAAAGGAGCCCCGCTAGGCTTTGCTGCCAGAAGTGGTGTCTGCCAGACTGAGTCAGAAATATACATGTAACCCATCATCTAGCGCTTTATCTTTTAACAGGTAGAAACCAAGGAAGGTTGGCAATGACTCAGAATGGTTAGACTCAATGCCTCCAGAAAGAATTTGTGGTTCTAAACATTGGGAAAATGATTGCATATTAAATTACTACATGTAAGTAGGCTAGAATAGGTGAGTATAATGATACAGATTACACACATATACATACTCAACTCAGTGCCGTGGCATAGTGTGCAAAGTTGCACTCCTAACCCAAAGGCTGAGCTTCTCTGGCAGGATGAGTCCACCAGCCACTTTGATGAGAAGTCTCCTACCATACCATATACCACATCACACTATACCATACCATACCATACCATACCATACCATACCATACCATACCATACCATACCATACCATACCATACCATTCCTTACTATTCCCAGCCTAGAAACCCACTGAAGTGTCATTTATGAATCAGAATCGACACAACAGCAAGGTTTGAGACAGAGACATATACATCTCCTCACTTACTGTGTTTATATATACAAGTGGATGTTTAGAGAGAGAGTTACACATAATTAACTGCCTGACAAACCAATGTAGTCCCATGACCTTGGTTCATGATTAATTTTTATGATTTACTTAGGTTTACATATTTTTAAAAAATAAATAAACTCAAGGTATCTTAGGTGGCCTAAGAAAGTCTCAGTGAGTAGGAATCCAATATAGAATGGTTCTCCTCAATATAAAAAGAGCATAGTTTGAGCTTGGAAATTCTCTGCCAGATCAAAGTTGAGTTTTTGGTTTTGAGCTCTTCATCTGTTAAAACAGGTAGAGTTGAAATGCTCAAGAATTGTTGCTCTCAATTTTCCTTGCTAAGGAGAAGAGATTGAAACTGTCAACAGCTTCATCTTGCTTGGATCCACAATTAACACCCTTGGTTCCAGCAGTCAGGAAATAAGGAGACACACTGCACTGGGAAAATCTGCAGCTAGGAACCTTTCCAAAGTATTGAGGAGTAGTGATGTCAGTTTGAGGACTAAGATGTGTCGTACTCAGGCCATAGTCTTTCTGCTTACTAGCTATGTATTCAAGACCTGGACAATGAATAAGGATGACAGAAAAAGAACTGACATCTTTGAACTGTGGTGTTGGAGAAGAGTGCTGAACATCCCATGGACAGACAGCCAAGACAATGAACAGATATGTCTTAGAGAGGATGCAGCCAGAGTGCACTTTGGAAGCAAGAATTACAAGACTTCACCTCACACACTTTGGACATGTTGTTAGGAGGGACTAGTTCTTGGAGGGGAACATGATGCTGGGCAGGGTGGAGGGTCAGCAAGGAAGAAGAAGACCCTTAACTGGTCACATTGATACAGTAACTGATGCAATGGACTCTTATGTGTCAAGAAATGTGAGCATGGCTCACAATAGAGCAGGGTTCTGATCTTTTGTTCATCGGGTCGCTATGAGTCATGCTTGACTTGACAGTACCAAACAACAATAACAAGAGTAAAATATTAGGGAAATTCTTTTCAAGAAACTTATGAAGGACAGAGAGTTTTGAAAGAACACTTTTGTTTCCGACATTACAAGTGTTTGTTTTGCAAATGAGAAAATAATGCCTGGATTTTATTTAAAGGTAGTGAGTAATACTAGAGTTTTACACATTTAAACGTGTTTTACAGAGATCATCATAAGTAGAGTTCAGGGTGCTGAAAGAATTAAAGTGAGGGCCTGTGAGGATACCACTAATCCAGGACAGAGATGAAGAGGTGTAATTAATATGGGAAGTATTTATAGTTCCAGTACTAAATATGGTGCAATTTCCTTAGATGAAGTGTGTTCTCATGATTTTAATATTTTCACAGGTGTCGTCTGGCTGGTGGCAGTCATTGTGGGATCACCCATGTGGCATGTGCAACGGCTTGAGGTAGACTTGGGATTCAGATATATAATACTCTGTGGTGTGTGTGTGTGTGTGTGTGTGTACCGTCAAATTGGATCTGACTGATACAGGCGGAGATTGCCCCTCTTTCTCCAGCCGAGCATCTGGTGGATTCGAACCGTGTACCTCTGGGATTGCAGTGCAGCTTTTTGCCACTAGGCCACCAGAGCTCCCTTAATATATAAATTTTTTAAAATGTTTTCCCATCTCAATTATTCAAGTTTCCTTCCTAAAAGAGAATTATCATGAATTTGTATAAAATCTCAGTTATTTCACTGAAAATATTTCAAGTGAATTGAAATAATTTGTTACTTTACCCTTAGTTTTATCTAGCTTTTTCCCTTGAATTTATATAAAGATTTTATATAAATCTATTGTAACAATCTAAAGATTTATAAAAATGTTAAGCATAGTACATTAAAAACAATAAAATCAATGTTTCAAAAGTTAAAGTGTGAAAGTCACCTTTCTGTCTTACTTGCCACTTAATACCTGTTTTAGTGTTTTTCAATGTCTTATTACAATTTAAGGGTTTGATTTGTCAGCTGTTATGGTTGTTGAATACCATCAAGTCAGAACTGACCCAGAGCTGACCCTTCAGTGGGTTTTCAGAGGCTGAGTATTGCAAGGGAGAAGATAGCCCATTTTATCCTGCAGAGCAGCTGATAGTTTTAAACTCCATACCTTTGTGTTGACAATGCAATTCCCTACCACTAAGCCACCAGAGCTCCTAGCCTTTACTTTTAATCTATATAGAAAATTTGTGATTATCTCTATATTAGTTAATTTATTTTTGTAAGTCTTTCTTTATTCACCTCCCATTTATTGACAAATTGGACTTAGAGTTGGAAACCAAATCAGGGGGTTATTTTATTTAAGCCTCTTCTTTATACCTTTTTGTCAGACAGTTCTAGCTTTGCTTGGGGGCTGACAGTGAAGGGCAGCTCTGTGTTATATTTAAGTATTCCTGTCTGTCCACTGAGAGATACTTTATTTTTGCTGCTAACAATTCTGTTAACAAATGCTTGGATCCACAATTAATGCCCTTGGTATCAGCAGTCAGGAAATAAAGAGATTCATTGTATTGGGGAAAATCTGCAGTTAAGTACCTCCCCAAATTATTGAGGAGTAATGATGTCATTTGGGGACTAAGATGAATCTAATTCAGGCCATAGTCTTTCTGATTACTTGCTATACATCTGAGAGCTGGACTATGAATAAGGATGACAGAAAAAGAATTGATATCTTTGAGCTGTGGTGTTGGAGAAGAGCACTGAAGGTGAAGTTGGAGTGCTCTTTGGAGGCAAGAATGACAAGGTGTCACCTCATACTTGAGCATATTGTTAGGAGGGGCTTTTCCTTGGAGAAGGACATGATTCTGGGGAGGGTCAGCGAAGGAGAGGACGGCCCTCGAGTAGGTGGATTGACATGGTGACTGCTGCAATGGACTCTGTGTGTCAGGAAGTGTGAGGATGGCGCAGGACAGAACAGGGTTCAGATCTTCTTTTTCATTGGGTTGCTGAGTTGTACTCGACTTGACAGCACCTAACAGCAACAACAGCAACAGGTACCTTCTAGCACATTTTGAGGAACAATGTATCCCTCTGTCCCTCTTTAAACCGGCATAGGCAACTATACAATATGACTGGGAACAGTCTGTCTATTATAAACAAGAAGGAAGGAGCTAATGCACAAAGAGGTAGGTGGTTGAAGTGCACTCAGACACCTCAGAAGAAAAGCCTGGTGATGCACTTTCAGGAAATGAGCCAGTGAAATTCCTATAGAGGGGAGTTCTATTCCAACATGCATGAGGTCAGCATGGCTCATAGTACTGCATCTTTTTTTGGTTTTTTGGCAGGTTATAAGCAAGAATACATTTAAAAAGCAGGTTGATTGCTTATGTAATTGGTATATTGCATGATTTGGGAGATATGAGGAGCAAGAACAAAAAGAAATTTCATTCTATCCCTTGCTACCTACCAAAGTGCAATTTGAGGACTAGCCAATCCTGTAGATGAAACCCCATGCATGAAACCTGCCAAACCCTATAAATTTTCATCTGGTCACTGTTAGTCAAAAGAACAGTGTTAGTTCCATTTTCAAATGCCTGGTCTAGTGTCTTGATTACATAAGTCAATGTGATCTCAAAGAATTTATAGCTGCCAAGAAAATTTCTCTCTTCCTCCAGCTTGAGTCTTGTTTGGACCAGAGCCTACAACATGGAAAGGGGTCCTTGCTGGCTTCTTCTCTCCACTTTTCAGTTGGTTAACTCTTGCTCCTTAGAAGCTAGTAAAGAAAATGGTAGAGTAGGAGGCAGATTTTCACTGTTATTAATACCCGCTGGGTCTGGTCTTTTCCTAAAATAGAGCTTTTACTCCATGGATTTCTTCATGGTGACACCTCTGAAGCCTCTGACAGCCACTCCCTTAGTTCAGAGATGCTTCTCAGCCAGCTTGTTCATGAAGACCCATCAATATCCATATATGACTGCAAGTTTTTGTCTCCTATCTGATGATTGAAGCTGGCCTATTTTCAATATATAAAAATACAATTCTTAAGAACTCGAACCCTCTTAACTTATCCATACCACTTCCCATTTGTTGGACCCATTTGTAGTCCATAGAAAGCAAAAAGATTGTTATTGTTATTGTTGTTGTTGTTGTTGTTGTTATGTGCTGTCGAGTCGCTTGCAACTCATATCCACCCTATGTACAACAGCCTTAAACTCTGTTCTGTCCTTTGCCAATTGCACTGTTTCAAACACATCCATCCCGATTACCCTAGTCACTGAATCAATCCACCTCATAGAGGGCCTTCCTCTCCTGCGCAAGCATGATGTCCCTCTCCAAGGACCAGTTCCTCCTTACAACATGTCCAAAGTATGTCAGACGAAATCTCAGAATCCTGGCCTCCAAGGAGCAGCCTGGTTTAACCCTCTCCAGTGTGAATCTGTTTGTTTTCCTAGCAGTCCATGGTATTCTCAATACTCTTCTCCAGCACCACAGCTCAAAGGCATCAATTCTCCTTCTATCCTCCGTAGTCATTGTCCAACTCTCTGATGCATGACAAGTGATTGCAAAGACCATGGCCTGTATCATTCACTTTAGTCTCCAGAGAGACACTATTGCTCTTCAGAACTTTGGAAAGGTCCCTAACAGCAGACTTTCCCATGGCAATATGTCTTTTAATTTCCTGGCTGCTGGTGCCAAGAGTGTTGACTGTGGAGCCAAGCAAACTAAAGCTGTGAACACTCTCAATCTCTTCACCATCCATCCTGATGCTACCAATTGGTCCAGTGGTGAGAATCTTTGTCTTCTTGACATTAGTCACATTATTTTCACACTTTATTTTCCTTTAATACTGGTTTGCATATAAAATTTGTATACATTGTATGTCATCCATATGCACGTCATTTCACACATTCTTACTTTCATATTGCATTCCAAATGATCACCTATATATACTGTTTTATAAAAATAATCACTATTGATCTATGCCTACTAATACTTTGTCTTTTCAAGTACCCATTGGATGTTTCCTAATTTCTTTACACCCTCATCCCCATGCCCACCAAACTTTATTATCCTAAAGATATCCTTCCCTCTTCACCCTTTGCGCCCAGCCTCCATCCCCTTCCCCTTGTGAATATTTATCCACATCTTACTCATTATCCTTTTATTTTTATAATAGTAGTCTTATGCAGTATTTGTCTTTATGAAACTAAGTTAGCTCACTCAGCCTAATACTCATTAGACACTCCTATGTTGTATAGTATTTTACACAATCATTGCTCCTAGTGATACATGGTATTCCATTGGGTGAATGTACCACAATTTTCAATCCGTTCATTTGTTGATGGACATTTTAGCTGTTTCTATTTTGTAACTGTAGTGACTAAGGTTACTATGAATGTAGGTGTCGAAATATCCATTTGTGCCTCCATTCTGCTTTCCTTAGATTATATTCCTACCAGGGCAATATCTGGGTCATATAGGATTTCTATGTTCAGCTTTTTGAAGAAGTGCCAAACAGCCGTCCAGAGTGGTTGTACCACTTTACAGCCCCACTAGCAGTGCATGAGAATTCCAGTGTCTCCACATCTTCTCTAACATTTATTGCTTGCTATCCCATTAAACTTTGCTAATGGGATGAGATGGTGTCCCATTGTGGTTTTTGATTTGCATCTCTCTGATTGCCAACGATATTGAATGTTTCTTTGGGTCTGTTGGCCATTCAGAATGTCTTCTTTTGTGAAAAGTCTTTCCATGTCTTTTGCCCATTTTGGATTGTGTTATCATGTGGTTGTTTTTTATTTTTTGTTGGGTTTTTTATCCCCTGTGAAAGCCCGGTTGTAGTGTTCCATAAACATACATTATTAGACCCTTTCTAAGATGCCATTACCAAATGATTTTTTCCGGGCTGGAGGTTTTCTATAAACCCTACTGGGAAAAGGTTTTGGAGCATACGAGCACTTAATTTTCAGAATATTTCTTTACTCGCTTTTATCTTCTCCTGGTTGTGCATTTGTGGCTGTATTTTCAAAGTTATTTGTACCGTAGGCTGTTGTTGTTGTTGTTATGTGCCGTCGAGTCGTTTGCGACTCATAGTGACCCTGTGCACAACTGCCCTAAACCCTGCTCTATCCTGTGCCAACCGCACTGCCTCTGACACACCCATCCCGATTACCCCAGTCACCGAATCAATCCATCTCAGAGAGGGTCTTCCCCTCCTGCGCAGTCCCTCCATCCTCCCAAGCATGATGTCCCTCTCCAAGGACCCGTCC
>NW_006399762.1:5111569-5113517 GCF_000299155.1 Elephantulus edwardii
CTGTGGTGTTGGAGAAGAGTATTGAATATACCATGGACTGCTAAGAAAATGAACAGGTTCATCCTCGAGAGGGTTAAACCAGGCTGCTCATTGGAGGCAAGGATTCTGAGACTTCGTCTGACATACTTTCGACATGTTGCAAGGAGGAACCAGTTCTTTGAGAAGGACATCATGCTTGGAATGGTAGAGGGACAGAGCAGGAGGGGAAGACCCTCTAAGAGGTGAATTGATTCAGTGACTGGGGCAACGGGGATAGCTGTGTTGGAGACAGAGAGATTGGCACAGGACAGAGTAGGGTGTAGGTCTGTTGTACATAAAGTTGCTATGAATAGCAAGTGACTCTGAGGCACATAACAACAACAACAGCAACAACAACAATGCTTTCTTAATTTTCTTTCCCATGTTTCCTTTGTTATTGTAGAGAAATTCGACTGATTTTTGTATATTTATCTTGTTTCCTGACACTCGACTAAATTGATCTACCAGGTCAAATGGAGTTTTTTGTTGATTCTTTTGGGTTTCCTGTGTACATTATCATGTCATCTGCATATAGTGAGAGTTTTACCATCTTTTTACTGATTTGGATGCCTTTCATTTCTTTCGCTTGCCTTATTGCCCTAGCAAGTACTTCTAATACTGTGCCACTTCTCTGTCCAGCAGGAAAGTACCAGATAACAGAATGAACTACTCAAGACTTTCCTTAGTCAAGAGGTAAGGTGAAAGGAACTCATGGATGAGTGTCCTCCAGACCTGTATATCCTTATAATTATATTGAGAAGTTTCTCATTACATAAGCAATAAATCAGGTTAACTGGGCTCCAAGATGTTTTTTACTATTTCTTTTCTATTGGTCGACCTTCCCTGTTTTCATAACCACATTTATATTAGAAAACAGTATCAGTGGGAAAACCAAGGGTTGTTTTTGTTTTTTCTGTTGTTTTTTGTTGTTGTTGTTGTTGTTTTGTCTTGTAGACATACACACTTAAGGCAGAATGTTCATTTGCCCTGACTGAACTGTCAAGATTTTTGTTTGTTGTGGTAGTGGTTGTTATGTGCTATCAAGTCACCTGTAACTCATAGCGACTCTATGTACAATAGCCTTAAACCCTGCTCTATAGTCTGTGCCTATTTTATTGTCTCTGACACACTTACGCCCATTATCCCAGTCACTGAACCAGTCCATCTCATTGAGGGTCTTCCCCTCTTGTGCCTCATAAGCATGATGTCCCTCTCCAAGGATTGGTCCTCCCTTGTGACATGTTACATTCTTTTTTTTAAATTATTATTAAATTTTATTAGTTTTAATGAACATTTACAGAGATTTTGGGTTCTCATTCATTCATTGTTGCACTGTTTTCTCTACCCTCCTCCCCAGTTCATTCTTCTTCCCCCCTGCAATGTCTGTTTTAATCGTCCAATTGCCACAGTGCTTGTCAAAGATGGTTCTGATTAATCTCCTTTGTCAGTGTGCCCTTTGCCATTCCCTATTACTCCTCCCTGAGAGAGACTTCACGCAGATTCATAAGGAAAAGGGGATGGCGTATTCTCTTAGCTACTTCCTGCTGAATAGGGATGCTGTGGGTTCCAGGGTGAAGATCTTCTCTCATTACTCTAAAGGGCCCCTTTGGCAGTAGGAAACACATAGACTATTATGGAGATTGATTTTGCAATTTAGAAGCACTGTTATTAATTGTGCTTAGCCATAAATGTTCATATCCTTGAAGATGTATCAGAGATGTGTTGCAACCTAGAAGACACAAATTCAACTAACAAGTTGAAAGTACATGAGTCAAAAATTAACAAGCAATAATATTCTGAGTAGAGGTTCTACTAGTGGCACAAATCAAGTTACAGAGGGAAGGTGGTTCTTACAATAAAAGGCCTATAGACTAGCACTTTGTCTATTATAGCGTACAGGTTAGGAACCACAAGATGTAGAGGCTCAGCT
>NW_006399762.1:5113905-5120988 GCF_000299155.1 Elephantulus edwardii
CTCGTCTGTGACACTGTCTACTGAAGTGGCCCAGCTTTCCACAGTGGAAGCAATTCTGACCTCCTTTATTACTTTTGGGTGCCACTGTATATGAGTAAGACTTCCTTTTTCTGACACAGACCCTAAACTGGCAGCAATAGCTGACCCAATAATTTTGGCCATTCTCTGGTCTTTTCTCTTCCCTCTAGATCCCAGTTGTTAAAAGAGGGGAAAATTTAAGCAAATGTATTACAAATAATTTTGAACATTACAATCTTTTAAGTTTATGTCTAGAACGATTAACAATATCATCATTTCCAGTCCAGAGATATATGTTCCTATGCAGTACCTATTTTCCATAAATGGTTTTGGTAAGAGGAATGTTGTAAACGTGGATACATTTCCACTATTCCTCCTCCATGCCATGATATAGTGTTATTAACTTGAGCAGTTATAAATCCATTGCCATCCTTACTCTAACTTAGTTCTTTTTAAAAAGTATTTATATTTGCTATTAATTTCAGTGAACATTTACAGAGGCTTTGGATTTCCATTCATTCATTGTTGTAGATTTGCCCCCTCCCAAGGCTCCCCGCCCCCAGGACACTACCCTTTTGGAAAAGTAAAAGAAAAGAGTCTTTCATTGTTTTACAAACCCTCCCCCATGTCCACTCCACCATGTAGCCATCGCTCTAGACTCCTGTCATGGCAGAAATACCTAGTCACGTATCTTTTTTAAACAGTTTTCTCCCTTCTCTGTTTCAGTGCAGTATACATTATTGAACCTATCTTACTCAGTCTCTCCCAACCCCAATTTCAGTCCCATTCTACAACAGTGGCACCATGCAATATTTGTCTTTTTGTGACTGGGATATTTCACTCAGCATAATGTTCTCCAGAGTCAAACATTTTGAATAATATTGCATGAGTTCCTTGTTTTTCAATGCAGCATAGTATTCCATTGTACGAATATACCACAGCTTCTCTAGCCATTCGTTTGTTGATGGTACATTCTTTTAAACTAGGAAGCTCCTGCCTTGGACAGCTTAAACCCTACCCAATATAATATTAAATAGAAATGATGATAGCATTCTTTTCTTTTACTTTATTTTTTATTAATTTTAACAAAAGTTTGCAAAGACTTAGGATTTCCATTCATTCATTGTTGCACTTTTCTCCCTGTCCACCTCCTCCCCACATTCACTCTTTTCCTTGAAATGTAAAAGAAAAACTGTTGCCTAATCTGTGTTTGCAAGAGTAATGCTTTTGGTCTTTCTCCATTGAGAAAGATGGTGGCTCTTAATTTTGTGTATATACTTCTCACTATGTAGAGGCATTTTCTTCTATTCCTATTTTGCTGAGTGTTTTAATCAGAAAAGTTTTGGTTTATCAAAGGCCTTTTCTGCATGAATTGATAGGATCATGTGATTCTTGTTATTTGCTTTGGTAATGTGATGAGTTACACTGTTTATTTTTCTTACATTAAATCATCCTTGCATACTAGTTATGTGTCCCACCTTTCTAGTAGAGTCTATTGGCCAAGATTTTGTTAAGGATTTTTGCATCTATTGTTGTTGTTGTTGTTATGTGCCATCGAGTCGCCTGCGACTCATAGCGACCCTATGTACAACAGCCCTAAACTCCGCTCTGTCCTGTGCCAATCGCACTGTCTCTGACACTCCCATCCCAATTATCCCAGTCACTGAATCAATCCACCTCATAGAGGGCCTTCCTCTCCTGTGCCATCCCTCCACCCTCCCAAGCATGATGTCCCTCTCCAAGGACCGGTCTCTCCTCACTACATGTCCGAAGTAAGTTAGATGGAGCCTCAGAATCCTTGCCTCCAAGGAGCCACCTGGTTTAACCCTCTCCAGGACAAATCTATTTGTTTTCCTAGCAGTCCATGGTATTCTCAGTACTCTTCTCCAGCACCACAGCTCAAAGGCATCAGTTCTCCTTCTATCCTCCTTGGTCATTGCCCAACTGTCTGATGCATAACAGGTGATTGCGAAGACCATGGCCTGTATCAGACGCACCTTAGTCTCCAGAAAGACACCATCGCTCTTCAGCACTTTGGAGAGGTCCCTAACAGCAGACTTTCCCATGGCAATGCGCCTTTTAATTTCCTGGCTGCTGGTGCCAAGACTGTTGACTATGGAGCCAATCAAACTAAAGCTGTGTACAATCTCAATCTCTTCACCATCCATCCTGATGCTGCCGATTGGTCCAGTGATGAGAATCTTTGTCTTCTTGACATTGAGCCTCAATCCATATTGCAGGCTGCAGTCCTTGACACTCTGCAGCAGGTGCTTCAGGTCCTCCTCAGTTTCAGCAAGCAGGGTTGTGTCATCCGCATAACGCAGATTGTTGATAAGTCGTCCACCAATCCTGACCCCACATTTCTCCTCATAGAGCCCAGCCTCCCATATAATCTGTTTTTTGCATCTATATTTATGAGATATTTTGGTCTATGTTTTGGTCTTTGTATTTCTTTGGTTCTGGTATTAGGGTTATGTTTGTTTCAACACTCTGAGAGTGTTCCTTTTTTTGTTTTTTGAAATAATTTAAATAGAATTGGTTATAGCTCTTCTCTGAATGTTTGGTATAATTCAGCCATGAAGCCATACGTGATGTTAGCCTAAAATTTGACTTTTTTAGCCATTACAATTAGCTCCCTCTGGTCTCCAGCTTCCTTAATTACAGAAGCATAGTCTTACAAATCATCAACAGCTATGGAACTAGGATAAGAGAAAGAAGTTTCCCACACTGGTCAACAAGACTTAAGATAAACAGGATTTGTGGCAGCAAGACCCTGGTGAAAGTGAGACACTGCTGATGATGGTACAGAGACTGTGGCATTGCTAACAGAGAAATTGTGGAAAGATGGGCCTGAGGCTTCTTGCATTTGTACTGCCCACAATAAAAGATTTTTGCTTTTCTTGCTAGATGCTTGAAAGAGAAGCTGACTTATAACTGCTCTGAAGCAAATCCTAGATGGATGTTTGGCTTTGACTGTTTAACTGAAACCAGAGCCTGGACTAATTGAGGAATATTGCCTTTGAGACTGCTTGGCTAAAACTTGGATTTGCATTGTATAATATTCTTTGCCATCCCATCCTTCCTTTTACTTCCTAAATAATATCATTTTGGTAGCACAATTATTGGTCTGTGAGTCAGCAACAAATAAACAAACTTTTTGTACAACTATGGCTTTAGAGGCACCACGGGGATGGGCTATGCACTCTTTATATGCTTTCTGCTCTAAGGCTATGAGGGGCTATTCTTACTTTCTGTGGCCCTTTCAGAAAGACTTTCATGGTCTTGTGCCCTTATGTCCAGTTTTATTCTCTTTATCTTATCAGTTTTATTCTCTTTCACCTGATTCAGGATTTTTTTTGAGGGAAGGGGAATATTTTTTAATTACCTGATCAAGTTCTTCTTTTGTATTGGGTCTGTTTAAGTGTTTTACATCTGACAGAAAAAGAATTGATGCCTTTGAGCTGTGGTGTTGGAGAAGAGCATTGAACATCCCCTGGACAGCCAAGAGAATGAATAAATATGTCTTTGAGAGGGTGCAGCCAGATTACTCTTTGGAGGCTAGAATGATGAGGCTTTGGACATATTGCTAGGAGGTGCTATTCCTTGGAGAGTGATATGATGTTGGGAAGGGTGGAAGGTCAGCAAAGGAAAGGAAGACCTTCAACCAGGTGAATTGACACAGTGACTGCTGCAATGGGCTCTTGTGTGTCAAGAAGTGTGAGGATGGCACATGACAGGACTAGGTTCAGATCTTTCATTTGTAGTGTTGCTATGAATTGTACTCCACTCCACTCCACAACAACAACAACAACAACATGTAAATCTGAGTGTAGAGTGTGGGTTTATAAGAAATTGTCCATTTCTTATATATTTTCAAATGTATCAGAGTATAATTTTTTGTTATATTCCATTATTATTGATTTTGTTTCAGTTGGTTCTATTGTGATGTCAATCTCTTTCATTTCTTATACAAATTGTTTGTTCTTTTTTCTTTTGTTTAGTTTGCCAAAGGTTTATCAATTTTATTCATCCTTTTAAAGAAACAGTTCCTGGTCTTGCTGATGGTTTCAATTGTTTTCCTGTTTTCTATCTCAGTTATTTCAACTCTTGTCTTTTTAATTCCCACTCTTATAGAGGCTGTGGGATAGCCTCTTTCTTCCTTAATTATGTGTTTTGTTATTTCTATGAACTGTTCTTTGAATAGGTTAGCCTTAGCTATATCCTAGAGGTTTTGATATGTTGTATTTTTGTAATCATTTTTTTTGAGGAAATTTTTTTATTTCATTTTTTGTTTCTTCTATAACCTATCACCATGACAGATGGAAAATAGATTGAAATTGTTAGCAATTTTTGGTCAAGGACCTCTCAAGAGTACTATAATTATATCAGTCTAGAGACTATAGTGCAACTGATACAGAGCATAGTTTTCACAATTACTTGCTATGCATCAGATAGCTGGACAATTACTATGGATAATGGGAGAAGAATCAATGTCTTTGAGTTGTGGTGCAGGAGAAGAGCATTGAATTACTAAGAGAACAAACAGTTCTGTCCTAGAGAGGGTGAAACCAAGTTTTTCATTGTTGTTGCTGATTGCCATTGAGCATGACTCATAGCGACCCTATGAACAAAAGACCTGAAGCCTTTCTATAACTATTGTCATTTATCAAAATTCATAGAGTTTCCATAGGGTAGAGGCAAGGATTTTGAAGCTCTGGCTCACATACTTTGGACATGTTTTCAGTAGGGCCCAGTTTTTGGAGAAAGACATTATGCTTGGTAGGGTAGAAGGACAGCTCAGGAGAGGAACACCCTGCATAAGAGGGATTGACACAATAACTGGGCTAATGTGGGTAGGTGTGTCAGAGATAGTGAGATTGGCTTAGGATAAGGTAGACTTCACAATCATTGTAAAAAGAGCAAGGACCACATGGGGATGGACATATCTGGCCTTTACCAACTTCCGAAAGGAGAACTGGCCCAGTCTACAGCATCAATAACACAATACCAAGTCTAATGATCAGATATGTTCTCACAGTTCTGTACCTCTTTCTACTCACCCCAACACCAATCTTACTCCTTTGCTGAGTCAAAAATCCTATGTGATAGCTTACAGACCATATAGAACTATATTTGGGAAGTGAAAATGTTATAATCCAGGTAAATACCAGAATACAGTCAGGACAGCTCCCAAAATGTGCCCACAGTTACCTCAGCCGTGAGCTTCACAGCTTTAAGCCAATGTTAAGAGTTCTCAATCCTACCAATATTGGTTCCGCACCCCAAATCTCAGCCAGTGTTAGATGGTTCTCAGTCCTCCCCTCTCCCAGTTTCCTAAAAGCGTGGATAAAGACTCATAACATCTGTTCTAATGATTTAGAAGGTCCAAGATCCCATATCACATTACATCTCTAGTTCAGCTGTGGCTTCTGCTGCTGTAGGTGTTGCTGGAACAAGAACATCTGGTCTCTGAAAGGCATCCTACATTCTCTTGCTGCTTCTATTTTGCAGGAGTGGGGACGATCTCTTTCTTCTTCACTTGTGGGGGCAGATGCAATTTTGCCATTGTATTTGTTGTTGTTGTTGTTGTTGTTGTGTGGAATACAGTTGAAACCTACCCATAGCTGACCCTCTAGTGGGTTTTCAGAGGCAGTTCATCTCTCAGTACGAAATTACCCATCTTTTTCCTGTGGAGAAGCTGGTGGCCTTGAGCCAGGTGCCTTTGGGAGTGCAGTGCAGCTTTTTGCTACTAGACCATCAGAGGTTCCTAATTCTGCTGTTCAGTTTAATGGTGAAGTATTCAATCCCCTTGTGGATAGGCTAGCATGCCCTATTGGCATATTCCTACCCATTTACATTATCGGGTGAGATTTAATGTCTAAGAAAGTTATTTTCAAAGATAAATTGCACAGCTACTGTGTGTAGGGTCTTTATGAGTGGCTGTAAACTTGATGGCACATAACAACAATAACTCATTATGTAAGGGTGTTATTTAGCTTTCCTATGGATAGTTTTATAAGTATTACCCTCCTGTCATTACTTTATATTTTTACGGATTGTGGTCTGAAAAGATTTTGTATTATGTCAATGGCTTTTAATTTGTTGAGGCTTGCCTTGTGCCCTTATTAATATATGATCAGATCTGGAGAATGTACCATGTCCATTTGAGAAGAACTTAAATTGACTTTTAGTTTGGTGAAATACCCTGCATACACCCACAAGGTTAAGTTGGCTGATTATATAGTTTAGATCTTTTGGGCATGTTTGTTAAGTATCTTTTTCAAGTTGATCTATTCTTTGGCAAGGGTGGTGTATTAAAGTCTCCTGCCGCTGTTGTAGTGTTATATTTATTTCTTCAGGGTTGTTAATTATTGTTTTACATATTTTTCAGGTCTATCATTTGACACATGGATGTTCACCAAATCTATATTTTCTTGATCTATTGTGCTTTTAGTCATTATATAGTCCCATCCTTTATGTTTTATGGTGATTTTTCATCCTGAAGTCTTTTTTATCACGGATTAGTATTGCCTCTTTGTAGATGTAATTTGCTTGTAATATTCTTATTGCACTTTGATTTTTTAGTCTAATTTTTCCACATTTCTTAGATGTGTCCTTTGTATGCAGCATATTGATGAGCTTTGTTCTTTTTATTAATTCCACTTCTCATTTTCTCTTAATACGTTTAAGCTATTCACATTAAGTATGATTTGTGACAGGCCAGGATTTATCACTGCCATTTTGCTGTGATTATTTTTATTGTTCTGGTTACTATGGTCCTTCCACTTTCTCTTGGTATATCTTTTTGAAAGACCTCCCTTATGATTTCCTGACCTGTTATTGTTTTCACAAATTCCTTTTGTTTCTGCTTTTCTGCAAATAATCTAATTTCTCCTTCATATCTGGAATCACAGAAGCCAAGAAAGCTTAAGATATAAGCTGTCAGATCATGGGTTGGAAAATGGAAGATATTTTCTGAAGGGAATTGGCAGATGGGAAGGGTTATCCTGGTGGAGGGTAGAGCTGGGAAGTAAGTGGGTCAAGGCACTGGGCTAAGGGTGGGGT
>NW_006399762.1:5124283-5136490 GCF_000299155.1 Elephantulus edwardii
ACATGTTGCCAGGAAGGACGGGTCCTTGGAGAGGGACATCATGCTTAGGAGGGTGGAGGGACGGCGCAGGAGGGGAAGACCCTCTATGAGATGTATTGATTCAGTATTGATTCAGTGACTGGGGTAATTGGGATGGGTGTGTCAGAGGCAGTGAGATTGGCACAGGATAGAGCAGGGTTTAGGGATGTTGTATATAGGGTCGCTATGAGTCGCAAACGACTCGACGGCACATAACAACAACAACATATGTTGGACAGATTTGCTGGGTACAGGATTCTTGGCTGGCAAATGTTTTCTTTTAGCCTGTATATATGCTATTTAATTGTCCACTTGCTTGCCTGGTTTTTGTTGAGTAGTCAGAACTCAATCTTATTGACTTTCTTTTGTAGGTGACTCTTTGTTTTTCTCTTTCTGCCTTTAGTATTCTATCCTTATTTTCGATTGAGGAGAATTTGACTCTGTTTTGTCTTGGTATTTTTCTTTTGAGGTCTAGACTGTTTGGAGTTCATTGAATACAGTTTGAAATTTCTTGAATATTACTTTATGAATTTTTCATAATGTCTTGGAAGTTTTCTCAGTGCTTTTCTTGCCCCCTTCATATTCTGGAATTTTGATCACACATACGTTGTTTCTTTTGATGTTAGCCCACATTTCTAATGTTTTCTTAATTTTCTTTCTGCCTATGTTCTGGATTGTTTTTCCCCCCTCAGTATATTCCCATTGAAGTTCTTATCTTCTAGCTCACTAACTTTCTGTGTGATATTTTGCTTTACTTTTTTGTCCCTCCAGCCAGTTGGAAACTTCTGCCATTTCAGTCTTGATATTTTAAACTGCTCCTTAATTCATTTACCTTATTTCCCATACTGTGTTTTCTGTATCCTTTCTCTCTTGTAATGATTTTTAAATTCTTATAGCTCTTGATCTATAGTTTCAATTATTTCTTCCATCATTTGCAATTTTTTCAGTAGTTCCTCCATGTTGGTATATTCCTCCTAGCTCCCCGTATTTGTTGCATTCATTTTATTTATTTCTTCCATCATTTGTACTTTTTTTCAGTAGCTTTCATATAACTTCCCAGTAATATACTTCTGTTCCCTGTCTCTCAATTATTCATTGGGTCTTCAATGTGTTCTGCTTTGTTAAGAGAAGGTTTATTTTTGTTTGTGTATTGTTTTTTGTTTGTTTTTTTCAAATGTTTGAAGCTGCCTTCGGCTCTCTTGACATCATGTGAAGTTTTGCTTGGCGTGTCTTAGGCTGTTTCTACTATATTTATGTTTGTTTGATGATAGTTCCTTAACTCTATGAAACTATTGACTAGTTGCAGCCTTAAAGTGTTCTATTATGGGGTGGGAAACTCACTTTACCGGAAGTCTTTTCTGAGCCTTTATAGGGGGAACATTTGCCTTTCCTAAAATTCTTCAAGTCCTCTCTGCTCTCAGGAATCTCACCTGAGAGTGGCCTGCCTCTCCTAAAGTCTATTATTGCCCTAGGTAGTTTATGACATAGTCAAGCAAACAGATTCCAAAACAGAAGCAGTTTTTCTCCAGGTAACTCATAGGTTGCTCCATCCCCACATCTTTGTGCATCCTGCTTTGGAGGAAGTCTCTCACCTGCTTGCAGCTCTCCTCTCCTAAATTCTATTATTGTCCTCTGTGGTCTGCAGTTCACATCTGTGACTAGTTTCCTCAACTAAGCAATTTTTTTCCCACTGTGTTTGCAGAGAGTTCCCTCCCTTGCACTTCAATGCACCTTCTCTGGGAGGCAATCTCTCACCTGATTGTGGCCTCTTCTCCTAGAGTTTATTGTCCTCTGTAGTCTGCACAGTGTCCCAGCAAGATTAGTCACATTTTTATTTGTAAAATTATTTTATTTTTGGTTTTATATATTTTAAATATGTGACTTCAGTTTGTAGTAAAAGTCATGTGTTGTGACCACAAAGCTAGATCTCACTATCAAGCACAAGCTAATCAGATCCACTTCTGTTGAGGAAACATCTGATTTTGTTTTCCAAATTGAATCCCCATAAATATTTTCTCCTCTCTAGATTCTATGTGAGAGAAAAAGTGTGTGTGAGAGAGAAAGAAGTATGTTTGAGAAAGGAGGGGCAGAGAGAGAGAGAGAGAGAGAAAGAAAGAGAGAGAGAGCGAGAGAGAGAGAGAATGAGAATGAACACGCTCTAGCCCTTGGAAGGAGCCTGAATTTCTCACCTACTTGAAATAATGCATCACTGTCTTCACCATTTTTCAGAGGTTTTTGGCTATGTTCTCTCTCAATGTATTTGACAAGTTTTAGTATAAGGAAGCAATAAGGTGGTTAAATTAAAATTGTCTTCTCTTCTTCCTCTCAGTGTATAAAAACTCAGAATTCAGAACACACCAATACCTGCTAGAATATCTTGTATCTATTAATGAGGCTTTGCCCTGAGTAGAAATAACATTTTGGCAAAGGAAAGCTCAAAGCCTTAGCATGGGTTTATGGTATCTTAATCAAAGATATTTTGTGCATGTTGCTAGGAGAGATTATTCCTTAGAAAGGAATATAATAGATTATTGTTTGGAAAGGTGAAAGGATGGCAAAGGAGAAGAAGCCCTTCAACCAGGTGGGTTGGCACAGTGACTGTAGCAATATATTGAGTGTGTCAGAGATTGTGAGGATGGCACAGGATAGTAAAGCATTCAGATCTGTTGTCTGTTGGGTCTCTGTGAGTCATACTCAATATGACAACAACTAAAAAACAACAACCAAAGGAGGAGTCTCTTAATCAGTAATTCAAACCCCCTCTTTCCTTAGTACTTCAGAATAAGATCTAGTTTTGGGATAATGTAGAGGTTTTATAAATTGAGAGAGGAGTGGCCACCAAATATTTTAACCTCAGGCACTCTTTCAGGCAGTGGAATTTGAGGGAATTGTCCATATGGAAACACAGCATCTGGAGATGATGTCCATAAACTATCTATACATACTTGAGAGAAGTCTTTCCTTCTCCCAAAGGGTATACGACCCCTTTCAAAGACTGCAGCCTCCTTGGCATCTTGCTGTCATGTTATTTAGTGGTTGGTCCTTGTAGTCTTGCCCCTTTACGTGGTGTCATGGAGTTAGAACAAAGTGCATTTTCACATTTTTTGAGAGTTTTGATCTTAAATTTATTTTTCAGTATGTGTTATCATTCCTAGTGGTCTTTGTACACACTTCTATCATACCTTAGGTGTTCTATTCTCTGATAACTATATTGAAAAGCTTTGTCCCCATTTCCCCTTATTCATCATTCATTTACATTGTAGATTGGTCATAAAACTTGTAAAGAATGTAGGCAGAACTTTCATATGCCCTAAACATTTTTCATCTCAAAATCTACAGAGTAAACAAAATGAGAATTTTTTTGTAAATTCTCTCATTTTCAGTGATGTTATACAAAGATATGAAGTATGTATTCCCTTTAAATATTTAATATGTTATTAAAATAAACCTTTCATGTGCTATTATTATTTTTTCATTAATAATAACAATACCAATACTAAAATGACTCATGCTAAGACTAACTCACTCTGTCAGAATAGTATCAATAAATCAACATAGTTTTTTCTATAAAATATATAACTCAAGGATATGTATTATCTTAAAATACTTAAGATTATAATAGTTTGAATTTTATTTTCTCATTTACCTTAGAATCTGAAAATGATCAATTGATTTTTATAATGTCTTTCCAAGCAGTGTGATCATTGCAATATGAAATAACAATGGCAAAATGCTTCTCAACTAGAAAAGTCTGACACCTTGCCAAAATTTTTCTCTTAAACAATTGAAAAACTGGAATGCATTAACATTGAACTAGCTGGAATGCAGTATAAAAATACTCTTTTCATATATACTCTGGCAATTGTAGTGCTATTTCATCCAACTTAGAACTTATATAACTACAGTGGAAATAAAAGTTGGGGAAGATTAAAAAAAGAAAGGAATTGAATAGGCTATTGACTTCACTTCCACTGAAAACAGGAAAAAAAATAAAACTCTTAAGAATCTGAGCCATTAAATGGAATTAATACAAAAGAACAATTAACATAATTCATTTGAAATAGACTATCACACTTCTGTCAGTTTGCTTGATAGTGATAACTTAAGCATTTCCATGATGCTAAAAACTATGCTACCAGAATTTCAACTATCAGAAAGATTGTCTTCAGTGGACAGGTTTCAGCAGAACTTCTGGACTAACAGGCAGAATTGACAAGTCATGGTTGAAATAATTGATCATAAAAACCTTTTGAATAGTTTCAGAATATCATTTGTGGTTAAATATTTTGTTCAACAGAACTAACTAAACACTGCCCAGTCCTACACCAGCCTCATAACCATTGCTATACTTGAGTTCATTACTGTAATCATGCATCAGTTCATCAGATAAATGTACATTTTGCATCGAACTTTTCTTTACAAAGCATAATGTCCTTTACCAGTGACTAGTTTCTGTTAGTAACAGTAGATAGAATTGCTCTGTAGTTTAGTCCATAGGGAGTTGTGCTGATAACCCAGAGGTGACACCTCTCTGGTGACTGGAGAAAATGGGCAATCTCCTCCTGTGCACTTTTCAGCCTCTGAAATCTTCTGCGGGGTTTGTTATGAGCCAGTTCCAACTTGATGGTAATGAGTTAAGTGAGTTATTTAAATATACCAGTACATTGTTAAATTCTGGAGCCTTATTTTTCACTATAGCCTTTATTTTGAAATGGGGTTCTTCTGTCAATAACATTAGTTCTTAATCTGATACTGTTGTTGATTGCCTTCAAGTTGAGCACAACTCATAACAATCCTATGAACAACAGGCCTGAAGCCCCTCTACAACTATCAACATTTATCAAAGTTCATAGAGTTTTAGGAGGCATGTTGTTTAGGAAGTGAATGCCACTCCTGCTTCCTTGAAATAGTTGAACATTGAGTAATTATTTTTGCTATGTTTCATCTCTGTATATCTTCCATCTTGTTTAATTCTTCTGATATCATTTGATTATTTCACCCATAGAAGCAATCCTTCAGTATTGTGAGGGTTGAATATTTCCTTCAGTTCTTTCCATTTGAGAAATGTCCAGTGTACTTTCCCTTTTGGTTTTTGCATATATAATTATAATGTCTCATTTTAGCTATCTAACTTTCAAGGACAAGTTTCAGAGTCTCTTCTGACCTCTATTTTGGTGTTTTATCTTTTATGCATTTTAAAGGAATACCTTGGTTTTCTAGATCTGCTATAAATGGAGATACCACAAACAGAAGGCTTTAACAAACAAATTTATTGTCTTGGAATTTTGTATGCTAGTAGTCTGAATTAAAGGTGTCAGCTCCAGAGAAATGTATTCTTTATAACTTTCAGAGGAAAGTCTTTGTCTCAGTCCAGCATCTATAGGCTCGGTAATCCTTGGAATTCACTGTGTGTCTTTGTATTAATTTTTATATGGGTCTAGGAAGTTTACCATGCAAGGGCATAGGTCTAAAGGCTATGCTCCATTCCTGGATCTTATTTTTTGGTGTTACTATGATCTCTCCTTCTCTGCTCATTTCGCTCTTTTTATTTCTTTCAAGAAAAAAAAAAGATGATGTGTACCAGACCCCAGAGAAACTCTCTTTACATCCCATTAGTTCTGTGACCTAATTAAGGGTGTTTCATCTCATCATAATCTTTTTACAGTTGATTATCTAATTACATTAGATCACTTTTGGGAATTGATTGCATCATTACATAACATCATAGAAGATGGGATTCACTGCACATTGGGTAATTGCATAACACTGAGAATCATGGTCGATCCAAGTTGAAACATGTTTTTTTAAATTTTATTTTATTAATTTGAATGAACATTCATTGTTGTACCTTTATCCCCGCCCCCTTCCCTTCCTCCCCCGTTTGCTCCACTCCTCTCCTTGAAAAGTAAAAGAAAAATTCCTTCATTGGTGTACAATTCCCCCACCCCCACTCCACCCAGTACACTCCACTATACAACCTTCATTCTGGATTCTTGTCATAACCATAATATCCAATCATATATTTCTTTTAAATTGTTCTTTCCCTCATCTGTTTCAATGCAGTATACATAATTTGTCCAATTTTTAGAAGTCATAGCTTTATCTATGAAAATGACATTTTGTTAGCTTCATATTTGCTATCTTTATTATCATCACACAACTCATTTGGTATTGAGTTGTTGTTTTTGTTGTTGATTGCCTTCGAGTCAAGCACAGTTTACAGTGACCCTATCTATAACTATCTACATTCGTCAAAGTTCATAGGGTTTCCGGAGGCATGTTATTTAGGAAGTGGATGCCACTCCTGGCACTCAGTTATTCGTATTTAATTCATCAAATCCATTCTAGATATGTTGTTGTTGTTGTTATGTGCCGTCGAGTTGCCTGCGACTCATAGTGACCCTATGTACAACAGCCCTAAACTCTGCTCTGTCCTGTGCCAATCGCACCGTCTCTGACACTCCCATCCCAATTATCCCAGTCACTGAATCAATCCACCTCATAGAGGACCTTCACCTCCTGCGCTGTCCCTCCACCCTACAAAGCACGATGTCCCTCTCCAACGACCAGTCCCTACTTACAACATATCCAAACTATATCAGACAAAGCCCCAGAATCCTTGCCTCCAAGGAGCCGCTCGGTTTAACCCTTTCCAGGATGAATCTGTTTGTTTTCCTAGCAGCCCATGGTACCCTCAATACTCTTCTCCAGCACCACAACTCAAAGGCATCAATTCTCCTTCTATCCTCCCTAGTCATTTTCCGACTCTCTGATGCATAACAAGTGATTGCAAATACCATGGCCTGTATCAGGTGCATCTTAGTCTCCAGAGAGACACCATTGCTCTTCAGTACTTTGGAGAAGTCTCTAACAGCAGACTTTCCCATGGCAATACGTCTTTTAATTTCCTGGCTGCTGGTGCCGAGAGTGTTGACCGTGGAGCCAAGCAAACTAAAGCTTTGAACAATCGCAATCTCTTCACTATTCATCCTGATGCTGCCAGTTGGCCCAGTGGTGAGAATAATTGTCTTCTTGACATTGAGCCTCAATCTATATTGAAGGATGCAGTCCTTGACCCTCTGCAGCAAGTGCATGAGGTCCTCCACAGTTGCAGCAAGCAGGGTTATAACATCTGCATAACACAGATTGTTGATAGATCTTCTACCAAGCAGACCCTACAGTCTATGAATTTTCAAGGGATATAGTCAAGGTTATACTTTGGTTCATTTGAATTTCATTTTATTTGGCCTCAACTTGACCTTTCCTATGAATAATTGATGACTTTATTCTGACTGGTGCTAGTGAGGTTTTCTGTCATCTCTTTGCACAGATTATTTGATTCATTTATGTTTTACTAGCCTAGATCCACACATATATTCATGATTTGTCTTTTGAAAAAGATATTTCCAATGATTAAGACATCAGTTTTACAAACATATGTTCTTTTTATCACCAAGAACATATTTACCAAATATGATCCTTCTTTTTTTCCAACTTTCAAATTCCAATCACAAGTAATACATATTTATTGCATACTTGATCCATTTTAGACTGTAGACTGTAGAAGTTGAGTAAAATCTTTAAGTTCTTTATCTTTGTCATTAATGGTTCATACATAAATTTGAATAAGAACCCCTAATCACTAAATTGTTCTCATATGAAACCTATGCCTAAATCAAGAGACTATTGTGCAAACAGAGCAAGACTACATGGTTTAAAATTAGGGAAGGTGTGTGTTAGTGCTGTATTTTCTCTCCATACGTATTCAATCTGTATGCTGAGCAAATTATTTGAGAAGCTAGACCCTATAAAAAAGAATGTGGCATCAGGACCGGAGGAAGGTTCATCAATATTCTATGTTATGCAAATGACTCCACCTTGCTTGCTGAAAATGAGAAAATCATGAAGCTCTTCCTGCAGAAGATCAAAGAGTATATCCTTCAATATGGATTATATCTCAATGTTAAGTTAAAAAAAAAACCCTTTAACCACTTGATTGATAGGCAACATCATGTTCGATGAAGAAAAGATTGAAACTGACGATGACTTCATCTTATTTGTGTTGTGGCAGATTGGAGGAAGATTCATCAACAACCTGAGTTATGCAGATGACTCAACTTTGTTTGTTGAAACTGAAGAGGACTTGAAGCACTTGCTACAGAAGGTCAAGGACTGCAGCCTTCAATATGGATTGAAGCTCAACAAATAGAAAACAAAGATGGCAGCATCATTATGGCTGGTAAAGAGACTGAGATTGTTAACAGTTTTAGTTTGCTTAGCTCCACAATCAACCTTTTTGATACTAGCAGCTAGGAAATCAAGAGAGAAATTACACTGGGAAAATCAGCTGTCAGGGACCTCTGCAGAGTACTGAAGAGCAACAATGTCAGGCTGGAGATTAAGGTGCTCCTGATCCAGGCCATGGTCTTTGCAATTGTGTGCTATGTGTCAGAGAGCTGGACAGTGGCAAGGGATGATAGAAAGAGAATTGGTGTATTTGAGCTGTGGTGATGGAGAAGAGTGTTGACTATACCATGGACTGCTAGAAGAACAAACAGGTTCATCCTGGAAAGGGTGAAACCGGGCTGCTCCTTGGAGGCAAGGATTCTGAAGCTTATTCTAACATACCTTGGGCATGTTGCATGGAGGGGCCAGTCCTTGGAAAAGGACATCATGTTTGGGTGCGTGGAGAAACAGTACATGAGAGGAAGACCCTCAATGAGATTTATCAACTCAGTGATTGGGTTATTGGGAGTAGGCGTGTCAGAGACAGTGAGGTTGGCAGAGTAGCAGGGTTTAGGGCTCTTGTACATAGGGTCACTATGAGTCACAAGCAACTTGATGGCACGTAACTACAACAACAACCCCTCAGATAAAGTTTAGGGACCAACTAAGCTTTATTGCATGTGGTTAAAACGTCAGTTACTGCTTAAAACATTCTGACCCCTAGGGTAAGCAAAGAACAGGTTTATATACAGAGATTGGCATAGGGAGTTACACAAATTTTGTTGCAGTTAGCAGTTGAGATTTCTTCACATTTGGGAGTTTTTACTATTTCTGACCTTTCATGGTTTTCCAGGCCCCACACCAGGTATAGGTGCAGGATGTAGTCAGGAAGTGGTAACCAAGCTGAGTTAGCATGCATTAGAACACAAAAGCTCAGGAAAGCATTCTGTTGCTAAAATTATAGAGTCATACATTTCTTGTAATGGTTTTCCTAATGCTAATATATAAAATGGTTTCCCTAATGCTTAATATATAGTCTGCTACTACATTTGAATTTAGGAGATTCAGAGATGTTTGGCACTGAGAAAGTCTGCAGTCAGAGACATCTCCAAATTATTGAGGAGCAATGATGTCAGTTTGAGGTCTAAGGTCTGCCTTATTCAGTTCATGGTCTTTTCAATCACGTGCTATGCATCTGAGAGCTAGACAATCAATAAGGATGACAGAATGCTCATGGGCTGCCAAAAGAACAACCAAATATGTATTAAGGAAGATACAGCAATTGTGCTCCTTGAAGTCTTAGTGATAGCAATAAGACAAGAGAAGGAAATAAGAGGTATCCAAATTGGCAAAGACGAGGTAAAATTATCTCTCTATGCAGATGATGTAATAGTATTCTTAGAAAACCCTAAAGACTCAGCAAGAAAACTATCGGACATAGTTGGCCAATTCAACAAAGTTGCAGGATACAAAATCAACATACAAAAATCAGTTGGATTTCTCTACAGTGACAAAGAGAATACAGAGCAGGAGCTAAGAAAAACAATACCCTTCACAATAGCTAATTACAAGATTAAAGACTTAGGAGTAAATCTAACCTGAAGCACAAAGGATCTTTTCAAAGAAAATTACAAAACATTACTGCAAGAAACAAGAAGAGACCTGGAGAAGTGGAAGAATATCCCTTGCTCATAGATAGGAAGACTCAATATTGTGAAAATAACAATACTACCAAAGGCAATTTACACATTCAATGCAATCTCAATACAAACACCAATCCCATTCTTCAACAACATGGAAAATGCAATATCCAGTTTCATTTAGAATGGAAAGAAGCCCCAAATAAGCAAAGCACTCCTTAAAAATGGAAAAAGGTACGAGGCATTTCACTCTCTGATTTTAAATCCTACTACACTGCTGTGGTGGTCAAGACAGCATAGTACTAGTACAATGAAAGATACATGGATCAATGGAATAGAATTGAGAACCCAGAAATTAGCCCATCTAACTATGGTCAACTGATTTTTGAAAAGGAGATGAAAACAGTTACGTGGGGAAATGACAGCCTTTTAAACAAATGGTGTAGGCAAAATTGGAAAACTATTTGTAGAAAACTCAAGCAAGACCCACAACTCACACTATATGCAAAACCCAACTCAAAGAGGACCTAGGACTACAGCCAACGACTAAAAACATCTTTAAAGAAAAGCTTGGAAGAACTCTAGAAGCCCCAATCCACAACTCAAAGAGGACCTAGGACTACAGCCAACGACTAAAAACATCATTAAAGAAAAGCTTGGAAGAACTCTAGAAGCCCCAATCCACAACATAAACAGTCTTCCAAGCATCCTGAAAAAAATCTACAACCAGGAGAATATAAAATAAATGAATGAGACCTTCTAAGAATCAAATCCCTATGCAATTCTAAAACCTTTTCCAACAGGGTAAAAAGGGAAGCCACAGACTGGGAAAAAGTATTTTATAATTACATGTAAGATAAGGGACTTATATCTAGAATTTATAAAATACTTGAGCATCACAACAAGATACAGGTAAACAATCCAATTGAAAAATGGGCACAGGATATGAACAGACACATTACCAAAGAAAGCGTTCAGATGGCCAACAACACATGAAGAAATGTTCAGAATCCCTAGCTCTTAGAGAGATACGAATCAAAACTATTATGAGACATCATCTCACCCTAGTAAGAATAGCAAAATTTAAGAGTGGCAAACAAGAAATGCTGGTGAGGTTGCAGAGAAACTAGAACCCTTATTCACTGTTGGTGGGAGTGTAAAATGGTGCAACCACTATGGAAAGATCTATGGCGCTTTCTCAAAAAGTTGCAAATAGAAATGCCATTTGATGCAGCAATTCCTCTACTGGGAATATACCCTATAGAAACCATAACTAACAAGAACCACGTGATCCTGGCCTTTGACAAAATCCAACACCCTTTTCCTGATTAAAACTCTCAACAAAATAGGATTAGAGGGGAATTTCTTCAACATAGTAAAAAGTATTTATGAAAACCCAAAAGCCAACATTGTTCTCAATGGAGAGAGGTTAAAGGCATTCCCTTTAAGAAGAGGAATTGGGCAAGGATGCCCACTATCACCTCTCTTATTTAATATTGTTTTGGAAGTCTTAGCGATAGCAGTAAAACAAGAGAAAGGAATGAAAGGTATCCTAATTGGCAACGAGGAGGTAAAATTATTCCTATATGCAGATGACATGATACTATACTTAGAAAACCCTAAAGATTCAGCAAGAAAACTATTGGACACAGTGGACCAATTTAGCAAAGTGGCAGGATACAAGATCAACATACAAAAATCAGTTGGATTTCTCTACAGTGACAAAGAGAATACAGAGCCGGAACTAAGAAAAACAATACCTTTCACAATAGCTAATCACAAGATTAAATACTTGGGAAAAAAATTGAACTAGAAGCACAAAGGACCTATTCAAAGAAAATTACAAAACATCACCACAAGAAACAAAAAGGAATCTTGAGAAGTGGAAGAATATCCCTTGTTCATGGATAAGAAGACTCAATGTTTTGAAAATGGCAATACTACCACAGGCAATTTACACATTTAATGCAATCCCAATACAAATACCAATCCCCATTCTTCAACGATATGGAAAAGGAAATCTCCAGTTCCATTTGGAATTGAAAGAAGCCCAAATAAGCAAAGCACTCCTTAAGAATAGAAGAATGGTAAGAGGTATCTCACTCCCTGATTTAAAATCCTACTACACTGCTGTAGTGGTAAAGACAGCATGGTAACTGCTACAATGACAGACACAAAGATCAATGGAATAGAATTGAGAATCTGGAGGTCAGCCCATCTAGATGAAATCAGTCAAGTGGGGAAACGACAGTCTTTTTAACAAATGGTGTTGGCAAAATTGGAAAAGTATCTGCAAAAGACTCAAGCAAGACCCACACCTCAC
>NW_006399762.1:5138349-5145036 GCF_000299155.1 Elephantulus edwardii
CAGCTGGAAACAAAGGAGGATGCTTCGACGATTTAGATTCTTCCAGAAGAGCTGTGGGTGAGCATTAACAGTACTGGTAAGTATATTCATTTTTGCCTGGACACAAGAGTCTACTATTTTGTCTTAAAAGCCTTCTGAGGTCCCTACTCTTCTCACTATTTCTTAGTTGTTGGAATTGATGGAAAACTTCATAAGCAGTTCCTTACTTCACCTCTACCTTGCATGCAGACTTCCGAGCTGTAAAACAACCCAGTGGTAGATGGAATTTGCTCCAGGACTTAAGAACAATAAATGACATAGTTATGCCTCTACATCTTTTGGTTCCTAACCTTTATACTATAATAGACAAAGTGCTAGTCAATAGGCCTTTTATTGTAAGAACTACCTTCCCTCTGTAACTTGATTTGTGCCACTATTAGAAGCTCTACTTGGAATATTATTGCTTTTTAATTTTTGACTCATGTACTTTTAACTTGTTAGTTAAATTTGTGTCTTCTAGGCTGCAACAGTTCCATGATACATCTTCAAGAATATGAGCATGTATGGCTAAGCACAATTGATAACAGTGCATGTAAATTCCAAAATCAATCTCCATAATAGTCTATGTGTTTCCTATTGCCAAAGGGGTCCTTTAGAATAGTGAGAGAAGATCTTCACCCTGAAATGTACAGCATCCCTTTTCAGCAGGAAATAGCTAAAAGAATATGCCATCCCCTTTTCCTTATGAATCAGGGTGAAGTCTCTCTCAGTGAGGAGTGATAGGGCACGGCAAAGGACACAGTGACAAAGGTAATTAATCAGAACTGGCTTTGACAAGCACTGTGGCAATGGGACAATTAAAACAGACTTTCAAATGGGAAAAAGGGGAACTGGAGGGCAGGGTAGAGAAAATTGTGCTACAATAAATGAATGGAAACCCAAACTCTCTGTAAATGTTCATTAAAATTAATAAAATTTAATAAAAGAACATAAAAAAGAAACCATAACTGTCACCCAGGCAGATATATGCACACCCATATTTATTGCTGCTTTGTTCACAATTGCAAAGAGTTGGAAGCAACATAAGTGCCCATCAACAAACGAATGGATAGAGAAGCTGTGGTACATTCACAAATGGAATACTACACTGCAGTGAAAAACAAGGAAATTGTGCAATATTTTTCAAAATTGGTGACCCTGGAGGACATTATGCTGAGTAAAGTACCTCAGTCACAAAAGGACAAATACTGGAGAGTGTCACTGTTGTAGAACAGGATTGGGGTGAGACTGAGGAAAAAAATGGATAAATTATGTATACTGCATTGAAACAAATGAGGAAAAGAGCAGTTTAAAAGCGATATATGATTAGGTAGTATGGTCATGACAAGAGTCCAGCATGAAGGCTGCATAGTGGAGTGTACTGGAGCGTGGGGGAATTGTATACCAATGAAAGAATTTTTCTTTTGGTTTTCAAAGAGAAGAGCGAATTTGCAGGGAGGGGTGGGCAGGGAGAAAAATGCAACAAGGAATAAATGGCAATTCAAAATCTCTGTAAATATTCATTAAAATTAATAAAATAAAATTTTTAAAGAAGAATGCTCCTTGGAGGCAAAGATACTAAAGCTTCATTCCATATAATATGTCATGTTATTAGGAGAGATTATTCTTTAGAGAAAGACATCATACTTGGGGCAGTCAAGTATTGACAAAAGGAAAGAAGACACTGACCAAATGGATTGACACAGTGATTGCAGCAATAGGCTAAAGTATGTCAGAGATTGTGAGGAAGGCCCAGGATAAGACAGGGTTCAGATCTGTTCTTAGGTTCTCTATTAGTCATATTTGGCTCAACAGCACTGAACAACAAGTATTAACTGGTCTTCATTTTAAGGTTATATATATCCTGTGTCACGAATAGTGTTGTACTTCAAGTTGGATCTTGACATGCTTGTTGTAATGATAAATGAGACACTGTTTCTTGTCATTTTTTTATTTCCAGTATAGTAAATCATGTGATTGCTTGACTCAGAATGGCCAATAGCAGTTCATTTTTGGCTCATTAATTCCTAATATATCAATTTTTCAGTATGACGTTTAATTTTTGACAACTTTCACTTCTCCTGATTCATATATACTTTGTAAATTTTATGTTTATAGTTATTTCTTCTTGAGTTGTGCCACCTCAGCAAATGTTGTTGTTAGCTGCCATTGAGTTGAGTACCCCCAATAGCAAACTTATGAAGAACAGGTAAGAACCCTGTTTTATCCTGTGCCATCCTCACCCTTCCTGACACACGAAAGCCCACTGCAGCAGGCTCTGTGTCAGTCCATCTTGCTGAGGGTCTTCTTCTCTTTTGCTGACTCTCCACCTCTCCAAGCATGATGTCCCTCTCTGAGGAATTTCATCTTCTAGCAACATGCTTAAAATATGTGAGATGAAGTTTTATCATCTTTCTTCAAAAGATCACTCTGGCTGCACTCTCTCCAAAACACATTTGTTCTTTTGGCAGTCCATGAAATATTCATGGAATCTGATATAGAGGTAGAACCCTAAGTTGTCAGTTTGTTATATTTTAGACATTCATTGTTCTACTTAGTACAGCACTTGTCTTGTCAGTTTGCTGTACTGATGTAATTGTGGGTTGCTATAATGCTGAAAGCTTTACCACCAGTGTGTCAAATGCCACAAAGGACATTTGTGGTTGTTGTAGTTAGGTGTCGTCGAGTATGACTCATAGAGACTCAGTGAAAAAAAGATTATCCCTGTTCTATTCAAGGTCATCCTCACACTTCCTCAAACACAAGAGCCCATTGTGGAAGTTACCATGTCAGTCTACCTGGTTGAGGATCTTCCTCTCCTTAACTGACCCTCCACCCTTCCAAACATCATGTCATTCTCGAAGGAATAGCCCCTCCTATCAACATGCCCAAAGTTCATAAAGCTAAGTCTCATCATTCTTGCCTCCAAAAAGCTCTCTGGCTGCACCCTTTCCAAGACATCTGATAGTTCTTTTGACAGTCCATGGGATGTTCAGTACACTTCTCCAACACCACAGCTCAAAGATGCCAATTCTTCTGTCATCTTTATTCATTGCCCAGCTCTTAGATGATAAAAAGTAATTGGAATGGCTATGGCTTGAATCAGATGCATTTTAGTCCTCAAATGGACATTATTACTCTGCAATAATTTGGAGAGGTCCCTAACTGCAGATTTTCCCAGTGCAATGCATCTCATTATTTTCTGAGTTCTGGTCGCAAGGAAGTTAATTGTGGATTCAAGCAAGATGAGGCTATTGACTGTTTCAATCTCCTCTCCATCCATACTGAGTCAATTTCATCTGAATATCAAGATCATTTTAGGAATAGGTGTGAAGTATTGAACACCAATGATCAAAGACCAGATGAGTTGTGGGATATTATAAAGAATATAATCCATGAAGAAAACAAATGGTCATTACAAAAAGAGAGGAGAGAAAAAAACTGAAATGGGTGTCAGAAGAGACTCTAAAAATTGCACCCATGGTAGGCAGGTTTTAATAGAGCTCCCAGATTATGACAGAGTAAAAAGCAGGCCATCAACTTCTTAAATAGCAGCCCTCTGAAAACCCTATGAACAGAAAGCCTCATCAAATTAAGGTCCTGAAACCTTTACATTGTCCATGCCATCAGAAAAGTTCTACTTTGAGGAGAATGTTCTTCTTTTTGAGAGCCTTCTAATCTGAGTGGCTCTTCTTCTGGTACTGTTTCAGTGATCTCTTATTACAAAAGAGATTTTGTTTAGTTCTAAATATTTTGTATGTGTATCTGTGTGTTTGTGTGCATGATTTTCATGAACAAAGAGATAGGAGTTTATTCATTCTTTCAGACACAATTTTCTCTCTACTTCTCCTCTCATTGACTTTATAACGCTTGTACTGTTCCAGATTGTTAATTGCCATACATATAATGTCTAATTGACCCAAAAGGTTTTTTAAGAAGTACATTGACAGATTTATCTAGTCTGTCAGTCTGGAAGTTCAACTGAAAATTTGTCCATCAGAGATGGTTCTGCTGTTATTTGAAATGTCAGTGGCATAATTTCCAGGATCACAGCAACATGAAGTCACTATAGTATGATACACTGACAAATGAGTGATGGACTAAAATAATAACAGTCTACTTTTTATTCTTTTAATTCTAAGTAGTAGGTGTTTCTAATTGAACTCTTCTTGCTTTCAAGGTTAAATATGACTTTTTATATGAAAAAGAACATGTCTGCTGCTTGGAAGAGTGGACCAGCCCTGTGCATCAGAAAATCTACACAACTTTTATCCTGGTCATCCTCTTCCTTCTTCCCCTGATGGTGATGCTGATCCTGTACAGTAAAATTGGTTATGAACTTTGGATCAAGAAAAGAGTAGGGGATGGTTCAGTGCTTCAAACCATTCATGGAAAAGAAATGTCAAAAATAGCCAGGTGAATACTAAAGTATACATCTGTCAAATTACTGTTAGTTAATTAATTGTTTTGAAATTTACAGTAGCCAGTAACCCCATAATTTCTCACTGATTTGGTCAAACCATCATTTATAATAGCCAGTTGAAAATTTGTCACTGCTGTCAAGTTGTAGCCAAGTCAGAACTGATCCTCCAGAAGGTTTCCAAGATTGTAAATCTCATGAGAGATTGTCCATCTTTCCCTCTTAGAGCCACTGGTGGATTTGAACCACCAAAGAGGCAAGGCCTTTGGGTTAACAACTAATGTAGATTTGTTTTGTACCATCGAGTCTGAACCAACTCATAGCTCCGGTGGGTTTTCAGCGGCAATTAGTCACACAAGAGAAGACTGCCCATCCTTCTCTCATAGAACATCTGTTGGATTCAAACTGCATGACTGCAGGATTGCAATACAGCTTCTTACTACTCGAGATGACCTTAAAATTTTGAGGTGATATTTGTAGCTGGAAGAAAAATAAGATCACTAGCTTTCAAATCAAATGAGATGTTACTTTACAGAGGAAAACTTTCTTAGGATTTGGAAAATGATTGTATGTTCATCTTTATGTAAGTATGATATAAGAGGAACTATGAGCTGATGTTGAAATCTGATGTTGATGGACATTCTTTCCCTGCCACCCACAGCCACATGATGTGGATCTGTGTCTGCTCCCAAGGCCCCTCTTTTTCTTACATGCACAAGGGGGCAAAGTAATAACAACTATTACTTCATACACCAACTTGATGGTCATGAAAATCCTATCAAAAATATAGCATGTTCACTTAAAATTCCATTATCATACATTTAAAGAGCTCTAGTGGCATCAGGAGATATGTATTGGACTGCTAACTGAAGGTCAAAAGTTGAACTCAGGGGAGCTCTGGTGGCCTAGTGGTAAGGAGTTGCAACTACAATCCCAGAAGTGCAGGGTTCAAATCCACCAGATGCTCTGCCGGGGAAGGAGGGACAATCTCCTCCTGTACCAGTCAGATCTGATTTGACGGTACACTCACACAAAAATAATAAAATAAAATTAAAAAAAGAAAAAAAAGTTGAACTCATCAATTTTTCCAAGGAAGAATGATAGATTTACAGTCTCAGAAATGAATAAACTCACTGCCCTTGAGTTGATTCAGACTCTCAGTGGTCCTCCATTAGATTTTGTCATAACGGGAGTCCAGAACAAAGGCTGTATAGTGGAGTGGACCTGGGGGTAGGGATTGTAAAACAATGAAAGAATTTTTCTTTTACTTTTCCAAGAAGAGAGCTCACTGGGGGTGAGGGGGTGGGCAGGGAGAAAAGTGCAACAATGAATGAACGGAAATCCAAAGTCTCTGTAAATTTTCATTGAAATTAATAATAAAAAAATTTAAAAAATAAATCTATTGGAAGATCACTGAGAGTCTGAATCAACTCAAGGGCAGTGAGTTTATTCATTTGTCATCATGTATTTTTTTATTTTAACTGAGATGTTTGCTGTGATTAGCTGCTTTGAAACAAAATTTACTGTTAAAGTAATTTAGTTCATTTTATAAATATTGTTGCTATTGATTACCAGCACTACTCATAGTGACCCTATGAACAAAAGGCCTGAAGCCACTCTACAGCTATCGACATTTAACAAAGTTCATATAGTTCATATTAAATATAGTTCATTTCATAATCTACACTCTATGTGCAAACTTAAAAAAAAAATAAAAATCAAATAGACCTGGTGGGATTCTTGTAACTTCTTCAAGTGTGCAGCGACCTCTAGTGCCCTGTTTAGATAAATGAAGTCTCCCTCTGTGGACACTTCAGCCCCTGAACTGTTCAGCATTTCGTTTTTATTGCTGATTTAACTCTCCTTTTCCCTTCATGTTGAACTAAGAGATAGTAAGTATGATTCCTCCCCCAAACTGTAACATAATTTACAAATGTAGGCATCTTGTATGGTTGTTGTTCGATGCCATCCAGTTGGTATGACTCACAGTGACACTGAACAACAGATCTGAACCCTGTCCTGTCCCCATTATTGCTGACATACTCAAGCTCATTGCTACAGTCACTGTGTCAATCCACCTGCTTGAGGGTCTTCCTTTATTTTGCTGTTTTTCTACTTTTCCAAGTATGCAGTCGTTCTACAAGGGATACTCTCTGCTAGCAATATGCCCAAAGTTTTAGAGATGAAGCTTTATCATCTTTGCTTCTAAGAAGCGTTCTGGCTGTACCTTCTTCTTTTTTTTTTTTTTT
>NW_006399762.1:5145360-5188516 GCF_000299155.1 Elephantulus edwardii
ACAACATGTCCAAAGTATGTCAGACGAAGCCCCAGAATCCTTGCCTCCAAGGAGCAGCCTGGTTTAACCCTCTCCAAGATGAATCTGGATTGTGAATACTCTTCTCCAATATCACAGTTCAACGAGATGAATTCTTCTTTCGGCTTTATTCATTATTTAGCTCTCAGATTCAAATCTAGTGAGTGAAAAGTCCATTGCCTGAATCAGGAGGACCTTGGTCTTCAAACTCACATCATTGTCCTTCATTAATTCGATGAGGTCCTTGACTACAAACTTTGCCAGTGCAATGTATCTCTAAAACTGCTGGCGTCAAGTGTATTGTTTGTGGATTCAAGTAAAACGAAGTCTTTGACAATTTCAATCCTTTCTCCATCTATTACGATGTTGTGTCTTGGTCCAGTGATGAGGATTTTTGTTATTTTGATGTTGAGAAGCAATCTTCACAATGAAATGCATGGTCTATTAAACAGTAATTTTCATTATAGAATTAATGAAGAAAAAACACAGACTTTGAATCTTTGATAAACTTTAGTTAATAGGATTTAAAGAATTGCACTTTTAATTCAATCTAGAAGTCTTTCCACATTTCATAAATACTATGGGTTTTTTTTCAAAGTATGGCCATTTTTGTAGTATAAAATGTACTGAAATTAGACTGCCTGATTTGAAAGAGTTTATGTATAAAAATTAGACTATTAGGGTATCTTTCCTAATGCCTAGTGAATCGAAAGTGATTCTACCAAGCCAAAGGTGGGTGATTTTAATCCGCAGCCCTTAGGCGTGTTTTTAGTTGTTTTTGGTCAAACTGTCTTCTAAGTGATATAGCACTGGTCTGTCCACTTGCTGTACAGAGTTAACTTGTGGTTGCTATGATGCTAAACACTGTGACACTGATGTGTCAAATGCAATAATGGTTACCCATTGTGGACTGTGTTTGGTGAAGCTTCCTGATTAAAACAAGCTTGGAAGCAGTAGTGGCATCTATTTCCAGAAAGCTTGCCTTCAGAAACTCTATGAACTTGGAGAAAAGATGAACGTTATACAAGTGTTCAGGTCTTTCATTTATAAGATCGCTGTGAGTCGTCTACAACTCAAGGGCACTCAACAAAAGCAATGCATTAGGAAAATCTGCTTTTAAGGACCTCTCCAAAGTGTTAAAAATCAACAAGGTCAGTTTAAAGGCTAAACTAAGCCGGTTTGAAGTCAGGGAATTTTAACTTCATATGCATTTGAAAGTAGGACAGTGACTAAGGATTGTAAAGGAATCAATGCCTTTGAGTTGTGGTGGTGAAGAAGAGTGCTGATTATCCAGTGGAGTGCTGAAAGAACAAACAAGTCTGTCTTGGAAAAAGTGCAACTAGATGCTCCTTACAAGGCCAACCTTTGTCTCATAAATTTTAGACATGTTGTGAAAAAAGGCCAGTCCTTTGAAAAAGATATCATGCTGGGGAAAGTAAAAGGTCAGAGAAAGAGAGGAAGACCTCCAACAAGATGCATTGACTTAATGACTGTTACAATGGGCTCTTGTACATTTGAGATGTTGAGGATGGTGTACAAATAGAACAAAGTTCAGATTTATTTTAATAAATCAGGTTTTCTAGGAATTGTAGTTGATTAGACAGCACATAAAGATAACAACTTCAAATCCAGACTACATATCTAACTAGTCATTTGACTTTCAAATCATTTAACCTTTGCTTTCTTTCTTTCTAAATCTGTGAAATGGCCAATTGACAAATTCTATGCCAATGATTTAGCTCAGTGCCAGACTGAGAATTCAGCAAATGTTGCCTCTTGTTACTATTTTCTTCACTATTCTGATTTTCATGTCACTCCTTACAGAGCTTATATTTCCTTTTTTGTTATCTTCTAGCATCATAATTATGTGTATCAAGAAATATAAGGAAGTAGGTAAATCCATTGGAAAAGATCATAATCTGCTTGCAGTAAATCTGTCATGAATGGCATCAGTATTTCTTTTTTAATTTGGCTGAGAGTTTGGATTCAAACTTTATTTAACAGATATGCTATCAGTTTGACACATTTTCCAAGGAGAAGTCAACCAACACAGTATGTCTTGTTATGGGTCCAGGAAGAAGAAGCGAGCTGTCATTATGATGGTGACGGTGGTGGCTCTCTTTGCTGTGTGCTGGGCACCTTTTCACGTCGTTCACATGATGATCGAATACAGTAAGTACTTGTCATTGTTATTCAATGAACATTCTAGTTCATTTTCTGTTAGTATGAACAATGAATCATTGAAATGTGCTGCTCTTCACATGAGCAATTAGATGATAATATATTTTTTTCTATTTTTCAAGACCACTAGATTATTACAAGGTATACAATTATATTTGGCTATGAATAAATCTTTAATAATTTCCAAAGAGAATTACAGAAATGATTCTTCTCCTACGCTTTTCCCTTTGGACTCCTTAAGCTTGATTGTAAACAAGGAAAGATGTAACATTCTGTGAATGTTTCCTTAATTGAATCATGCAAATTTAATAATGTCTAGGATGTCAGTGAGGGGGCTTTGCTGGCCTCGTTGGGTAAAGAGTTGAGCTGCCACCCCCAAAACAGTTCAGATCTACCAGCTATTCTGAGGGAGGAAAATAAGCAATTTTCTCCTGTGTGATTTACAGCCTTTGAAAATCTGCTGGAGGTCAGCTATGAGTCAGTTACAACTGCATGGCACATAACAAAAGCAACAACAGGATATCAGGGAGCCTGTGTCTTTTCTCAGATATTTAGGCACTAAACATGGCCATTAGGGAGCTCTGGTTGTTTAATGGTATGAGTCGCACTGCCAACCTAAAAGCATTCAGTTAGAATACACCAGCTGTTCCTTGGCAGAATGATGAGCAATCTCTTCCTGTGAATTAACTACCTCCGAAAACCTCCTGGAGGGTCAGCTATGGGTCAGTTCCAATTCAATCCTACTCATACAACAACATGGTTCTTAGAACTAATATATCACCAGTGAACATTTCCAAAGGAATTGCTTTGGCCAGTTTACATGAAGCTTGGAGCTACACATTGAGGTGCCCCTAATACATATCAGGCTTCAGCCTGGATTTTCCGAGAATGAAAATTCAAAGCAGAGCTTATTTTTAATCAGAAGTCTCTTCTGAAAATGGTCTTAAGCAGTACTTACACTTATAACTACTTGAAATACTATTAGTTATTAGGTAGACAGGTGTTAGGTAGACAGTTGATGAACAAGAGTTTTGTGTTTTGCTTATTAAATAAATATCCATTCTAAAGTTCAACTTTGTTTCAGGTAATTTTGAAAAGGAATACGATGATGTCACAATCAAGATGATTTTTGCAATCGTGCAGATCATTGGCTTTTCCAATTCTATCTGCAATCCCATTGTTTATGCATTTATGAATGAAAACTTCAAGAAAAATTTCCTGTCTGCAGTATGTTACTGCATAATAAGAGACTCCTTGTCCCCAGCACGGAGGCATCGCAATTCGGGAATGACGATGATGCAGAAGAAAGGAAAGTTCTCTCGGAGAGAGAAGCCAGTAGAGGAAACTAAAGGAGAAGCCTTCAGTGATGGTAACATTGAAGTCAAATTGTGTGAACAACCAGAGGAGAGGAGGAACCTCAAACGTCACCTGGCCCTGTTTAGTTCTGAACTTTCTGAGAATTCCACTTTAGGCAGTGGGCATTGATTAGAATGCTGCTCTCAAGATTGATGTCATCCTGTTTGAATTTGATGAGAAAATACATTTTGAACCAAGGTCTCATACTATTCTTTTAGTTCTTAAAATAATGCCAGGAAAGAAATGGAATTTTTTTTTCCTCTTGAAAATAGAACTTTATTCAAGGAAATAAAATTTTAAAAAAAAAACAGCAAATGATCCTTGAATGTTATACAAAAGGCATGGGATGTTTTCTATGCTTGTACAGAAATTAATGTTCCTGGATAACAGTTTCCCCCCTATCTCAGTGTAATAATGTGTCTTTCCATGTATTGCTAAATTGAATAAGAAACTAAAATTGTATCTTCTTTCTTTAAGAATTGTAAATTAAAATTATGATTCAGGTATGGTTAAAATTAAGATACAGTCACAAATGGGAGCTCTGGTGGCCTACTCCATAAAGCGCTATGTTGCTTACTCAAAGGCCTCTCTCATGATTCGAGCAATTGATTTGATTAACAGATCAATCACCGGCTCCAAGGGAGAAAGATGGACAGTTTCCTTCTGAATGATTTCCAGCCTCTGGAAACCTAGTAAAGGATCAACTATGATTTGGTTCTACCTTGACAATAATGAGTTTGATGTTTCTTTTCTTTATTTCTTTTTTAAAAAACCAAATAGCATTTATGCTGCATTATAAAATAAAAAAAAAGTTGGAGAGGCAGCCAAGTGGCTGATTAACGAGACTTAAAGATGGTTTTGGGTTTCTCATCATCCTGCCACTTATTATTGATCGGTATGATAATGGGTACACCGTTTACCTCTTGGAGCCCACATCTCATCCTGGAAAACTATGGAAGATTGCTCTTTGCGTCATGAATTGGTGGTGGGAACAAAAACTACACTTGAATAGGAAACCACTGTGTATTGCAAAGTCCCATCAAGCTCTGAAGAATTATCATAACTGTTTCAAGACTTACTTTTTTGATTCCCTTTTTCTTTATGAGACTTGCTTCCACTGCTGCCCAACTTTATCTTCATGCCTATTTCTCACAAAGTTTCCATAATCAAAAGAAGGAAGTCTCTGAAATCCTCACCTGGTGATTGACTACAATATAATTAGACTAATTTAACTATCTGGCTTAGTGGCAAGAAACTGCACTGCAATCCTGAAGGCATGCAGTTCAAATCCATCAGCTGCTCCATGGGAGAAGGATGGGATGATCTCTTCCTGTATGATTAACAGTCTCTGAAAGCCCATCAGAGGGTCAGTGGGTCAGTTCCAACTCAATGGTACTCAACAACAATATATTTTAATTTATTTATATTCACTCATTATAGACATTATGTTTCCTTGTGGAATAAAAGAGAACTTGTGTCATTGACTACTCAGATGCAACTGGTAATCTACTTCTGATATAAAGGCCTGGTAATCTACTTCTGAAAAATCCATCATTGAAAACTCTTTGAAGCATAGTTATACTCTGACACACATAGGATCACCATGAGTCAGAATAGACTTGATGGTAACTGGTCTAAAAAGGGCTTTTAAATATAGTTGGTAGACAGGAAGGAGAATTAGCTTGAAGCCCATGAAATTATACTGTCCAAAGTTTACTTTCAATGAGAGCTGAGTGAGGAAAGATAGGATTCCCATGTTCCTTTTCTAAATCTTAAAAACCAAGCTTACTCTCTTCAGTCTTCTTCACTTATTTCCAAATATCAGTGATTCAGAGATCATCACAGTGCTCTGTCTTCAATATCTGAGATTATCCAGATCCTATCATAGCCTCATAACCAAATTGTTCCTTCTGTCTCCAACTTCACAGAGCATATTCTGCAAGACTTATAAAGAAAGAGAACTCATGATATCTCAGGGTATTCCACTTGTGGGGCAGTACGTTTTTTGAGAATCACAAAACTCATGCTAATAGGATCTTTTATGATACTAACCAAACAATTTATTGCCATTGACTCAGAAACCAAATAGAGTAGATATGTCTACCCCATGGGGTTTCAAGGCTATAATCTTTGTAAAAAATTAAAAAAGAAAAAATGAAGCAGCTGGTGGATTTGAACTACCAGCATCTTGGTTAGCAGACTAGTGCTTAACTATTAAGCACAAAAAACAAAACTCAAACTCATTGCTGTCAATTCAGAACTGTCTCACACCTGGCCTTCCATTGGATTCCTGAGGCTTTACACAGCATAAAAAGAAATTGCCCATCTTTCACAAATTGCCAGAGGGGTGTAGCCTTCGAGCTGGCAGCAGAACTCCCTATGAACTGCACCACCAGAAATAACCGTTAAGATACAGACACTTAATATAACGTGTGCCATTTCAAGAATGGGCTAACTAGACAATGAAATAGTGTGTAATATTGTAAAAAATTGTCAATATGAGATAGGAACAGAAATAAAATGAAGGAAACTTACTGTGTTCTTTGTGTTGAAGTGCACTAATTATGAACTATTTGTGAAATCTATTTCTAAACTGTTTACCTGTTGTACAGAATTAATCTATAGACAAGCAATGATATCACTAAATTATATCAATGAGTCAGATTAACAGTTTTGGTCCATTCTAACACAGTCCAAAATATCCATACAACTCTAAATGTTGCATACATATGTTTCAAATATGATCCAATGAAAAGCAGACAAATTGAGACTATTATTGGCCATTTTAAGCATTAGGGTTTTGTTTCTTTTTTAAGTTACACAACATTGCAAAGTATTGATAAAAATACATTTTAGCTTGTTGTTGTTGTTGTTAAGTGCCACCGAGTCACAGGTGACTCAGAGCGATCCTAAGAAGGAGAGTCCTAGACATTTCCTGTATAATTTTTGTCCTTTCTCCAGGCTCATAGGGTTTCTAGAGGTAAGTTATTGTGGAAGTGGATGTCACTCCTGCTTCCAAGCTTGTTTTAATTGGGGAGCTTCACCAAACACTGTCCACCATAGGTAACAGTATTTGGCTACACAGCAACTATGATTTATCTCTGTACAGCCAGTGGACATACCAGGGTTACACGACCAAGAAGAATATTTCACCAAAAACAATTAAAGACTGGCCTGATAGCGAAAGCCAGAGGGCCTGAGAGTATTTGAAGCTAGGGCCTGGAGCAGGCTCCTCAGGCTCGACCCCACCCTTAGTTACCCTAACTCTAGAGAGGTCAGGGCCGCCTACCCACCTTTGAAGGCCAAAAAGGTCAGTAGCAAACAGTGCAAAAGATCCCTTGCCTAAATGCCACCAAGAGCAGTCACCATGGAGACGCCAGCCATCCCACCTGCTTAGCTGGCTGACTTGCAGAGTGGGGGAAGACTCCATAGCTTACCATTTAAATATTTGTAGTAAGATTTCCAAAATGCCCTGTGAAAATTTTCTTTTGCCTATATTTCAATTATGTTATTTTAGAAATAAAAGTCAATGCATTTTCCCCCTAAGATAGATAAACTTCTGTTCCTATTACAAAAGTTTGGAAAGGAAGTATGGTCCAATCCACTAGTGAGAAAATCCTACATTTACCAGGGATAAGCTGAGACCTGACAATGTTAAAAAAACAAACAAACAGGAAAAAAAAACCGAAAACCAAACCACATGCAAGTCCACTGAGAGTTCACCTTGACTTGCGGGGAAAACAGATGTTGTGTATGACACATTTTCTTTTCTTCCTAACCAATACTTCTTGATGGAACTCTGGTGGCTTAGTGATAAGGACCTGAGATACCCATCTGAAGATACATGGTTCAAATCCACCAGCTGCTCCATGGGAGAAAAACGGGCAATCTCTTTCCATGTAATTTACTGTTTCTGAAAACCTGCTGGAGGGTCACTTGACAGCACATAACAACAATACATCACTTGAGTCTCCGTCTTTTCCCTCATGTTTTTCTGGCTTAGCCTTGCAGTTATTTTTTTTCTACTTGTTTTCCCATATATGGTACTTGAAGTGAGAGTTAAGAAGGATCCTTTTTATGCAGGAGGTAGCTAAGATTGAGGAAGCATATACTAACAAAATGTTCATTTATTAACTTAAGGATAAAATGCCAGTGAAGGTCCATTGGGGGGAAAAAAGGTATCTTTTAATATTCAGACGTTGATACAACTCTTAAAAAATTTTCTGCATAATTTTTCCATCCACTAGAGCATATTTTTACTTGTACAATTTGTCATGAGTCAGGATATGGCCAATATGCATTCTAATTCCAAAGGCAAAACTACTCATGTAAATAAATGAATGGAACTCTACTCAAAAGACATGAATTCCAAAAGTAAGGTAAAACAAACACAAGTTTTAATGTTGCCTCCTATCCTTCCTAGACTCTCTACTAGAGTTTCCTATCTTTATTAGACTTTTCTAGTAGAGAATGCAGAAGAAGGTATACTATGTGGAAAAGGAAGGAAGAATTAGAGTTCATCACTATTCCTGGCAGGATAAACAGAAAACTAGTTGTCAGAAAGGACATAACATTCTTACAGCTATAATTCCATGAGGAAAAAGGATGACAGTGACATCAACTTCTAAAAATTTCATAGATGAAATGGGTTTTGTTTGTTTGTTTGTTTTTAGCTGAATTAAAGTTTATTTCTAATTTGAACCCAGGCTCCCGCATGCTGACACAGCAGCATCCACCTGAGAGCCCTGAGCTGGCATAAGCTTCTACCTTTTATACCTTTGTTACTTCTTTGCTTTTAATTGGTTAACTATAGCTCAGGGAAGCAGTTTGAAAACTTCTCTAAATCTAATTGGTTACTTCAAATATAGGGAAGTTTGTTACCCTTATGCCCTTATAAGGAAGTAGAAGCCTATTTCAGCCAAGGACCCAAGATATAGCAGTTGACTAACAGGGTGTGGTTTACTGTAGATGGAGGTTGTTTGCTAGAAACTACTCAAGCGGATCAAGTGGGGGTAGCTGTACTTTTCCAGTAACTGAGTTCTTTATTACATTGCTTGTTGTTATGTGCCATCGAGTTGTCATGACTCATAGCTCTAAAACCTGCTCTATCCTGTACCAATCTTATTGTCTCTGATACATCTACCCCTATTACTCCAGTCACTGTCCCTTTCCAATGACCAGTCCCTCCTTGCAACATGCCCAAAGTATGTCAGATGAAGCTTCAGAATCCTTGCCTCCAACGAGCAGCCTGGTCTCACCCTCTCTAGGACAAACCTCTTTGTTCTCCTAGCAGTCTATGGTATATTTAATAATCTTCTCCGGCACCATAGCTCAAAGGCATCAATTATAACACATTGCATTATAACACTTTGTTTTGTCTTCCCAAGCTGCCCATTGAATTCTTCTATTCATTTCCTTTGCTTCTTGATTTCTTCCCTTTGCGTTGGCCTCTCGGCAGTCTAGGGTAATATTTAGTCTCTTCTTACACTTCTTTTAATGACATTTTGCATTCTTCATGGATAATATTCTTGATATCCTTCCATAGCTCACCTGGTCTTTTTGTTCATTCATGTTCAAGGCCTCAAACCTGTTTCTGAATTGGTTTTTAAAGTCAGAGGGAATAGTCTCAAGGTCAAATTTTTATTCTTGTGGGTATAATTTGACCTTATTTAGCTTTAATTTGGACTTGCATATGAAGAGTTCATTGTTCCACAATTAGCATCTATACTATTTTTCACTGCTGATATTGAAATTCTCCAACATTCCTTCCACATATTGCATTATCTTACACAGATGATCAGTAATCTGATTCTTAAGCATCCCATCAGTTGAAACCCATGTGTATAGCCTGCATTTATGTTTCTTATAAAAGGTATTTTCTATGAATAAATCATTGATTGTTCAGAATTCTATCATTCTATCCCCAGCCTCATTTATGCCACCAAGTCCATATTTTCCAACTAGTGATCCTTCTTCCAGGTTCCCAACTTTTGTATTCCAGTCACCCATTATTACAACAAGGAAGAATCATGAGGAAGTAGATCACAAAGAAAAATCTTTTGTAAAGAGGTCAAATTCTTCTCTATTGTTTACTTTATGATTATCTCTCAGGAGGACCGACTTCATTAAATACAAACTAAGAACTATGTAGACTCTTAAGCATATCCCTGTAAACAGTTAAGGATTGCCTTGGTGTTACAGGGTGAACTTCAGCTTGTATCAGCCTCCCTCCTATCCTGATATAGTATTTGGTTTATGATTAATATTAAATTTGATATTTGGCTTCCCACAGCAGATCACCATGTAATTAATTAAAGTCAGCATCAAACCTTGTCAGACACTAATAGTGTTCGTCTCTCTTCTGTCCCGATCTTTCTCATAAGCACCTGGTAAAATGAGAGAATACAGACAAGTGACTTGTCCTTGCTACCAAGCATTCTAGATTGTACTTCTAGATCTCATTCAGCCTTTAATGATTCATTTAAATTTATTTTTTCCTTCTTTCCCATTCTGTGTCTGTTATTCTCCTCCATCAAGGATAAAATAGTTTGCAAGGTCTTATGAACTTCTTGTGAAATTAACATATTCTTCTTTAAGGGCTGTTGGACTGTGAGCTTCAGTTCTCCTTGTAAGCTTAACTTGGTGGGAAAGGAGTTTCATTGCCAACTCAAATATGTGTGGTTCAAATCTTCAAGCTGCTCCACAGGAGAAAAATGGACAATCTCCCCAAACGTAATTCACAGCTTCTGAAACCTCACTTAGAAGGTAGCTATGAAATGATTCTGATTTGACAGCCTGTAACAATGATTTGGTTTTCTCATTTTTTTTATGATGAAACAATATTCTCTTGCAACTTTATATCTCTAAATAGAAGCTTAACCTGGCTTTCAATTTTGAACAATTTTAAAAACATGAAGGGTTCCATGTATTTATCATCTACATGTGTGGTCAGAGGTAACATAAAAAACATTTCTCAACCAAACAGTTACTGCTGGGCAACCTTCTTTTACCTTTGATCTCTGCAAACTACTCGATGGACAGGTTAATTAACCTCATCCAAACTCGTGTGAAAAGCCTTAAAATGCTTATGGCTCAAAACTCATTATCAGCAACTCACTGAAACTGATGAATCAATGATTTGATTTATTAAGAAAAAACAGTGGGGAATGTAAGAGCCAAAGCCTCAGGAAGAGCACATGAGCAGAGAACTGCCAGAAGTCCAGGCTGGGTTTAGAAGGGGTCGTGGTACTAGGGATATTGTTGCTGATGTTAGATGGATCTTAGCTGAAAGCAGAGAATACCAGAAGAATGTCTATCTGTGTTTCATTGATTATGCAAAGGCATTTGACTGTGTGGATCATAACAAGCTGTGGCTGACTCTGAGAAGAATGGGAATCCCAGAACATTTAATTGTGCTAATGTGAAACCTATACTTGGACCAAGAGGCAGTAGTCAGAACAGAGCAGGGTAACACTGCATGGTTCAAAATTGGGAAGGGTGTGCACCAGGGATGTATCCTGTCTCCATACCTTTTCAACATGTATGCAGAGCAGATTATCCGAGACCCTGGGCTCTATGAGGAGAAGCGTGGCATCAGGATTGGTGGAAGATCTATTAACAATCTGCGTTATGCAGATGACACAACCCTGCTTGCTGAAACTGAGGAGGACCTCATGCACTTGCTGCGAAGGGTCAAGGATTGCAGCCTTCAGTATGGACTGAGGCTCAATGTCAAGAAGACAAAGATTCTCACCACTGGATCAATTGGCAGCGTCAGGATGGATGACAAAGTGATTGAGATTGTTCACAGCTTCAGTTTGCTCGGCTCCACATTCAACACTCTTGGCACCAGCAGTCAGGAAATCAAAAAGCATATCGCGATGGGAAAGTCTGCTGTTAGGGACCTCTCTAAAGTTCTCAGGAGCAACAGTGTCTCTCTGGAGACTAAGGTGCGCCTGATACAGGCCATGGTCTTTGCAATCGCTTGTTATGCATCAGAGAGTTGGACAATGACTAGGGAGGACAGAAGGAGAGCGGATGCTTTTGAGCTGTGGTGCTGGAAAATAGTACTGAATGTACCCTGGACTGCCAGGAAAACAAAATGATTCATCTTGGAGAGGATTAAACCAAGCTACTCCTTGGAGGCAAGGATTCTGGGGCTTCGTCTGACATACTTTGGACATGTTGCCAGGAAGGACGGGTCCTTGGAGAGGGACATCATGCTTGGGAGGGTGGAGGGACGGCGCTGGAGGGGAAGACCCTCTATGAGATGGATTGACTCGGTGACTGGGGTAATCGGGATGGGTGTGTCAGAGGTAGTGAGGTTGACGCAGGATAGAGCAGGATTTAGGGCTGTTGTGCATAGGGTCGCTATGAGTCGCAAACGACTCGACGGCACATAACAACAACAACAAGATACTACATTGTTGTTGTTGTTGATTGTCATTGAGTCGAGCACAATTCATAGTGATCTCATGAACTAAAGGCCTGAAGTCCCTCTAAAGCTGTTGACATTTATCAAAGTTCATAGAGTTTCCGGAAAAATATACTATTTGTTGTTACATGTTCATGAGTCAACTACAACTAAGTGACCCTATGTACAACAGATTAAAACCATGTTTTTACCTTGTGCTATCATCAAACTCCTTGCCTTTCTCCATTCCATTGTTGCCTAGTATTTGTAGGGTTAAGTTATATAGTAAAAGGTACAAAACAGTTAACAACAGTGAATGTGTAAGGAAAATTATTGAAAAATGTACCGCAGTAAGTGAGGACTCAAGCCAAAATATTTTCAGGAGTTAATAGTCAACCAAAGTTAAAATATGCCTTTATAAATTAACAGTAAGCTAAGGCAGTATGGTTATTTGACATTTTCTAAAAATATGGAACTATGAATGTATATATATATATTTTTAATGTTCAGGTCAGCAGAAAAAGGAAACACAAAAAAAAACTCTTAAAATAAGAGATAGTTTCTTTAAAATATACTGGCTATTCTATTTTAAATAATGGGGAAAAAATAGAAAAAGAGAAGAATGATGACAGTGAGAGGAGTGGAAATGATTTGAACAAAGATAAATAGATTGAAAGAATGGTCCCTAGGTCATGAGGCATAAATACCGGGAATATTGTCGTTGATATCCATTGAGTTGAGCATGACTCATAGCGACCCTATGAAGAAAAGGCTTGAAACCATTCTATAACTATCATCATTTTTCATAGTTCGAAGAGTTTCCAGAGGCATGTTGTTTAGGATGTAGATGCCACTTCTGCCAGGAATAGGTACAGTCATTGTTGTTAGGTGTTGTAGACTATAACTCATAGTGATCCTATGTGTCTGAACACCAAATCTGGACCCATCCTATCTGATGCCATTTTCATCATTTCTGGTAAACTTTACCCCTTTGCTGCAGTCATGTCAGTCAATCAAACTTGTTGAAAGTCTTCCACTCTTTCACTGACCCTCCATTTTTCCAAACATAATGCCTTTTCTAAAGAATTGTCTTTCCTAGCAACATGTTCAAAATATTAAAGATGAAGCTTCACCATTCTTGCCTCTAAGAGGCTGTACCTTTTCCGTGAAATATTTATTTACTCTTTTGGCAGTCCATGGGATATTCAGTACTCTTCTCCAGCACTACAACTCAAAGACATAAGTTCTTCTTCTTTCATCCTTATTCATTATTAAGCTTTTAGATGCAAAGCAAATGATTAAAGAGATTATAGCCTGAATCAAGTAAGCCTTAGTGTTCAAACTGACATCAATTCTCATAAATATTTTGGAGACGTTCCTGGCAGCTGACTTGCCCAAAGCGATATGTGTTCAAGGGTTTTAATTTGGGATTCAAGTAAGATGAAATCATTAGCAGTTTGAATCTTTTCTCTATATATTGTGATGTTGCTTAGTGGTAAGGAGCTTTGTTTTCTTGATGTTGAGATATAATCAATATCGAAGACTGTAGTCTTTGATCTTCTGCAGCAAGTATTTCAGATCCTCACTTTCATCAAGCAATGCTGTGTCATCCACATGACACAGATTGTTGATGAGTCTTCCTCTGATCCTGAGGCTACATTCTTCTTCATGAGTCCAGTTTCATGAATTATTTGCTCAGCACACAGATTGAATAGGTGTGGAGAAACAACATAAGCCTGATTCACACCCTTCCTGATTTTAATCCATGCTGTGTTCCCTTGTTTTGTTCAGATAATATTCTCTTGGTCTAGGAGTAAAATTAATATGAGCACAGTTAAGTGTTCTGAGATTCCCCTTATTCTCATGGTTTATTGTAATCCACACAGTCAAATGTATAGCTTTGCATAGACTGTAGGCGGTTATGAAAAAAGAGATATGCCAAAGAAAACATTAGTAGGGCTAAATTTTGATACTCGATGAGACTGAAGATTGTCTGAAACCATTGTCCTAGTTGAAAATTTGGTATGAACATTTGCCTTTCCCTTACCATTTTTCCCTGGGTGGATGTGGGGGTGGAAGAAGACAAGGCAGATAATTTGGATTTTTGGGACTCTGGGCCTTGCTAGTAATAAGTCTTTTGACAATAAAATATCCTTTTTGTATTAAAAAATACAGTAGGAGATGTCTTAGCTACTCAGATTGTCTAAGAGATGACTAAGCTTTATGTTCCCATGACTATAGAAAGCATCTTTATCCTATGCTACTATGCTCACAAATATATATATATATATCTTGTGTTAAGAGATATAGAGTAAGAATATTGTTTCCGTTTTGGGGAGAGAAAAACAAGTAAAAGCACCACCGTTGAATTAGCAGTACAATTCCCTACAGATTAAGTAAACAGAGCCTCACTAATTGAGATGTATGTATATTTGGTTTTCAGTCATGAGAGTTTATTCACATTCTTTATGTAGAAACAACTAGATTCATATGACACTGTCACAGTGCTTAAACTGTGCCTTGAAGCCTGCTTTTGAGTTGTCTTAACTTACCTAATGTTTTAGAACTCTCAACCATAAAATTCTTGTAAAGCCTACTAGAAAGTTTTAAATCTTGATCTATATTGAAGAAATATCAGACTTAGTATCATCCTAAATTATATCAACAATTGAAATTGATGAGTAAAATTTGGTACAGAATGTACAATAGAATAGTGATCTAACATAAGGAGATAGAAAATCCTGATATAATGGCATAAGATAAATTGACTGTGAAAGCATTATTCTCAATAAAATAAACAAAACACAGAATGAAAAATATTTTACTTGTGTGAGAAAATAATAGGTGAATATATAGAAAGTACTTTAACCAAGGATAGGACAAAGATGAAAAGAAGTTATCATTGTTTAGAAAACAGTAAGAATCATCTCATATTGATGAGAAATTTCACAAATTTTATAAATTATGGTTACACTACACAATTACTATAATAGGTAGCACTAAATCATACACTGGAAAAATGTTGAATTGGTAAAATACTGTGTTATATATTTATTTACACAGTTTAAATTTAAGAAGGTTTATAATTAAGATGGGGGTGTGCCAGGGTTATATTCTTTCTCCAGACCTGTTCAAACTGTATGCTGAGAAAATTATTCAGGAAGCTGAGCTCTATGAAGAGGAATGTGGCATCAGGAGCAGAAGGAGACTCATAAATAACCTGCATTATGCAGATACACAATTTTGCTTGCTGAAAGTGAGGAGGACTTGAAGCACGTATTACAGAAAACCAAAAAATACAGCCTTCAATGCTGATTTATATCTCAATGTCAAGAAAACAAAGATTGTTACCACTAGACCAATAGGCAACATCATGATAGATGGAGAAAAGACTGAAACTGTCAACAACTTCATCTTACTTGGTTCCATAATTAACACTGTTGCATCAACAGTCAGGAAATCAGGAGACATATAGCCCTGGGAAAGTTTGCAGTTAGAGATTTCTCCAAATTATTGAGGATTAATGATGTCAGTTTGAGAACTAAGGTGTGTCTAATTCATGCCATGATCTTTCCAATCACTTGCTATGCATCTGAAAACTTGATAATTAATAAGGATGACAGAGAAGAATTGATGCCTTTGAGATATAATGTTGGAGAAGGGTACTGAACATCCTATGAATTGCCAAAAGAACAAACAAATATGTCTTGGGAAAGGTGCAGTCAGAGTGCTGTTTGGAGGCAAAGATGATGAGGCTTCACCTCACATTATTTGGGTATGATGCTAGAAAAGGCTATCCCTTGGAGAGGGACATGATGCTTGGAAGGGTGGAGTGTCAGTGAAGGAAAGGATGACTCTCAACCAGTTGAATTGACAAGGTCACTGCTGCAATGGGCCCTAATGTGTCAGAAAGTGTAAGGATGGCACAGGAAAGGACATGGCCCAAGGTCCCTATGGGTTGCACTTGATTTACCAGCACCTAATAACAATGTAGTTATTTAAAAATAATTAAAAGAAACTTGTATGCTATAAAAGAAAGAGTGAACTATGGATTTAAAAAGTAGTCTAAATTAGAGTATGGCCACTATTGACCAGCATGATATATACGGAAAACTAAGAAAGAAGATACCCAAGTTAATTCACCTCTACATGTCTATTTATTCTCCCAGGAAGTAAAGACTTCCTAATCTGAGAGGAGGAACATTCATAACTCTATTTTCTGATGCTGGCTTTTGTTGTGTACTGTTGAGTCAGAATTTACCCGTAGCTGGCCCTCTGAAGGATTTCAGAGGCAGTTAATCTCACAGGAGGAGATTGCCCTTCTTTCTCTCACAGAAGAGCCGGGAGATATGAATCCCATGTCTTCAGCATTTGCAGCACATTCCTTACCACTAGGTCACCAGAGTGCTTCTTTCTGGCACCTTCTCTGAGCCACCTCTACATTAATTTTATAGTCTGTCATTTGTGGAATGGTGGGAAGAATAAAAAAAGAAGGTTATCCCCTTTAGGTTGAAAAACCTACTTGTGCTATACTTGCTAAATTGGCTCTTTGTATGTCATGTTTATTACTTAAAGAGTGAGATAATTTTAGAGTCATTGTAAGTATGGAGGCTAATACATTTAAACTTAAAATTTATAAATATGAGTCATGTCACATTAGTTTATTGACTTTAAATGACATTACAGTATTTTTATGCAAATAACACAAGCCCTCTACCATGGTTTGTCTACCACTTCTTTTCACCAGGAGACTTTTTTTTAATAAACACAATATACTATCAGTTTTATTTTTTAACTGTAATGTGGCATAGTAATGCTTCCTCCTCTCATGAGGAAGGAATGATGGGCACACAAATACAAAAGACATACATTATTTATGAATAATAGGTAAGTGTAACCAAGATGGTGGGAAGTTCTATTTAAATTCTTGGTCACTCTTATAAAAAAATATGTATGTATGTGTGTTTTGTATGCACTTATACATGTATTTATTTTGCTACAGTGGGAATTTGTTTTTTATTGTATTGTATAGGTTTAATTGAAATCCCTTCTTATTTAAAACTATGCTTTTCTAAGAATATGGTTTGCAAAAAAATTGACAGACTAGTCACAAAACTAAATTAACACAAAAATGGCTAACTAAAAACTTTCTTTTTTTTAAATGTTATTTTATTGACTATGCAAAGGCATTTGACTGTGTGAATCATAATAAATTGTGGTTAACATTGAGAAGAATGGCAATTCCAGAATACTTAATTGTGCTTATGAGAAATAGATATCTAGATCAAAAAACTATTGTCTGAATGAAGCAAGGGAACACTGTATGGTTTAAAATGATGAAGAGTGAATCAGAGATGCATTATTTCACCATTTCTATTCAATCTAAATGCTGAGCAAATAATTCATGAAGTTAGATTATGAAAATGAATGTGGCATCAGGATCTAAGGAAGATTCATCAACAGTCCTTGTTATGCAGATGACACAATCTTGCTTTCTGAAAGTGAGAACTTGTAACACTTACTTCAGAAGATCAAGGACTATAGCCTTCAGTATAGATTACAGTTCATCATCAAAATCTAAGGTTCTTACCACTGTGTCAATAGGTAACATGTTGATAGATGGAGAAAGGATTGATGTTATTAATTATTTTATCTGTAAATTGTCAGTGGCTTCATCTTACCTAGATTCACAAACAACATCCTTGCTACCAGAAGTAAGGAGACCAGGATACATATTGCATTGAGCAAGTCTGCTGTCAGGGACCTCAACAAAATACCTAAGAATAATGATATCACTTTGATAATCTAAATACACCTGATTCAGGCCATGATCTTTTCAATAACTTGCCACCCATCTGAGAGCTGTGCAGTTGAGACAATCAATAAAAATGAAAGAAGATGAATTGATGTCTTTGAGTTGTGGGGTAGAAAATGAGTACTGAATATCTCATGGACTGCCAAAAGAATGAATATGTCTTGGGAAAAAGTGCAGCCAGAGTGTTCCTTGGAGGCATAGATGATGACAAAGCTTCATTTGTCATACTGTGGATATTTTCATTTGCCCTGTGAAGAACCATCATGCTTGGAAAAGTGAAGGGATGGTATTTTTATTATTCATTCTGCTAAGAGTAATAGCAGACTGTTTATTAGAAGTCTTGGGTCAACATAGCACCAAACACTTAACCAGCTGTATAAGTCCATGGTTTCCAACACTAACAGCTCCATCTACAACTCAATACCTCTAAAGCCTTTGGGTTCTGTGATTCACTCGAAGGTCCACCAGGGACTCAGACCGTCAGGGGAATTATTCACATAACTGTATGTATCCAGTTTTGCAGAAACTGGTGATCAGTGGGCCAGGGTGAATGCAACTAGATGCTTAGTTCACCACATACAATTTCTCAGTCCAAACAACTTTTCATCCTCCAGCAGGCTTGGGCTAAGGTAACACATCACACAGCTGCTCCTATATTGGTGTTTTCATATACACCCACAGTGTGGAGAGTGCTCATTTATATTGGTCCCATAACTATTGATGATTTGTGAGACCAGGAGTCTGCAGTTAGCTGTAATCTACCCAGCGGGACTAGGAAAACCAATTAACAAGGTTTCTCACACCAAAGTCACTGAAAGAGAGGAAGACCTCAACAAGATGGATTGACACAGTGATGGCAGTAGTGGACTCAAGTGTGTCAGGAATGATGAGGATGCCTAGGATAGGACAAAGTTCAAGTTTGTTGTTCACAGGTTTGCTATGAGTTGAATTTGACTAGATAACATTTAACACCAATAATATAAATTTTCTTTTACCTAAAAACAAAGAAAATTTGACTAAATGAAGTTACTTAAATAATTTAAATCTGAATAACTAAAGTGCATTTTTCCTTCAATAACTGTCTCTGACAGTTTGATGATTGCTTTACTCTTATTCATACCAATGGAGAGTAGCAGCTTATATCTTAAGTATTAGAGAAGCCATTTTATATATTAGCGTTGTTGTTGTTATGTACCATGTAGTCAGAACCGATCCATAACTGAACCTCCAGTGAGTTTTCAGAGGCAGTTAATAGCTTGGGAGGAGATTTCCCATACTTCTTCAGAGCAGCTAGTGGCCTCAGATGATATGCCTTTGGGATTGAAGTGTAGCTTCTTGCCACTAGGCCACCAGAGCTCCTTTTTGTTCCAACATTTTGTTCTGACATCCATCTCAAGAAATGTATGCGTCAATAATTTGGGCAATAACATATTTTGATATGCTCTATGTTCAACTATATACTGACCCAGATTGTTTACGACTCCCTCTGCACCTGGCTTAGGACATGACGCCCAAGAGAAGTCAGAAATAATAACTCCCAAATGTGAAGAAATCTCAACTGCCAACCACAGTGAACTTTGTGTAACCTCTGAGCCCAGTCTCTGTACATAAATCTAATCCTTGCTTCCCCTTGGAGTCAGAACAGTGTAAGCACTCGCTGACGTTCTGGCCACACACAATAAAAACATTGTCTCTAAATTTTGGCTGAGCGTTAAGAATCTTGCTATCTGCCACAACAAAAGGAGATTTAAAAAGTTAATACAGAGAAAAAGAAAGCATATTTTTGTGTTTTGTCCTCTAAAATTGAAGCACTTTCTTTCTGGTATTATAAGTACTTATTACTCTCACAGTTGAAAAGTTGTAGTTGTGTGGATAGTAAATTTATTTGTATTTGGTATTAAAATGCAATTATATGGAAATTCCACCAAGCTAATGCTTAATATTAGAATTTTCATTACTTTAATAAAACTGTAAGACTATTCTTTGTGTGTGAATTAAATTAATATAAATGTATTAATTTCTTACAGTGGTTAATATACTGGGAATTTAATGAAAAATAAATGTTCACGTTGCTTACTTAGAATCATGAGATTCATGATTCATGAGAGAAAAAAAATGGAAACGAAATCAGAAAGTTAGTGAGAATGGTACAGGGTGAGAGTGTGTGTGTGTGTGTGTGTTGACATCAATTGGATTGTGACTCTTGATAATTCCTTGTGTACCAAATAGAACTGCTCCAAAGGGTTTTCAAATCTGTGAACTTTTGGAAACAAATTACCAGGCCTATTTGATGAGGCATCTCTGGGTACATCAGAGCTACTTTGTCTATTGTTGTAATTGTTATGTGCCATCAAGTTGAGCATGACTCATAGAGACCCTATGAACAAAATATCTGAACCTAGTCCCATTCTGCTCCATCCTCACACTTCCTGACACACAAGAGTCCATTGCAGCAGTCACCTGTCAATCCACCTGGTTGAGGGTCTTCCTCTCTTTTGTCGAACCTCCACCCTTCCCAACATCATAACACTCTTCAAGGAATAGCACCTCCTAGCAATATGTCCAACATATGTTAGGTGAAGCTTCATCATTCTTGCCTCCAAAGAGCAGTCTGGTTGCACCCTAGACAAGACATATCTATTAATTTTCTTGCCTGTCCATGCATGGAATGTTCAGTGATTTTCTTCAATACCACAGCTCAAAGGCATCAATTCTTTTTCTGTCATCCTTATTCAGTGACTAGGTCTCGGATGCACAGCTAGTAATTGAAAGGACCATGGCCTAAATCAGACACACCTTAGTCTTCAAACTGATATCACTACTCCTTAATAATTTGGAAAGGTCCCTAACTGAAGATTTTCCCATTCCAATATGTCTCCTTATTTCCCGAATGCTTGTACCAAGGTTGTTAATTGGGGATGTAAGCAAGACGAAGCTGTTGACAGTTTCAATTTCCTTTCCATCCATCATGACATGGTCTATTGAACCAATGGTAAGAATATTTGTGTGTGGATTTTTTATATTGAGATGCAATCCATACTGAAGTCTGCATTTCTTGATCTTCTGCAACAATTGCTTCAAATTTTCCTCAATTTTAGCAAAGAAGATTATGTCATCTGCATAATGCAGGTTATTGATGAGTCTCCCTCCAATCCTGATGCCACAGTCCTCTTTATAAAGTCCAGCTCCTTAGATAATTTTCTCAGGATGTGTTTGCTTATAAACTGATCTTTGGTTACGGTTTTGGCTGTTTCCCAGAGGTTTTGGTAAGTGGTGTCTTCATTGTCAATTGTTTCAAGAAACTTTTTTACTTTCATTTTTTATTTCTTCTAGTACCCAGTCATGTTCAAGCAAGGTGTTGTTCAGCTTTCAAATATATGGGGTTCCCCCCCACTTTGTCTTCTTGCTATTAATTTGTAGCATTGTGGTCGTCTGAGAAGATGCTTTGCATTATTTCTATGTATTTTAGTTTATTGATGCTTTCCTTGTGAAAAAAAATATGTTCTATTCTGGAGAATGTTCCATGCACTTGGAGAAGAAGGTATATTGCGTTTTGGGGGGCACATTAGCCTATAAATATCTGTGAGATCAAATTGGTTTATTGTGTGTTTTAATTCTTCAGCATCTTTATTTAGTTTCTTTCTGACAGTTCTATCTTGTCCTGAGAGTGATGTAATGAAGTCTCCAACTACTATAGATTTGTTTTGTTAATGTTTGTTTTATATATTTTGGGGGTCTTTCTTTTGGTGCATAGATATTTATCATTGTTATGTCCTTTTGTTTTATTGACCCTTTAAGCATTATGTGGTGACCTTCCTAGTCTTTTGTGATGGTTTTTGCATTGAAATTTATTTTATCAGAGATTAATATCACTACTCCTGTTTTTTTTTGTTTGTTTGTTTTCATTTGCTTGGTATATTTTTTCCCACACCCCTTTATTTTATTTTTAGTCTTTCTTTTTCTTCACTTCTTAGGTGTGTCTCTTGTAGACAGTATATTGATGGATTTTGGATTTTTATCTCATCTGCTATTCTTTTTCTCTTCAGTGGTGCATTTAAACCATGCATATTTGGTGTGATTATTAAGAGGCAAGGTTTTGTTGCTATAATTTTGTTGAGTTCTTTTGGTGTTGTTGCTAGTTACTTTGGTCCATCCTGCTTTCTGTGACACCTCTCTAAAAAGGACACTTACCAGAATTTTCTGCAATGCTGGTCTTGTTTTTATAAACTCCCTAGGTTCTGTTTTTCTGGGAATATATTGATCTCTCCATATATTTGATGGACAATTTTGCTGGGTATTGTATTCTTGGTCGACAGTTGTGTTCTTCGAGTGTTTGACATACGTCATTCCACTGTCTTCTTGCTCACATGATTTCTGCTGAAAAATTGGCATTTAATCTTATCTGCACTCCCTTATAGGTTATTCTTTGTTTCTCCCTTGCTGCTTTCAGGATTCTCTCTTTATCTTTGATTATGGCAAATTTCACTATTATATGCCTTGGTGTTTTTCTTTTGGGGTCTATTCTAGTTGGTTTTAACTTAGCTTCTTGAATATATGTTCTCTCATTCTTCATCTCTGAGAAGAATGGGAATCCCAGAACACTTGATCATGCTAATGTGAAACCTATACCTGGACCAGGAGGCAGTCATCAGAACACTTCATGGTTCAAAATTGGGAAGGGAATACACAAGGGATGTGTCCTATCTCCATAACTTTTCAAACTGTATGCAGAACAGATTATTCTGGAAGCTGGGCTCTATGAGGAGAAAAGTGGGATCAAGATGGGTGGTCAAACTATCAACAATTTGTGTTATGCTGATGACACAACCCTGCTTGCTGAAACTGAGGAGGACCTGAAGCACCTGCTGCAGAAGGTCAAGGACTGTAGCCTCCAATATTGAATGAGGCTCAATGTCAAGAAGACAAAGATTCGCATCACTGGGCCAATTGGCAGCATCAGGATGGATGGTGAAGAGATTGAGACTGTTCACTCCTTCAGTTTGCTTGGCTCCCAGTCAACACTCTTAGCACCAGTAGCCAGGAAATTAAAAGGCATATTTCCATGGGAAAGTCTGCTGTTAGGGATCTCTCCAAAGTACTGAAGAGCAATGGTGTCTCTCTGGAGACTAAGGTGCATCTGATACAGTCCATGGTCTTTACAATCACTTGCTTTGCATCAGAGAGTTGGACAATGACAAAGGATGATAGAAGGAGAATTGATACATTTGAGCTGTGGTGCTAGAGAAGAGTATTGAGAGTACCATGGACTGCTAGGAAAACAAACAGATTCGTCCTGGAAAGGGTTAAACCAGGCTGCTCTTTGGAGGCAAGGGTTCTGAGGCTCCATCTAACATACTTTGGACATGTTGTGAGGAGAGACCGGTCCTTGGAGAAAGACATCATGATTGGGAGGGTAGAGGGACAGAGCAGGAGGGGAAGGCCCTTTATGAGGTGGATTGATTCAGTCACTGGGGTAATCGTGTTGGGAGTTTCAGAGACAGTGTGATTGGCACAGGACAGAGCAGAGTTTAGGGCTGTTGTACATAGGGTCACTATGAGTTGCTGGCAACTCGACAGCATATAACAACAACAACAACATTCTTCATCACCCCTCAGAAGTTTTCTTCTAATAATTCCTCCACAACTTTTTCAGCAGAAGCTTTACTTGCTTCTTCCTGTTCTGGAATTTCAATGATGCACATGTTATTTCTCTTGATGGTGCCCCACATTTTTCTTAGATTTTCTTCTTTTTCCTTCCTGTTTGATTCTGCTTTTTTGCTCTAGCAGATCAGTGGTGACAATCCAATCTTCTATTTCTCTAGTTCTCTGTTCTATCTCTTCAACTTTGTTCATGTGTCCCTCCATCATGTTGACAGCATCTGAAACATTGGACCTCATATTTTGGATCATGGTTTCTTATTTTTTCAGGCCTCTAATGCCTCATTGTGTTTGGTTGTGTTTTTTTTTTTTATTTGTGTTGTTTTAGATTATTTTTTTTAGACTACTCCTGGTTTTTGCTTACAGTGTCTTGTAATTCTTCAAGTTTGTCTTTCACCCATTGGAAATATTCAATCAATGTTCTTTTAAATTCTGTGTCAAAAAGTTCCATTAGACTTTCTGTCTTCAGATAATCCATTGATACTCTGTCACTTTTGAGGGGGGACATCTTACTGTGTACTTGTGTAGGTTGTGAGGTAGCTTGCTTCTTACGTGATAGCGCTGGAGTTTTTCATGCCTGAGGTGATGACAGTTTCTTGATCTGGAGTCACTGCTCTAAAAGAAGGTTGGGCAGTGTTCCTGCCTGTTTTTCTCTTTGAAATCTGACTCAAGGGAAGGTTCAGTTCAGGGCTTGTGAGAATAACCTCTTGCAGCTAAGTCAGACCAAGGTACTCATTATTAAAACAAAACTAGTCGACGAGACATAAAGACATAGGTGCAGGGCAGAACGGGGGTGAGACTGGTACTGGTGTGGCCAGGCATGGGCACAGTGTTGGCACATGCAGGGACCTCATTCAGATTCCAGCTGTCCGTGTGGGTTTGTATTAAGGCCTCATTTAAATTCCACCTATCTGCCTCTCACCTGATGGCTCTTGCCCAGTGTGGCTCTGAGTCCTGCAGGGCTCTCGATCTGGTGGGGCCAAACAAAACTTGGCCAAATTCCTCCTGTCCTACTTGCTCCTAGCAGGTGGGTCCCATAGCAGCTCAGCTGATAGTTCCTGTTGTGGCTTGCTGTTCCTTTGGCTCACAAACTAATTTTTTTAGTACTCGTTCTCACTCAAATTCCTACTGTCTTGCTCGCTCCCTGTTGGTGCTTCCTGTTCAGTGCTTCCTGTGCAGAGCTCCCCTGGGCAATGCTCCCTTGTTCAGCACTTTCCTGCGCAGTGCTCTGTTGATCAGCGCTCCATGTAGGTGTGCCTCAAATCTATTCCCAAGATGATCATGAAATTCAAGATCATATCGTGGTTCCTGTGGAGTTATTTTAATTTTCTTTGGCCTCCATTTGAAATTGAACAAAAGTAATTGACAAGCTTACACACAGTCTGCCCCTTGCCCAGTTTTGACTGCTGATACTGAGCTTCTCCAATGATATGTTCCACAAATGTTGTCAATCTGATTCCTATGCAGCCCATTGGGTGAAATCCATGTGTAAAGTCATCTTTTATGTCTTTTAGAAAAAGTATTTGTAATGAATAAAACATTGTTAATACAAAATTAAATTATTCTATTTCCAGTCTCATTTCTATCACCAAGCCCATATTTTCCAACAACTATTCCTTCTTAATTGTTTCCTACTTTTGCATTCCAGTCTCCAATTATCATTAATGCATCCTGATTGCATGCTCAGTCAACTTCAGACTTCAAAATTTGGTAAAAAATTCCCAATTTTTTTCTTCTTTGGCACTAGATGTAGGAGCATATACTTGAATAATAGTAGTGTTAATGAGTCTTCACTGTCTGCATGTGAATATTATCTTATCACTCACAACAATGTATTTCAGGATAGAACTTGAAATTGACTTTTTGACTCAGAATGCCACACCATTCTTCCTCTGTTTTTCATTCCTTATATTGTACATCATATGATTATCTGATTCAAAGTGGCCATAGGTGGTCCATTGCATCTCACTAATGCCCAATATGTCAATATTCATGCATTCCATTTCATTTTTGACAATATCCAACTTTCCAACATTCAAGCTACGAACATTCCATGTACCAATTGTTAAAAGATGTTTGTTATTGATTTTCCTCATTTCAACTAACTTCTAACCTGGGCTTTACCAATACACTATTATTACTATCTTCTTTGTTTAGAGTTATTAGAGTTTCTTCTATTAATTGTGTCTAATGTTTCTAAGTCTCTATAGAGGCTTTTCTTTATCTTTCCGTAACTCATATTCCTCTACTGCTAGTGATTGTGTATTTTATTACTTCATTTAAACTTTACTTCAAATCATTTTTTATATTCTTTTTCATAAATTTTACTATTCTGAGATGAGTAGTACTTATAGTTTCCAAGCACTTAAAAGAAAAATTCCTATATCTAACATGCCTGTGAGTATAATAGCTTTATTTTTAGAGAATATCAGTTGAAAAGTAATTGTCAGTGTTTCTTATTTTCTTATTTTGACTTAAATAGACTTACATTAGAATGGGGAACTGGGTAATAAAAATAATATTATGTAATTATGTTGTTGTTATGTGCCATTGAGTCACCTGCTACTCACAGTAACCCTATGTACAACAGCCCTAAACCCTGCTCTATCCTGTGCCAATCTCATTGTCTTTGACACACCTATACCCATTACCCCAGTCACTGGATCAATCCACCTCATAGAGGGTCTTCCTCTCTTGCACTGTCCCTTCACCAACCCAAGCATGACATCTTTCTCCAAGGACTGGTTTGTCCTTGCAACATATCCAAAATATGTCAGACAAAACTTCAGAATCATTACCTCCAAGGAGAAACCTGGCTTCACCTTCTTCAGGACAAACATGTCTGTTCTCTTACCAGCCTGGTTTAACCCTCTTCAGTACTTTGCAGAGGTCCCTAATAGCAAACTTTCCCATCACAATACGTCTATTAATTTCCTGGCTTCTGGTGCCTAGAGTGTTGACTATAGAGTCAAGCAAACTAAGTTGTTAACAGTCTCAATCTCTTCACCATTCATCATGATGCTTCCATTGGTGCAGTGGTGAGAATCTTTGTCTTCTTGATAATGAGTCTCAATTCATACTAAAGACTGCAGTCCTTGACCCTCTGCAGCAAGCGTTTCAGGTCCTCCTCAGTTTCAGTAGGAAGGGTTGTGTCATCTGCATAACACAGATTATTGATGAATCTTCCACAAATCCTGATGTCACACTTCTCATACAGCCCAGCCTCCAGGATAAAAACTGTTCTACATATAGGTTGGGAATGTATGGAGACACGACACATACGTGGCGTACACCTTTCCTGATTTTGAACCACGCAGTGTTTACTTGCTCTGTTATGACGACTGCCTCCTGGTCCAGGTATAAATTTCACATCAGCACCATCAAGTGTTCTGGGATTCCCATTTTTCTCAGAGTCAGCCACAGTTTGTTATGATCCACATAGTCAAATGCCTTTGCATAATCAATGAAACATAGATAGACATTCCTCTAGTACTCTCTGCTTTTAGCCAAGATCCATTTAACATTAGCTACAAAATCCCTAGTACCACAACCCCTTCTACACTCATCCTGCAATTCTGGCAATTCTTTCTTGATTTGCTGTTCCAATCATTTTTGGATAATCTTCATCAGAATCTTGCTTGCATGTGGTATTAAAGATATTGTTCAATAATTTCCACACTCTGTTGGATGACCTTTCTTTGGAATGGGAACAAATATAAATCTCTTTCAGTCAGTTGGCCAAGTGGTTGTCCTCCAGATTTCTTGACCCAACTTGGAGAGCACATCTGGGAAGCATCTGTTAGTTGAAATATGTCATTTGGTATACCATAAATTCCTGAGGCCTTATTTTTTTTTCAGTTCTTTCAAAGCAGCTTGAACGTTTTCCTTCATTACCATAAGCTCTTGGTTATATGTTGTTTCATAAAATTCTTCTATGTCTGCTAATTCCTTTCAGTACAGTGACTTTGTGTACTCTTTCCATCTTCTTTTAATACTTCCTGTATCATTTAGTATTTTGCCCAAAGCATCCTCAAGTATAGCAACTCAAGGTTTGAATTTGTTCTTCAGTTCCTTACACTTAAGAGCTGCTGAGCGAGTTCAGCCCTTTTGCTTTTCTGACTCTAGCTCCTTACATATTTCATTGTAATATTTACTTTCTCTTCTCACGCTGCCTTTTGAAATTTTCTCTTCAGCTCTTTAATATTGCAAATTCTTCCCTGTGCTTTCGCTTCTCGGCACTCTAGTGCAATATTCAGAATATCTTCTGACATCCATATTGGTCTTTTTTTCCTCCTCTGTCTTTGCAATGGCCTCTTTCTGGATGATATTCTTTATATCCTCCTGTAACTCATCTGGTCTTCATTCATTGTTGTTTAAGGCCTCAAACCTGTTCCTAAAATTGTTCTGAAATTCAGGTGTGATAGAATCAGGGTCATATTTTGGTTCCTATGGATTTGATTTAATTTTTCTTAGTTCCGTCTTGAACTTGCATATGAGTAGTTGATGGTCTGTTCTACAATCAGCTCCTGGCCTAGTTTTCACAGCTGATACTGAGCTTCTCCGGCAGTTCTTTCCAGAGATGTAATCGATCTAATTCCTATGTATACCATCAGGTGAAATCCATGTGTATAACCTGCATTTATGTTTCTTATAAAACATATTTGCAATGAATAATTTGTTGATTGTGCAAAATGCAATCATTCTATCTCCAGCTTAATTTCTCTCATGGAGTCAATGTTTTCCAACGACTGATTCTTCTTCTCTCTCTGTTCCCAACTTTTGCATTTCAGTCATCCATTATTATTAATGCCTCTTGACTGCATGTTCTATAAATCTCTGATTGTAAAATTTGGTAGAAATTTTCTATTTTCTTTTGTTCTGGTTGTTGGTGCATATATCTGAATGATAATTGTATTCACCAGACTTCCTTGTATGTGTATGGATATTATCCTGTCACAATATTGTATTTCAAGACATATCTAGAAATGACATTTTTAACTGTGAAAGCAACCCCATTTCCCCCCACCTTTTCATCTCTGGAGTAATAGATCATATGATCATCTGACTCAAATGTCCTACGCCAGTCCATCTCATCTCCACAAAACTTAGTATTTCGATATTTATGCATTCCATTTCTGCCTTAACAATATCCAATTTTTCTACAATCATGGTCCTCACCTTCCATGTTCCAATCACAGTGTCTACTTCCTCTTCCTTTTTATTTCCACACTTGAAAACTCCACCCCTGTTAGTCTACAGGACAAGTACTATACTTATAAGAACAAACTATGATCGGGAAAACGCATGCATACATAAGTTATAAAATAAACAGCACCACACAAGCCATTCTCTCCTACCCTTTCTCCCTACAAGTATCAAGCTGGCAGATAAATACTGTATCCTTAATGTTGCTGTTAGATGTGGTAGAGTTGAGCATGAATCACAGTGACCCTATGAGCAACAAATCTGAGTCCTATCGACCCTGTACCATTCTCATAATTTCTGAAACATTGAAGCAGACTGTAGCAGTCACTGCCCCAATCTGTCTCAATGAGAGTCTTCTCTTACCAACCCTCCATATTGCTAACTATGATGCCCCACTCCAAGGAATGCCCTTTTCAAAAAATATGTCCAAAGACTGTTAGACAAATCTTTGTCATCTTTGCCCCCAGGAAGTACTCTGGCTCTATTTTCTCTAAGACTTGCCTATTTGTTCTTGAACTTCTTCCTTCATTGCCATTGGTTCTTGATCATATAGTACTTCCTGAAATATTTCACTGTTGACAATTCTTTTTGTTTTATTGACTCTATTTCCTTTATCTTCTTTTAATGTTTCTAGGGTTATTCAATATTTTCCCCATAGCATATCTCAGTATTTCAATTTCTGGTTTGAAAAAAAAAATGTCATTCTTTGAGCTTAAGAATTCTGAGCAAGTTCTTCCTTTTTACTCTCTAACTCCAGTCTCTCTGCACATTCCATTATAATACTTTGTTTTGTCTATCAAATTGTCCTTTGAAATGTTCTGCTTAGCTCTTTTCTTTCTGATCTTTCTTTTGGCTTTTTTGATGCTCTAGTGCAATTTTCAGAGTCTCTTCTGACACCTATTTTGTTTTTTTCTTTCTCTGAGCTCCCATGGATCCATCACTGAGCTTCAACAGTGATAAATTGATAATGGTGCCATCTCACTTTCCCTTCCCTTGCTACTGATTTAAAATCTAAGGAAATCCTCTTGGATTTAATTTTATACCTAAGGGAAAAGCAAGAAGAATTTGTTCCTGAGGAAGGGGCCCTGGGGTGAACAGATTTAAAAAATAAAATGTAAGAAGAGACAGCAATTAGTATTGGGTATTCTGGAACTCAGTGCTTTATTTTCAAATTTATTTGGCTCATCTCTGTTTCTTTAAAAGAATTTAGTTGGCTGATTACTTAGTCTAATTTTTTTAATGGCATCATGAGGGAACTATTTTGCAATGTAGCTCTTATGATTGTTGTTGATTGCCTTCAAAATGAGTACAACTCATAGCGACTGTATGAACAAAAGGCCTGAAGCCCCTCTACTACTATTGACATTTATCAAAGTTCAAAGAGTTTCCAGAGGCATGTTATTTAGGAAGTGGCCCTCAGGCCTGGTTTTAATTGTTTTTGGTTAAACATTCTTCTAAGTGGTATAGCATTGTCCATTTGCTGTACAGAGGTAACTAACTCATGGTTGCTTTGATGCTAAACACTGTGACACTGATGTGTCAAATGTGCTAATGGTTACCCATAGTGGACAGTTTGGTGGAGCTCCCTGATTAAAACAAACTTCGAAGTAGGAGTGGAATTCATTTCCAAAACAGCTTGCCTCTGGAAACTATGAACTTGGAGAAACAATGACAGTTATACAAGTGTTCAGGTGTTTCATTCATAGGGTTCCTATGAGTCGTCTCAACAGCACTTAACAACAATAATTGATTTTTTAAATTGTATTTAATTAATTTTAGTGAACATTTACAGAGATTTTGGATTTTCATTCATTCATTGTTGCACCTGATGTTTTAACAAAAATTTACAGAAAACTTGGATTTCCATTCATTGCACATCTTCCTCCCTGACCCCAGTTTGCTTTTCTCTTTAAAAAGATTCTTTCACTGTTGCACAGTTCCCCTGCCCACCCCCATCTCCCTGTCCACCTTGTTATGCACCTTTTATTTTGGACTGGAGAGTCTTGATTACTTGTAAATCTTTGAAAACCTTGAACATAGCAAACATGTCTTCAGAGTCACTAGATGAGTAGGATCTGGCAAGCATTTCCATATATTATAAAGTAACTCTCTTGGATATATAATACTGCTTTAATTTTACCAGATATGTAAACTGAAATTTAGTGAGGGTATTAGATCAAGGATCTAGGCTCAGTTCTCAATTTCCACATATTAGGGAGCTCAGCAGAAGCATTCTAGTTGACTTTTAGGTAATATGCACTTGAAATTTTAAAATATTAATGTTCTGTATATATACTAAGGAATCCAGTTGCATAATGTGTAATGTGTTGACCACTGTTGGAAAAGGTTAGAAGTTTAAATACATTAGCTTCTCTGAGGGAGAAAGATGTGGCAATTTTTCCGATAAAGATTTTCAACCTCAGAAACCATGTGGTAGGTTGCTACGGTTCAGATTTGACTTAGTAGCATGTGAGTGTAGTTTTTTGTCTTTATTTTTGTTTTGTTTTTATAGAAGAAATGGTTCACATCATTACTAAGGCTGGATGAATTCATTGGATCAGGCTCCTGACTCACTTATCTGAGAAACCAAAGATTACATGAGCCAACTGCAAGGTGCTGCTGGCTCAAGGGATACAGAAATAAATGATGTTTATAACAATGAGCTTATGGGTCATGAAAATTGTGGAGAAGAATCAAGGCTTTGATTTGTTGTTCATAGAGTCACTATGGACAATATGTCATTTGAAGACACCTAATAACAACAAGAACAACAATAATATTTACAGAAGTAATATTTACTGGAGAGTTTGAATCAGAGAATCAAAGATTTTTTGATTAATAATTGAGTATTTAACTCAACTGTATTTCCAAGACTTTCTATTTTCTTATAGCATATGACATTTATGTCATATATTACATATGCTGTTGTTGTTAGGTGTCATTGAGTCAACTGTGACTAACAGTGATGCTATAAACAACAGATCTGAATCTCGCCCTTTCCTATGTCATCTACAGTATCTCTGATATACTTGAACCCATTGTTAAAGTCACTGTGTTAATCTGTCTTGATGAGTATCATAACAGACATAGATATAATTCAACTCCCTCCCTCAATTCAGACCTCCATCTCCTAGTCATTTGTCATTTTTTCCCCCAAACATTGTTCTGTAGATGGCGCCATTGCTTCATTATGGCATTATAGCAAGTCAGTTGCATAAAAACCTGCCTTTAGGAGAACACAGTTATATTAAAAAGAAATAATCTGAAATCTTTGCACATGGTTGGGTCAATATTACATACTTTCAAGTTTGTCTGTGGTTTGATGTTGGCAAGTTGCCTCTGATGCCTGGAAAGTCAATATAAAAATAAGTAAACCACAAGTAGCGTTGTCAGCAAGGGAGATTTTGCAGTACTTTTAGACCCAGTGGGATTCTCTTGACAGCTCAGCTTATGTCTTGTTTTCTTCCTTTCAGAGCTCTATCCTAGACTGATGTAAACACCTATCAACTCATTCAAGTGAGCTAGAAGAGTTGCCCATGAGAAGAATCCATGGGAATATTTTTAATTTTGATGCAATTGTTGTTTTTTGCTTTTGTTTTTTCATTTTTCCCGAATGTCCTTTCTTATCTCAGTCATAAACTCTGATTGCTTCTTTTTCTAAGTTTTGTTTTATGGACTAAAGGATCACATCAAGACTCTATATTTTGAAGTGGGAGGCGTAGCACTCCCTGACCTACTACACAGTGGTAGTAATCAAAACAGCCTGGTACTGGTATAATGACAGGCACATAGACCAATGGAACAGAATTAAGAACCTAGAAGTGGACCCAATTTATCTATGCTCAACTGATATTTGACAAGAAAATAAAATCTATCAAATGGAGAAATAAGAACCTCATCAACAAATGGTGCGGGATTGCTAACTGCAGAAAACTGAAACAGGATCTGCATCTCACACCATACACAAAAATCACCTGAAGGTGGATCAGAGACCTGGGAGTAAAGCCCCAAACCATAAAATTCATAAGAGAAAAATGTGATCAAGCTTAGGTCTAATCTACCATTAGTGTAGAACATGTATGAGGATCAAAGAGGGGAGGAGCAAAAGGATGATGTTGGGCAGACGGCAAGAGGAAGTGTAATCAGAGAGTCACAAAATTTGAAGAGGTGGGTAAAGGAAAGGGAAAAGATTCAGTGTAAAAAACAATGTATATGAACTTTGTAAGTAAACCAGCATAAAATTTTAAAATATTGTAAAAAAAAGCTATATTTTGAAAGAAAAAGAAAAACAAAGTATGAACAATAAGGTATCAGGTAAAAATAAGTTATGAGACCTTAATCTATTAATAATTCCATACAGTGTAGCTGAATGGAAACATTGTTGTTCATTACTTTTAATTCCATGTTGTCAGTAAATCTTCAATTTTGAAAATACATAGAAAAAAATAATTATTGTTGGAAAAGTCTTTTTGTTGTTGCTGTTGTTACTGTCCAATCACCTGTGACTCATAGCGACCCTATGTATGACAGCCCTAGACCGTGCTCTATGCTGTGCCAATCTCATTGTTGCTGACATACCTACCCTCATTACCCTACCCACTGAATCAAGCTATCTCATGCAGATCTTTGTTCCTTGTGCTGTCCCTCCACCCTCCCAAGCATGACATCCCTCTCCAAGGACTGATCCCTCCTTGCAACATGACCAAAGTATGTCAGATGAAACTCCAGAATTCTTCCCTCCCATGAACAGCCTGGTCTTAACCTCTCCAGGATGAAACTATTTGTTCTCCTAGGAGTCCCTGGTAAATTCAATACTCTTCTCCAGCACCATAGCTCAAAGACATCATTTCTCCTTCTATCATCTCCAGTCATTGTCCAGCTTTCTGATGCATAGCAAGTAATTACAAAGACCATGGCCTGTATCAAGCACATCTTATTCTCCAGACTGATATCATTGCTCTTCAGTACTTTGGAGAGGTCTCTGACAGATGACTTTCCCAATGCAACCTGTCCTTTAATTTCCTGACTGCTGGTACCAAGAGTGTTAATTGTGGAGCCAAGCAAACTGAAGTTGTTAACAATCTCAATATCTTCACCGTCTATCATGATGCTGTCAATCGGCCCAGTGGTGTGAATTTTTGTTTATCATCCAAGAAGAATGCAAAAGGTCATTACAAAGACAGAGGAGCAAGAAACGACCAAGATGGATGTCAGAAGAAACCCTGAACATTGCACTAGAGTGCCGAGAATCCAAAGCAAGGGGAAGAAATGAAAATAATAAGCAGCTGAACAGATTTCAAAGGCCTGTGCAGGAAGAAAAGGAAAAGTATTATCATGAAATGTGCAAAGAACTGGAGTCAGAAAATCAAAGAGGCCAAGCCAGCTCAGCATTTCTTAAGCTGAAGAACTGAAGAACAAATTAAAGCCTCCAGTTGTAATACTTAAGGATGCTTTGCGCAGAATATTAAATGATCCAGGAAGCATTGAAGAAGATGACAGGAGTATACAAAGTCACTGTATCAAAAGGAATCGACAGACACAGAATTTCATGAAACAATATATGAACAAGAGCCTGTGGTGATGAAGGAAGAAGTTCAAGCTACCCTGAAAGAACTGGCAAAAATCAAGGCTTCAGGAGTTGATGGAATACTACTTGGCATATTTCAACAAACAGACACTGCCCTAGATGTGCTCACCAAGTTGTGCCAAGAAGTCTGGAAAGGTCTAGTAACCCAAAAATAAATTTGTATCACCTATGTGTCAAATGCATTAATGACTGGTTACCCAATGAGGACAGAGAATGGGGTGGAGCTCCACGATTAAAACAAGTTGGAAGGAGGAGTGGCATCCACTTCTGTAATAGCTTTTCTCTAGAAACTCTATGAACCTGGAGAGAGGATGAGAAACACCCAAGCGTTGAGGACTCTCCTTCATAGGGTCACTATGAGTCGCCTATGACTCGACAGCACTTAATAACTACATATATGAAAGCATGTAATCGCTTTACTCATATATGCAAGCTGATAAATAGCTATGTGAAATATATTTTCTGAATGGACATTTATGTCATCATAACCCTGTGGACCAGCTAACTGTCTTTAGCAGAGGCCACTGCTTTTGAGTACTACAGTCTAATATGTGTTTGTAGTACATCTTTTTTCTGTAAGTACAGGGTGTTTTTGTTTGTTTGTTTGTTTGTTTGTTTTTATTTAAGAGGAAATCAAACATGTAGTCTAGAAAAGTAGTGCCTATACCTCAGGACTTTTTACACCCCAAGCATAGAGATTCAATCAGATATAAGATGAAACTGGAGACTTTGCATTCTGAAATGTTCCATAAATTCATCCAAAAATCTGATAAGTTTTGAAAGTCTGCCTTACAAAGAAGGATCAATACTATTAATGCAAAGAAGTATGCAGCTACTTTCCCAAGACTTTTGACACAATTTCAAAATCATCACACTTCCACAATTGGAAATAAATGAAAGGTTAGAGAGATAGTGAGAAGTAGAGATTTGCATTTTGAGATTCTGGAATCTGAATCCTTTTCTTGCCTTCTGATGACATCTTGAGCAAAGTTGTGTTCTTTCCAAAGTTCTTTATGTCATATTAAAAGTGTAATCATACTTTCCTTTTAAAGATATCTCTAGGGTAATGGTATATACTGTAGATGTAAAAAGGGGATCTTTGTACTGGACTCATTCTTTATGAGGAAGCCCTGGCTTCCTTAGTTGTAGAACATGTTGCATACTTACTTCTTAGTGCTGTAAATTCTATAAGTAGATAACGTGTTCCAGTGAATTGAGAAGACAGTAGATTATATGAACATCAGTGTAGCATTTTATGTTGCACTACTAACCTAAATATTTATGTGGTTTAAGTCCACCAGCTACTTCAAGGGAGGAAGGTAGGCTGTCCCTGTAAACATCTGCAGTCTTGGAAACTCGGTAGAGGTTGCTATGAGTCAGAATACACCAGACACCAGTGCACAGAAAGAACAACAGCTTCAAGTTCCAGTGGCACTGACATGACAGAGGAGCAATAAGGAGATTACAATTAGCAGGTATTCTTTCTACCAGAATTTTAAAATAGTAAGAAAAAAACCCATCGAAGAAGCTTTTCATTCTAAATAGTAATTTTTTTATTTAAAAAGAGAAATCATGTAATTGAGTTTTTATTGACAATATATCTCCTTTTTCTGAATTCAACTGCCTTTTTATTATTGCGTTTCATCTCTTCTATAATTCTCTCTGCTATATATTTTCATATCATAATTTTATCATTTTCCCTAGAAATTTCAAAATGCACCTACACTTTTCTACAACTTTTATCAGGCCTTAATTAATGGATAAAACTCCATTCACCCTCCTTCCTATCTTTCCCCCTCATTGTTTATTTTTTTTGTAATTTTTTTTTTACTTCTACATACATTATAACCCTCCTTCTACTTACACTTTGCTATTTATATTCCAATTCTACATAGAATCCTTCAGTGTGAAGAATGTCATTTAATATTTCTTGTGCTGAAGATCTACTGGCAATAATAATGTTTTATTATTTCCTCATTTTGAAGTATATTTACACTCCACTGAAACTTGTTCAGCATCATAACAACAATCCACCACTGTCAGAGAGGCAATAGGTATGCATACAGTGCACCTGCCAGGAATTGGACCAGGATGTCTGAGTGAAAGGTGAGGAGATTTATGCCTGAATCACTACTGACTCATTTTTAAAATGAATGTTTTACTTGTTTTTGTCAAAGGCAGTCTTAGAAACTAATATTATCATATGAAAATGTGCTAAGAGACCTGAATAAATGGACAGCTCCTTCATTAACACATGAAGTTCATTTATCTGTCAGTCTGCATCAAAATACATAAATAATGTTTTCTGGTCTGTGCGAATTGTGTAACGTGAGTGGGAGAGGATGAGGAATGATAAAGTCACATCTAGATTTCTTTAGAATTCACTTCTAATTTCCTCATGAACTCTGCTTTTTACCCATTATCCTCTGCTGTTAGAAGTTCCACTTTAGTTTTCTAGACTGAAGACATTTATAAAAGCTCATTTCATGAATTTTCTTTCTATCATAGGTCAGATACACTTTGGACTATAACACTCAAAACAGAATTGACTATGTCATTGTGGGTTCAATATGTAATTAAGGGGTCACTTCATGATTGTAATCATAGGCAAGGGAGTAGGATTTTAGCCACACATGTCCACAGCATTAAGCACCAAAACTGGGTATAATTTATTATTCAAATTGAGACACTTCCAGAGGAACTAAAGTTCTATTAAAAATACCAACAGGCTATCAGGCATGAACTCGGATTGTCTCTGTTTAATTGATATGTATAATTGTTCATTTTCACTCAGGCACACATGGAGTTGCTATGAGTTGTACTTGGATTACAACAATACCATCTAGTTTATGATAATTTTAACCATAACCTTCTTATCCACTACACACTGCCTTCCTCTTGCATAGTGACCATCCACTGACTTTTTGAGGCTATAAATTATTGTGGGAAGAGACAACTCACCTTTTTTCTCAATGGGCAATTGTGGATTCAAACGTCCAAACTATCAGTTTGCATCTGATAAATTTCAGTTTGCATCTGATAAGTTACTTTTCCAAGAGTGTGGAAAACATTCAAGAACATGGGGAAGAGGAAGGTAATCTTTTGTTTCCTGTGAAAATGTGCCAAGAAACTATATTAAACTTTGTTTAGTACTTAGTTGAGACCTTTTGATGGTATTTGGACAGTCAGCCTGGTAGAAAGCACTGTCTACAGGAACTGAATGAATTTGCCAGCAGGACTAGAAATAAGTGAGTGCTGTCTAAGTATGCTTTCAGAAACTGCAGGAGAATAGCTGAGGCTACCAGAGGCTCAAATTTTTCCCAGGTGTTTTTTCAGGTCCTATAAACTCTGTGGTTCTGACTTCAGTTACTTGTTAAGCAGCCATTATCATCAAATTAGGATAGAATTAGGTTTATCAGGGCATTGGATAGAAAATGAGGACGTTTGGCCAGGAAAATCATGACTTGGGACTGAAAACATGGCTGTGACAGAAGAGGAAATAGAAGTAGAAATAAACCCAGGATATTCAAGGATTGTGAAATTAACATCCATATTCAGAGAGAAAATAAAATTTAATTGGAAATAGAGACTTGCTTCTGATTGCCAAAAAAAAAAAAAAGATTGTGCCACAAAGGAGCCTGACCTCAGGGGTTGCTTTGGAATTAATGAGTTTAAGAGGCGTAAAGTAGAGATAAAAAGAAGTTAAATATCTCAACTGAGATAAATAAAACTCTCATGGGATGTGTGAGGCCCTTGTTCAAAGTGCTATGGAAAAGAATGGTTCCATTTGAGTATGGCTACGACTCCTGATACATGTTAGGGAGTTGTTAACAAGAGAAGCATATTGTAGAAAATAATTAGAAATTGAGAGTGAAAAAAGCCTAGACTTTTATACTGAAATTTCTCCAAATCTATCACATCAGGAAGCCAAAAGCCTCTAAAGATTAATGATAGTAAAGGTTCAGAGGTGCTAGGTTTGTAAGTTTTATCTGAAGAGCAAAAAAGATACACACAGGTACTTGAAAAAAATAATGAAAAACATTTGAAGGACTTTACTAGAAAAAGTGCATGGAACAGTGAGATCTGACAATCAGAAAGGAGCCTGGAGATAAGCAATTCGAACACTTTCATGGATAAGGCAGTGAGACCCATGGAGTAAGTAATAGGCCAACATTGCCACACAGCTAAGTAGGCACAAAATGAAGATTAAAACTCAGTTTTACTGACTCATGGTTAAGGGTAGTGGGCGGAATAGAGAAAGGGCTTAGGAGAAAACTGTTCTAGGACTTAAAAAATGGGAGATGTTTACTAAATACATGAACCACTGAACAAAGAATTAATTAATAAGATAAAGCCATAGTTATCTAATGACATGTCAAGAAGAATTACACTATTAAAGTAAGCTGGAGGTAGTGAGATGAATACAATCTTACATTCAAATATGGAGAATGGATTTAGATGAAGGATTAAAAAAGTGGTTGTTGTTGGGGTGAACATGTGTGTATTAAAGTAGAACTGGCTCCATTTAAGTTTTTCTATTTTAATGGCTGATTTTTTAGAAATTGGTTGCCACTTTTTCTTCAAATATACCCAGAAATACTAACATTTTGGTTAACAATGAGAAAGCTAACACTCGGGGTTGCCTAAGGACTCCAGACAAAAGTTTATAAGCAAAGGAATAAAGTATTTTAGTGGAAAGTAGGGAAAATATTCCTTGACTAAAAAGAGAAGATAACAGCAGAAAATAAGGACATAAAATTGAAGAAAAACAACAAACATATGTCACATGTCACCAGTGTGGGACTTCTTGGCAGGATGGATTATTTCTGGACAACAACATGCCTTAGTGGAATGTCTCTGATCTTCTTTATTCCTCAGAACTACATCTTTTTCTTAAATATGTTGTTGTTGTTGTTGATTGCCTTTGAGTTGAGAACTACTCATAGCAACCCTATGAAGCCCCTTTAAAACCATTGACATTTATCAAAGTTCATAGAGTTTCTGGAGGTATGTTATTTAAGAAGTGGATGCCACTCCTGCTTCCAATTCTTAAATATAACCTTAAAAAATAATGCCTTTTAGGTTAATCAAAGTGATTTGTTGTTGTGTTGTTCTTAAGTGTATTCAAGTCAATCACAACTCATAGCAACACTATGAACAAAAGAACTTAACCTTGTTCTGTAACTATTGTCATTTCCCTAAGTTCAGAGTTTGTAGGGGCATATTGTTTAAGAAGATAGGCTTCCAAGCCTATCTTAATGTGGGAGCTCCACCAAGCACTTTCCACCATGGGTAACCATTATGACATTTGGCACACCAATGGCACAGTGTTGAGGTTTCCTCAGTACAGCAAATTAACAGGCAGTGTTGTATCACTTAGGAGAATGTTCATTATAAACACTAACACCAGGCCTGAGGGCCACAGGCCAAATGAATTTTAAAAAACGCTGGCCAGAGCACCAGGCCTTTATTGGCTCCAACAAGATGTCCCTGGCCCAAACCTCACTGCCAGCCTAAACCATCCAATCCAATCAGTTCACACATGGGTGTGAGCAAAATAAAACCAATCAAACTGTATGTTAGTCAAAATGATTTGACTTTCTGTCCATAAAATTGGTATCCATAAAATTGCTTATGATGCTGGTATTGAATGTATTCAATAGTAGATTTTTTCACTTTATATTTAAGCTGTTCATCATTAAAATCTCTGGTTTATGGAGATTCATTTTTCATATTACAGCTATCTCCATTGTAAGCAGATTGCGACTGGATAGAGAGGAAATCTCAAAAATCATATGAAATGTTGTTATATGCCATCAAATAACCTGTGACTCATAGCGACCCTGTGTTAAACAGCTCTGAACCCTTGACCTATCGTAAGCCTGTCTTGCTGTCTCTGCTACACCTAACTCCATTATCCCAATTATTACGTCAATCCTTCTCATCCTGGGTTTTATCTCCTGCACAGTCCCTCCATCCTTCCAAGCACAATGCCCTTCTCTACGTGTTTGTCCCTCCTTGCTTCAAATTCCTTGCCGCTAAGGAGTAACTTGGTTTTACTGTCTCCAGAATAAATGAAACAGGAATAACACTGATCTCTATCATCCTTTCTGGGAAGGGACTGGCACACTACCAATCAGGTACGTTTTTGTAGTCAGATTCAGTAAAGCATCAATTGCTTTTATAGGAAGCATAGAAGCTATCTTCTGAGGATTTTCAGAAGAGTCTAACAAAGATGTAGATTGCTTTCAATTTCAAGTAAAATTTAGTTTCTGCATTTTCTCTAACTCATCTGATCTTTCAATTTTCAGAGCTGTAGTGAGAAAAAGAAATTATCCAATTTGGGAATCAAGGCTTGAATTAATAAACAATGTAAGTGTTCCCTAAGGTATTTTACTCAGCCTTTCAGACATCACCACTTCATTAATGTTAAGTGCTTCAACAGATAAAAAGACATATCTCAGGGTTGCAGGGAGGACTAGAGAACTTATATAACTTGATTGTAGCGTAAAAGAGGGACTCTTGGATATCTAACTGTGAGCAGATCCTCCGGTCTTCTGATTCCCACACAATATCTCAATCACTGCACAATCTATTGACACATGAAGCTTTTTGTTCGCTTCCTATCTGCTCCCACACACAGTCTGCCTCAGCTCTGGCTGCAATTCTGCTTGTGACCTTGTTTACAGAGGCACTTACTACATGTGTGCGTATGTGTGAGTGTTTCCATTTTATTGTGGTAAAATATGTATATAACACAAAATTTACTGTTTAACCATTTTAAGTTTATAATTCAATGACATCCCTTTTGTTCATGTCTAAATGTTTTCCATTACATTAAGCAGACATTAGTGCCCTGACCATCAATTATTAAAAGCCAGATGAGTTGTGAAATGACATCAAAGACATCATTCATGAAGAAAACAAAAGATTATTTATTACAAAGACAAGAAATAAAGACCAAAATGAATGTCAGGAAAGACTCTGAAAGTTTCACTTTAACATACACACATAAATAAAACAAGGAAAGAAATGTGGAAATAAGACAGTAGAACAAAATATATCAAAGGTCAACACAAGAAGATCAAGAAAAATACTGTAATGAAATATGCAGAAAAAGAGTTAGAAAATCAAGGTAGAAGAGGTGAAGCATTTCTCAAGCTGAAAAAATTCAAGCCTCAATTTGCAGTACTGAAGGATTAATTCTATGCGCAAAATATTGAATGATGCTGGAAATGTCAAAAGAAGATAGATAGAATATGTAGCAACTGAATTAAATGCAAATGGTTGATACTGAACAATTTTAGGAAGTTGCATATTATCAAGAACCAATGGTACTAACAGAAGAAGTCCAGGCTACACTGAAAGCATTGACAAACAATAAAGCCCCAGAAATTGAGGGAATATCATCTGAGATATTTCAGCAAACAGATGCAGCCCTTGACATACTCACTAGACCCTATGAAGAAATTTGAAAGACAACTACCTGACTAGATGGCTATAAGATCCACATGTATTCCTATTCCCGAAAAAAGGTGAGCCAACAGAATATGGAAACTATCAAGCAATATCATTAATATCACATGTAAGCAAAATCTTGCTGAAGATTATTAAAAACCACCTAAAACAGTATATCAACAAGGATCTTCAGAAATACAAGCTGGCTTCCAAAGAAGCTGATGTCAGATGCATATTGACTGAAAGCAGAGTATATTAAAAGATGTTTATTTGTGTTTCACTGTCATGAAAATGCATTTAACTGTGTGGATCATAACAAATTATGACAAATATTGAGAAGAATGGAAATCATAACAATTGTGCTCATGCAAATTTTTTCCAATTTTTTAATCGAGATTTTAATGAAAGTTTACAAAGAACTTGGATTTCCATTCGTTGATTATTGCACATTTACCTTCCTACCGACCATCCCAATTTTCTTTTCTCTTTGAAAAAAAATGTCTTTCATTGTTGCACATTACTGCCTCCCCACTCCAGTACATTTTACTATTCAGGTCTTGTTCTGGACTGTTGTCATGGGAACAATACCTAACCATATATTCATTTTAAACAGTTCTTTCCCTCATTTATTTCAATGCTGTGTACATTCTTTATCAACTCTTCCCTTTGTTTCACCTCAATGCTGATGTCAGTTCTGTTTTATAAGAATGTCATTATTCAGTAGTTGTCCTTTTGTTACTGAGATATTTCACTCAGTATAAGGTCCTCCATGGTCACCTATTTTGTATAATATTTCATTGTTGTCGTTGTTGTTATGTGCTGTCGAGTCGTTTACGACTCATAGCGACCCTATATACAACATCCCTAAACCCGCTCTATCCTGTGCCAATCTCACTGCCTCTGACACACCCATCCCAATTACCCCAGTCACTGAATCAATACTAAATCAATACATCTCATAGAGGGTCTTCCCCTCTTGCGCCGACCCTCCACCCTCCTAAGCATGATGTTCCTCTCCAAGGATCTGTCCCTCCTTGTAACACGCCCAAAGTATGTCAGACGAATCCATAGAATCCTTGCCTCCAAGGAGTAGCTTGGTTTAATCCTCTCCAGGATGAATCTGTTTGTTTTCTTGGCAGTCCATGATACATTCAATACTCTTCTCCAGCACCACAGCTCAAAGGCAACAATTCTCCTTCTGTCCTCCTAAGTCATTGTCCAACTCTCTGATGCATAACAAGCGATTGCAAAGACCATGGCCTGTATCAGGCGCTCTTTAGTCTCCAGAGAGACACCATTGCTCTTGAGTACTTTAGAGAGGTCCCTAACAGCAGACTTTCCCATCGCAATACACTTTTTGATTTCCTGACTGCTGGTGCCAAGAGTGTTGATCGTGGAGCCGAGCAAACCGAAGCTGTGAACAATCTCAATCTCTTCCCCATCCATCCTGATGCTACCAATGGTC
>NW_006399762.1:5189381-5204864 GCF_000299155.1 Elephantulus edwardii
GTTTTGATTTGCATCTCTCTTAGAGCTAGGGACTTTGAACATTTCTTCATGTTTGTTTGCCTTCTGAATGTCTTCTTTGGTGAAATGTCTGTTCATATCCTCTGCCCATTTTTTAATAGGGTTATTTACCTTTTATCTTGTTGTGGTGCTCAAGTCTTCTATAAATTCTAGATATATGTTCCTTATCAGCCATGTCATTACCAAATATTCTTTTTAAGTCTGTAGCTTTCCTTTTTATTCTGTTGGAAAAATTTTTGTTGTGCCTGGGGATTTTATTCTTAGAAGGTCTCATTCATCTATTTTATCCTCTCCTGGTTGTAGATTTTTCAGGATGCTTAGAAGACTGTTTATGTTGTGGATTGGGTTTTCTAGAGTTCTTCCAAGCTTTTCTCTAATGAAATTTATAGTCCTTGGTTTTACTCCTAGGTGCATGGTCCTCTTTGAGTTGGGTTTTGTGTACAGTGTGAGGTGTGGGTCTTGCTTGAGTTTTCTACAAATATTTTTCCAATTTTGCCAATACCATTTGTTTAAAAGGCTGTAATTTTCTCATTTAACTGATTTCGTCTCCTTGTAAAAAATCAGTTGACCATAAGTAAATGAACTGATTCCTGGATTCTCAATTCTATTCCATTGTTCTATGTGTCTATTTCTGTACCAGAAACACACTGTCTTAACGACCATGGCAGTGTAGTAGGATTTGTAATCAGGGAGTGAGATGCTTAAGAAACAAAAAAGCAAGTAAAATTCAGTACTTCTCAAGCAAAAATCCTCTTTCCCCTCTCAGTCTAGACTCTCCTGATCACCAATAAATTTATCTCCCCGTGCATTTGCCTGTTTTAGACATTTTATATAAGTGGGGTCATATAACAAATTGCCTTATTGTGTCTGACTTATTTCACTCAGCATCATGTTTTCAAGATTCACTCAAGTTGTAGCAGGTATTAGAACCTCATTGCTTTTTAACAGCAACAAAAATTCATTGCTTTCAAAACAAAATCAATGCATAATTGAATTGGTATGAGTTTTCAGAAGCTACAAATAGCATAGGAGGAGACTGTTCATGTTTTTTTTTCCTGTGGAGCTGCTGATGAATTCAAACTATCTGAGACGGGCAAAATTATAGTTAGCAACATGATTCCTCATAACTAGATCATGAGAGCTCCCATTTCTTTGTGGTATTGTTTTTATGTGAGTTGACTATGACTCATAATTACCCTATAAACAACAGGTCAGATCCTTGCCTTAGTCCACACCATCCTCGCCACCTCTGATACACTCATCATGTCAATGATTTCTTAGAAGGTCTTGCTCTTCTGGTTACCCTCTACTTTTACCAGCAAGAAGGCCTTTTCCAACGATTGGTCCCTCTTAACAACATGCCTGTAAAATGTATGAAGGTGATATGGAGACAATTGAGTCTTAGCAAATTCCACAAGAAAGATTTGTCCCTGAAAAATATTCATAACAAAAAAACCAAGTCGCTAATGGCACATACTTCTGTTCATTCTAATCCTATACCTACTGCATTTATTACTGGGTCAAATAATCCATTTCAATAACTACACAAACCACACTCACTGTTGTAGTGCTTATTAGGGAAGTTAACAACTTACATTAACTTTGATAAGAATGGGGTTCTCAGAGCACTTGATTGTGCTCATGCAAAACTTAGACCAAGAAGCTGGTGTCCTTAACAAAACAAGGGAAACATGCATGGTTCAAAATCCAGAAAGGAGTGTGTCAAAAGTGCAACCTTTCTCCATATTGTTTCAATCTATATTTTGAACAGATTATTAGGGAGGCTGAACTTGAAGAAGAATGTGGCATCAGGAAAGAAGTAAGACTAATCAACAATAGACATTATGCAGATAACATAACTTTGCTTGCTGAAACTGAGGAGAATTTGAAGTATTTGCTGCAGACGGTCAAGGACTGCAACCTTCAGTATGAAATATATTTAAGCATAAAGAAAACAAGGATCTTTACCACTGGACTAACAGGTAGTATCATGATAGAGGGAGAAAATATTAAAGTTGTTAATCATTTCATCTTGCTCAGATCCACAATCAACAGTCTTGACTGACACAGAAGTTAAAAAATCAAAAGATGAGTTACACTGGAAAAATCTGCTGTCAAGGGCCTTTCCAGAGTGCTAAAGAGCAACAATATCTGTCTAGAGACCAAGGTGCATCTGATCCAGGCCATAGCCTTCTCAATTCCTTGCAACACATCTGAGAACTGGTCAGTGAATAAGGGTAATAGAAAAAGAATTGATGACTTTGAATTGTGGTGCTGGAGAAAAGTAATGAATAAACCATAGATTGCCAAGAGAACAAAGAGTTTTGTCCCGGAGAAGATAAAATTAGTTTGTTTTTTGAAGGTAAGGATTTTGCAGTTCCATCTCACATACTTTGAGCATGTTGAAAGGTGAGATGAGACCTTGGAGAGGGGTGGAGGGTCAGCCTTGGAGAGGAAGACCTTGGATGGACACAATGACTGTGGCAACGGGGTCAGGTATATCAGAGATGGTGAGGCTGGTTCAGAATAGGGCAAGGTCCAGAGCCATTGTTCATAGGGTCGCTATGAATAACAGTCAACTTGATGTCACAAAACAACAGTCTATACCTCAGGTTGGCAACAGGATACAATTTCTCAATCACATCACCTTCTGAAGCATGTTGTTAAACCATTCAACCTTCAGCCTTGTGGCTTTAGGCCAATGTAACAACAATCACTTGTTGTGTGCTGTGAGTCGCTTGTGACTCATAGTGACCCTAAGTACAACAGCTTTGAACCCTGATCTATCCTGAGCCAACTTTATCCTCTCTGAAAAATATGGAACACTTTCACGAGTTAGCCCTATTAATTATGGCTTCTACCTCCCAGTCCTACAGCAAGCTTGGACAAAAGTGCCTGGCTCTGGTTCCCTGGGGCAGCAGCCTCAGGTCAGTTTCATCCCACATCAGATCTCCAGTCCTCTGCTGTAGCTCGTATTATTTTCCTGTAGGTCTAACCGGCACAAGAATCTCTAGACCCTAAGGGTGCACACTGCATTCTCTGCTTTTTCTTGCTGGTAGTGAGATGCCTTGGCTTTCTGCTATTGAACCTGCTTAATTTAAACCTAGTGGAATGGACAACTTGGCCAATGCTCTAACAGATCACCTAACACATCCTATTTAAAAGTGCCACCCAGCCATGTGGCGAAAGTAAAAAGGCAACTGCCTAAGAAAGCCTTTTGAACATTAGACTCAGTACACTACAATGCGCAGAGTATGTGAGATGAAATTTTACCACTTTTGCCTCTAAAGAACACCCTGATTGAACTGAATCCAAACAGACTTGTTTCCTCTTTTAGCAGTCCAGGTAATATTCAGTACCCTGCCAATACCACACTTCAAAGGCATTGATTTTTCTTTAGTCTTCCTTGTTGATATTAAGTCTGGGTAAAGGGGGCCAAAGATGAAGGATTAAGAACTGAAATCCTGAGGGCCTTGACTGCTGCTGATAAGAAGAGCAAATGGCCTTGCTTGCCTGGCTAAGCTAGCAAGTGGCTTGTAAATCAGAATGGAATGTCCCTCTCTAAAGACTCCATTTACAAAAATCCTCCCCAGTAAGTTCTCAGTGTGACTTCCCATTCTGCCTCTCCAGGATGAGGAACTCACCAGGGAGCTTCCCTTCCTCCCCACTTTAATAAAGCTGCATTAAGCTTTCTCCCGTTCTCTCTGATTTCTTCTTTAAGTCCACTAACCTAACAGTTCATTGTCCAACTTTCAGATGCAAGCAGTTGAAAATACTATGGCTTGGATCAGGTTACACCTTAGTTTTTAAACTGGCATTGCCACTTGTTTAGCACTTTGAAAAGTCTTTAATAGCAGATATTCCCAGTGTAACATGTCTTTAGTTTTTCCACTGTTGTTTTCTTGAGGATTGATTGTTAATGAACTAAAATAAAATTTATGTCAATTTCAATCTTTTAACCATCTATCATGTTACCTATTCATTCAGTGGGGAAGATTTTTGTTTCACTGAATAATATTCATGTATAAGTCACATTTTGTGTATCTATTCATCTGTTGAAGGGGAATCATGTAACCTACTGGGGCAATGGGGGTTGGTGTGTCAGAATTAGTGAGACTGGGTCAGGACAGGGAAGGGTTCAAAGCTATTGTACGTAGGGTCGCGATGGGTCGCAAGCAAGTTGACAGCACATAACAACAACAACAACAGTGGGTAAGGAATTGCTACCAACCCAAAGGCACAAGGCTCAGCTCCGCCAGCTGCTGCTTAGAGGAATCTTCCTTCTCCTTTTGTACAGAACTGAGTTGTGGATCTGGGATTCTGCCAGTGAGGAATAGGATTAATGAAAGGAAATAAATCATATCACTCTGTTTTCCTAACAATTGTATTCCCACATTACGGATGAGAAAAGTGAGTTCTTTTCTTTTTCCTTTTTTTTAAATTTCTAGATTCATAGCCCATGCAACAGCTCATAGGCTCCATTGAATCTTCTCAGCTTCCTTACATGCCTAGTAACTAGTTACCTTCCACTCACAGTAACCCCTCTCCATACAGAAGAATAGAACTAAATTACATAGGGTTTTCAGCAGCAGATCTTCCTTCTGAATGAAATCTCTAGAATTTTCTTCTGAAGCATCTCCATGTGAACTCAAACTTCCCGTATTTTAGTTTGTTGCTGATTATTACCTACAGACATCATGGAGCTGGTCCCTATTGCGATCAGTTTATTCTGTCTCATAGAGATCCTATAAGGAGATAGGGTAGAAATTCCCCATAAGGTTTCCAAAAACAAAAATTCTTGTAGAAGCGGAAGACTGATATGCCTTTCCCTTACAGAACCATTGTTGAGTTCAAACTATTGAACTTTTGCTCGGTAACCGCATGCTTTAACCACTACAAAACCAGGTTTCCTGTGGTAAATTTTTCTTATGTGTAAACCTCCGTTTAATCTGAACTCAATATTAGTGTACAGAGTAAGGAGGGAAGCTTGTGAACTGGAAGAGTAAATAACCATACAGTTAAAAAAAAATAAATTCACAGTCCTCTCTAATTATGACCAACAAGGAAGAAGATTCAAGCACAGTATTATTTTTCAAGTTTTTCCTCTCTAAGACAGAATGACTTTCCATTTTTTTTTGTCTTTTAAAAATAATTTTTATCTTTTAATTTCCATCTTACTCTCTTCAGCAGGTGAGAATCAATCTATTTTCTGCCTCCAAGCATTTGTCAATTTTAGATATTTTATATAAAGGGGAACATACAAGATTTGTCCTTTTGTGTCTGACTTATTTCAGATTCATTCTTGCCATACTATGTATTAGAATGTAATTTCCTTTTACAATAGAACAGTATTCCATTTATGCATATACCCCTTTTTTTGTCCATTCATCTGTGAATGGACCTTGGCAAATTCCTGTTTCTTCCCCCTCCCCTTATGTAAAGTAAAATGAACTCATTTTTTTCATACCATTAACAAGCCAGAAAGATGAAAATTCATTTCTTATTTCTTTTCAGAAAGTCTATTTTGTGTGTAATTTGTTGGAAGTAAGTGTTAAATGAACAATAACATAATAAACTATTGTTATTTTTCCTAAATGATAGAGGTGAGTTTGGTTTAGTGCCTTCCTTGCAAAAATACAGCACTGACTTTCCTAGAGATGAGTTAACTGAGACAGAATGAGCCCTCACTCTGCGTATTTCCCCCACAACAGTCAAGTATGCATATTGTGATCAACTAAATACTCAGCACCATGGCAGAAATTAAAATTTCACACTGTTAAATGTGGGAAAGTCCCTACCAGGTCCAATTTGTCCTTGAACTCTATTTATTGTTTCTTAAAAGAATTTTGTATTCATATAGTTATTCAGTTTTAGGATACATTAAAGCTAAAATTACTTTAGCTATTCAAGGAGGAGGTGTAAAAGAAAGAAATTTGCTTTAACTTTTAGAAAATATCTGTACAAATAAAACACTAATAACTGAATTGGCGGAGTCTCATAAATAGCTTTCCAGGCCCTTACTCTTATTCTAATTAATAAAAAACAAGATTGAAGAGATGTAAGCGTATTTAGAACACTAGTTGACTGGTGAGTATGCCACAATTATATATCAAACCATAAGTGTGATCCCTTGACCCAATACATTCTGTGAAAAAAGTGAAAGCACGTCCGTCAGGGCCAAAATATGTTATTTAGTATGTCTTGCCTGAATACAGGAACCATATAAAGAACATATTTGGTGCATTGAACACTAATGACTGAAGAGCAGATGTGACAACATGGATCCAATGTCACAAGGGATTCTGAAACCAGCTCTAGAGCACAGAGAAACTAAAGCAAAAGAAATAAATTATAAAATGAGAAAGCTAAATAGAAAAGAGCAAAGAGTAGCTGTAAAAGACAAAGTATAACAATGAAAGATGCAAAGACTTGAAGTTAGAAAACCAAAATGGAAGAACATGTTGGGCATTTCTCACAATGAAAGAACTGAAGAACAAATTAAATACCAAGTTGCAAAACATAACTTCTATGGTCAAAATATTGAATTAATCAGAAATTATCAAAAGAAAATGGAAGAAATATGCAAAATCACTGCATTGAAAAGAATTGGTTGACACTAAGTAATTTCTAATGAACAACCATTGTTACTGAAGGAATAACTCCAAGTTATGCTGAAAAATCAAGTTCAGCAAGTGATGGAACACTAGTTGAGTTCTTCAACAAATGTAGCCCTAGACATGGTCAATCATCTATTACAACAAATTTGGAAGACAGTTACCTGGACAAGTTATTGGAAGAGATATATGTTTAACTCTATTCTTAGGAAACATGATACAATAAAATGCAAAGATTATGAAACAATATATCATTAATATTTCAGACAAATAATCTCTCTGAAAATACTTTTTTAAACAACTGGAGCATTTCATTGACCAGGAACTCCCAGCAATTAAAACTAGATTAAGAAGATGTATCTTTGCTGAAACCAGAGAATACCAGAAATGTGTGTTCTTGTGTTTTATTGACTATGCAAAGGTATGTAACTGTGTGTCTCATAACATATTAAAGGGAAGAGGTGAATGGGGCAATGTCACAACAGCACTAAAGGATATTAAAAGGTTAATATTATAATTGTCTGGAAAACTATATTCAAATATGAAAACTTAGAGGAAATGATAATAAAACAACAAAAAACCCTTAGAAGTTCATCCAAACTGACACAGACTGAAATAGAACACCTAAATGTCTCATCATAAAAGAAGAAATTGAACAGTTCATTAAATAACTTATAACTAAAAAAGAAATCTCTAAAGAAGATGATTTTACTACTGAATTTTACAAAACATTGGTTGGTTCTCTGGTGACAGAGCTCTCACCAATTCTGCATAGAGTATTTCAGAAAAAGAGAAAAAAGATGGAATGCTTCCAGATTCATTCTATGAAGCAAACAATATCCCTTATACCAAAGACAGATAAAAACACCACCAAAATACAGAATGACAAAACAATACCTCTCATGAATACAGATGTAAAGATCCTAAACAAAATCCTGGCCAACAGAATTCAACAATATATAAGTAAAATAATACAGTATGACCAAGCAGGATTCATAAAGGTATGTAAGGATGCTCAACATAAAAAACAAACAAACAAACAAAAAACACTAAACAAAAAAAACAATCAATGTAATTCATCACCTTAATAAAGCAAAGAACTACAGGATCTTTAGCAATGGATGCACCAAAAGGCTTTGACAAAATCCAGCACCTCTTCCATATTAAAACTCTCAACCAAACAGGAGTGGAGGAGAGCTTCCCCACCATAGTGAAAAGTAAGTACACAAAACCAAGAGACAACTTTGTTCTCAATGGCATTCCCTTTGAAAACAAGAACTAGGCAAAGATTTCCATTGTCACCACTCTTATTCAGTGTTGTATCAAAAGTCTCAATGAGAGCTGCAAGGCAAGAGTAGGAAATCAGACTCATCCAAATTGGCAAAGAGGAGGTTAAACTGTCTCTATATGCAGATAATATAACAGTAAACTTAGGAAACCCTAAAGACTCAAGATAAAATACTTAGAAAACAAAACTAACTAAAGACCCAAAAGACCTATACAAAGAAAATTTTTAAAAAATGACTGTAAGTACCAAAAAATGAGCTAGAGAAATGAAAGAATATGTCATGCTCATAGACAAGAAGACTCAATATACTGAAAATGACAATCCTACCAAAACAAATCTATAAATTTAACACAATCTCAATACTGACACCAATTCCATTCTTCAATGACATGGCAAAGGTAATTTCCAATTTTGTCTGGAATGGAAGGAGACCACAAATAAGCAAAACACTACTGAGAAAGAGAAATAGGATAGGAGACAACACATTTCTTGATCTCAAAATCTACTATATAGCAATGGTGACCAATACAGCATGAAACTGGTACACCAACAAACAAATAAATTAATGAAATAGAATTGATAACTCTAAAATCAATCCATCTACCTATGGTCAACTGCTTTTTGACAAGGAGATGAAATCAGGTAAGTGAGGAAATGACAGCCTCTTTAACAAATGTTGTTGTTTTTACTATGTGCCATCGAGTTACTTGAGACTCATATAGACTACAGTAGTTCTGAAACCCGCTCTATCCTGTACTAACCTTATTTTCTCTGACACACCTACCCTCATTACCCCAGTAACTTGAATCAATTACATGGTATTGGCAAAACTGGAAAATCAATTGCAGAAAGCTGACACAAGACCCACACCTTACACCATACACAAAAACCAAATCAGTGTGTATAAAAGATATAGGAGCAACACAAAGACTAAAAAATTCATAAAAAAAACCCCCACAAAAACAAAAACAAAAACAAAAACAAAAACAACAACATACCAAAAACAAAACAACAAACAAATGACCTAGGAACAACTTTGGAAGCCCTAATCTACAAAAGGAACATAATCTCAAGCATAATGGAAAATCTACAACAAAGAGAGAATAAAATGCATGAATGAGACTGTCTAAGAATCAAGTTCTGATGCACCTCAATAAACTTTTCCAACAGGATAACAAGGAAACCAACATACTGGAGAAAAAAATTGGCAATGACATGACTCATGTAAAAAATATACAGAATAATCTAGCACCTTATCAAGAAAAAGGTAAACCAATCACAAAATGGGCATAAGATAGAAATGCATCCTTTACCAAAGAAAAAAGCCAGATGAAGAAATGTTCAAAATCCCTAGCTATCAAAGAGATGCAAATCAAAACCACAATGAAGTATCATCTCACCCTTGGAACAATAGCAAATTCAACAGGGCAACAAACAAAAAACGCTGGTGAGATTGCAGATAGTGGAACACTTTTTCACTGCTTGTGGGACTGTAAAATGGTACAACCACTATGGAAGGGGTTATGGTCCATTCTCAAAAACTTGGAAATAGAAATATAATTTGACCCAGCTATCCCAAAAACCGTATGCACGTTAAAGCAGGACAATAAATAGGGGAAACAAACTGATGAAAAATTGAAACCTCTGAATTATGATATTGATGGAAAATGTTGAATTTGCCAAATACTGTCAATAAACAAATTTGTCTTGGAAGAACTACAGCCAGAATACTCTTTAGATGCAAGAATGGTGAGATTTCATCTTACACTCTTTTGTCTTCTTATCAGCAGGATCCAGTCCTTTTCATTCTTGGTAAAGTAGTAAACAACTTCATCTTACTTGGATCCGTAATTAGCACCCTTAGTACCATTGTTGTTGTTATGTGCCATCGAGTCATTTGCAACTCATAGCGACCCTATGTACAACAGCCCTAAACCCTGCTCTATCCTGTGTCAATCTCATTGCCTCTGACACACCCATCCCGATTACCCCAGTCACTGAATCAATCCACCTCATAGAGGGTCTTCCTCTCCTGCGCTGTCCCTCTACTCTACCCAGCATGATGTCCCTCTCCAAAGAACTGTCTCTCCTTACAACATGTCCAAAGTATGCCAGGCGAAGCCCCAGAATCCTTACCTCCAAGGAGCAGCCTGGTTTAACCCTCTCTAGGATTAATCTGTTTGTTTTCTTGGCAGTCCATGGTACATTCAATACTCTTCTCCAGCACCATAGCTCAAAGGCGTCAATTCTCCTTCTATCCTCCCTAGTCATTGTCCAACTCTCTGATGCATAACAAGTGATACCATTAGCCAGGAAATATGGTGATTCATTGCACTGGGGAAATCTGCAGTTAGGAACCTCTCCAAATTATTGAGGTGCTATGATGTCACCTTGAGGACCAAGGTGCATTACCTTTTGGATCACTTGTTATGCATCTGAGAGCTGGACAGCGAATAAGGATGACAGATGGAGAATTGATGCCTTTGAGCTATGGTGCTGGAGAAGAGCACTGAACAACTTATGGATGACCAAAAAAACCCAAATAAATATGTCTTAGAGAGGTTGCAGCTGGAGTGCTCTTTGGAGGCAAGAATGATGAGGCTTCACGTCACATACTTTGGGTATGTTGGTAAGAGAGGTTATTTCTTAGAGAAGAGAATGATGCTAAGAAGGGTGGAGGGTCGGCAAAGGAGAGGAAGACCCACAACCGGGTGAGTTGATGCAGTGACTGCTGCAATGGGCTCTTGTGTGTTAGGAAGTGTGAGGATGACACAGGATAGAGCAGGGCTCACATCTTTTGTTTATAGGGTAGCTACGAGTCGTACTCTACTAGAGCACACTTAACAACAACAACAAAGTAGAGGGTCAGTGAAAAACCTTCAAGGAGATAGATTGACAACAGAGGCTGCAAAAGGGCTTTAAGAACAGCAGAGATTATAAGGAGGGACAGGATTACACAGGATTTCTTACTATGACCTAAGATATTAATAGAGTAGCTATTAGTCAGACAGTGGTTTGTCTGTTTTTTGGTTTTGTTTTTTTCTTTCAGTCAGAGACAATTTGATGGCATAGAACAACAACAGCAAAATAACATAGCTGAAAGTCCAAATCAATATTTCCTGTCAATTCTTCCTAGTGTCTCACCATCTGTCAAAATTCCTTGCCAATATTCCTTTGCTTGTAGATAAATTCTCACATGATGTTTGTCATGATGTGTGTGTGTCTCTGTGTCCTCTATCTCTGTGTCTCTGTGTTTTCTATATCTTCAAAATTGTTTAAATTCAAGACCCACTGTATTTTTATATAGAGAGTCCTGATGGCCTAGTTGTAAGGAGTTGCACTGCCAACCCAAATTCAGACTGTTCATAACCACCACTTCATAAGAAAGTTGCACTATCGTCCTCTTGTGTGATTTACAGCTTGTGTAAACTGACTGGAGGGTCAGCTACGAGTAGATTCAAACTCGTCAGCAGCTAACAACAATGTTCTCTTATATGACTTCTTCTTTTCATTCATGCTCACTGCCATTGAGTAGAAACCAACTCATAACTGACTCTCCAGTGGGTTTTCACAGGCTATAAATCACATGGGAGGAATCTGGTCAATTGTCTCCAAAGGAGTAGCTGGCAGATTCAAATCAACTATCTCTGGGTTGGAAGGGTAACTCCTTATCCTATAGGCAACCAGAGAATTAACAAAAGACAATTTAGTTCAACTAAAAATTTCAAACTGATTGACATCAAGTTGGTACCAACTAGAAGCTGAACTCCAGAATGGTTTTCAGGAAGCTATAAATGATGACAGAAAAGCTAGTCTATCTTTCTCCCTCAGAATTGCTAGTAGTTTCAAACTGCCACAGAGGTGCTGAGTTTAGGTAAGTGTGCAACCCCACACAGACTATGCTACCAGCAGATTTATATTTATAAAGAGATTAGAGGGTAGACAAAGTTTAGTTTATAACATCGCTTGTTCAAAGTTATTTTTGTTGTTATGTGACGTCGAGTCGCCTGTGACTCATTACAACCCTATGCAAAACAGTCCTAAACCCTACTCTATCCTGTGTCAATCTTATTTTCTCTGACACATTTACCCCCATTACCCCAGGACTTGAATCAATCTATCTTCTAGAAAGTCTTTTTCTCTTGCACAATCTCTTAACCCTCCCAAGAATAACATTCCTCTCCAAGAACTGGTCTCTCCTCCCCATGTTCAAAGTATGTCAGACAAAGCTATAGAATCCTTGCCTTCAAGAGGCAGCCTGGTCTCACCCTCTCTAGGATGAATCTGTTTGTTCTCTTAGCAGTTCATGGCATATTTAATACTCTTCTCCAGGACCACAATTCAAAAGCATCAATTCTTCTTCTATCATCCCTACTCATTGTCCAGATTTCTGATGCATAGTAAGTAATTCTAAAGACTATGGCCTGGATGAGGCATACCTTAGACTCTAGACTGACATTGTTGCTCTTCAGTACCTTGAAGAGGTCTCTGACAGCAGACTTTCCCAAGGCAATTTATCTTTTAATTTCCTGGCTGCTGGTACCAAGAGGGTTGATTATGGAGCCAAGCAAACTAAAGCTGTCAACAATCTCAATCTCTTCACCGTCTATCATTATACTGTCAGTCGGCCCAGTGGTGAGAATCTTTGTTTTCTTGATGTTGAGATTCAATCCACATTGAAGGCTGCAGTTCTTGACCTTCTGCAGCAAACTCTTCAGGTGCTCCTCTGTGTCAGCAAGCAGGGATGTGTCATCTGCACAATGCAGGTTGTTGATGAGTCTACCTTCAATCCTGATACCACATTTCTCCTCACATAGCTCAGCCTCTCAGATAATCTGTTCCTCATATAGATTGAAAAGTATTGGGGATAGGACACATCCCTGGTGTGCACCCTTCCCAATTTTGAACCATGCAGTGTTTCCTTGCTCTGTTCTGACAACTGCCTCCCAGTCCAAGTATAGGTTTCATTTAAGCATGATCAAGTGTTCTGGGATTCCCATTCTTCTTAGAGTTAGTCACAGTTTTTTACAATCCACACAGACAAATGCCTTTGCACAATCAATGAAACACAGATAGACATTCCTCTTATACTCCCTGCTTTCAACCAAGATCCACCTAATATTAACTATAATAACCCAAGTACCAAGGCCTCTTCTCAATCCAGGCTTACTTCTGGTAGTTCTCAGTTGATGTGCTGTTCCAGACATTTCTGGATAATTTTCAGCAGAATCTTGCTTGCATGTGATACTAATGATATTGTTCAGTAATTTCCATATTCTGTCGGGACACCTATCTTTGAAATGGGAACAAATATAGATATCTTCCAGTCAGTTGGCCAGATGATTGTTCTCCAGATTTCTTGGCACAACTTGGTGAGCACATCAGGTAGCATCTGTTTGTTGAAGTATGTCAATTAGCATGGTGTCAATTCCTGGGCCTTGTTTTTTGCCAGTTTCTTCAGAGCAACTTCAACTTTTTCCTTCATCATCACATGTTCATGCTCCTATGTTGTTTCATGAAATTCTTCTGCATCAGCCAATTCTTTTTGGAACAATATCTCTGTATATTCTTTCCATCTTCTTCTAATGCTTCATCGATCATGTGATATTCTGCCCAAAGTATCCTTAAGTATTATAACTCAAGGCTTGAATTTTTTCTTCAGTTCCTGCACCTTAAGAAATGCTGAGCAGGTTGGAACTCTTTGATTTTCTGACTCCAGCTTTTTGTACATTTCCTTGTAATATTTTATTTTGTCTTCCTGTTGTTGCCCTTTGAAATCTCCTGTTTAGCTCCTTAATATCTTAATTTCTTCCCTTTGCTTTGGCTTCTTGGCTCTCCAGTGCAATATTAAAAGTCTCATGTGACATTCTTCTTGGTCTTTTCTTCCTCCTCTGTCTTTACACTGACTCCCTGCATTCTTCTTGGATGATATTCTCAACATTCTCCCATAGCTCATCTGGTCTTTGCTCAATAACATTCAAAGCCTCAAAAGTGTTCCTGAGATCATTTTGAAATTCAAGTGGGATAGACTCAAGGTCAAATTTTGGTTCCCATGAATTTGATTTAATTTTCTTAGCTTCAGCTTAAACTTGCATACAAGTAGTTGGTGGTCTGTTCCACGATCAGCACCCAGCCTAGTTTTCACTGCTGATATTGAGCTTCTCCAGTCATTCTTCCACAGATGTAATAGATCTTATGTCTATGCATGCCATCAGATAAAATCCATATGTATAGCTTGTGTTTATGTTTCTTATGAAATGTATTTGCAATGAACATCAGATCGTTGATTGTGCAAAATTCTATCTCCAGCTTCATTTCTGTCACTAAGACCGTGTTTTCCAACAACTGATCCTTCTTCTCTGTGCCCAACTTTTGCATTCTGTTATTGTTGTTAAGTGGTATTGAGTCATGGGCGACTCATAGTGACCCTATGAATGAAAGTCTTCAACATTTGTGTGACTTTCATCCTTTCTTCAGATTCATAGGGTTTCTGGAGGCAAGCTATTATGGAAGTGGATGCCACTCCCACTTCCAAGCTTGTTTTAATCGAGAAGCTCCACCAAACCCTGTCCGCCATGGCTAACCATTAATGCATTTGACACATCAACATCACAGTGTTCAGCTTCACAGCAACCACAAATTACCTTTACACGGCAAGTGGAAAGTGGACACACCAGGCCTATAAGACCTAGATAATTCTGAAATCTTTAACTCATTGGTTGTCTCCAGATAGCACAGAGTTACGGGCTATGCTATAGCCCAGTGATAAGGAGTTGTATTTTCTTTTGCATTCTAGTCACCCACTATTACTAATGCATCTTGATTGCATGTTCAATCGATCTCTGACTGCAAAAATTGGTAGTAATCTTCTATTTCCTCCTCTTTGACTCTGATTGTTCAAAGTTACTTTTGAATATTAGAAAGAAAATTCCAGTTAAAGAATACACAAGAATTCATGTGGCAGTCACCATATCAGTCCACCTGATTGAGGGTCTTCCTCTCCTTTGTCAATTCTCATCCTTCCCAGCATCATGTCCTTCTCCAAGGAATAGCTCCTCCTAGTAACATGCCCAAAGTACATGAAGTGAAGCTTCATCTTTCTTGCTTCCAAAGAGCACTTGCGTTGCACATTCTCTAAGACATACCTGTTTGTTCTTTTAGCAACGCATGGTGTGTTCAGTGTTCTTTTGCAACAACACAGCTCAGAGGGATCAATTATTTCTCTGTCATCCTTATTCATTGTCCAGCTCTCTGATGCATGGCAGGTAATCAGAAAGACTATGACCTGAATCAGATGCACTTTAGTCCTCACGCTGACATCATTGTTGTTGTTGTTATGTGCCATCGAGTGGCTTGTGATTCATAGCGACCCCATGTACAACAGCTCTAAACTCTGCTCTGTCCTGTGCCAGTCTCACTGTCTCCGACACACTCATCCTAATTGCCCCAGTCACAGAATCAATCCATCTCCCAGAGGGACTTCCCCTCCTGCGCCTGCCCTCCACCGTCCCAAGAATGATGTCTTTCTCCAAGGAACGGTCTCTCCTTACAACATGACCAAAG
>NW_006399762.1:5206341-5224969 GCF_000299155.1 Elephantulus edwardii
TCCTTGTACATTTCATTGCAATATTTTACTTTGTCATCCCGTGCTGCCTTTTGAAATCCTCTGTTCAGCTCTTTAGTATCTTGAATTCTTCCTTGTGCTTTGACTTCTCTGTGCTCCAGTGCAATATTCAGAATTTCTTCTGACATACATTTTGGTCTTTTCTTCCTCTTCTGTCTTTGTAAAGAACGTTTGTACTCTTCTTGGATGATGCCTTTGATATCCTCCCACAACTCATCTGATCATTGCTCATTCGTGTTCAAGGCCTCAAACCTGTTCTTGAGATGGTTCTGAAATTCAGGTGGGATAGACTCAAAGTTATATTTTGGTTGCTTTGGATTTGGTTTAATTTTCCTCAACTTCAGCTTGAACTTGCATATGAGTAGTTGGTGGTCTGTTCCACAATCAGCTCTTGGCCTAGTTTTCACAGCTGATATTGAGCTTCTCCAGAGGTTCCTTCCACATCATTTAGACAGGTCCTTAACTGCAGGTTGTTAACCCAGTGCAGTGCATCTTATTTCCTGACTGTTTTTATTAAGGGTGTTAATTTTGGATCCAAGTAAAATGAATCTGTTGACAATCTCAATCTCCTCTCCTTCCATCATTATATTGCCTATCGGTCTAGTGGTAAGAATCTTTGTTTTCTTGACATTGAGATGCAATCTATACCGAAGGCTGCATTCCTTTATCTTCTGTCACAAGTGCTTTAAGTCCTCCTCACTTCCATCAAGCAATGTTGTGTCATCTGCATAACATAGGTTATTGATTAATCTCCCTCCAATCCTGATGCTACACTTCTCTTCATAGAGTCCAGATTCTTGAATAATTTGCTAAGCATAAATATGAAATTGATATGGAGAAAAGATACAACTCTGAGACAGTCCTTTCTCAATTTCAAACCATGCAGTGTTACACTGTTCTGTTCGTACAACAGCCTCCTGGTCCAAGTATAGGTTCCACACGAGCACAATTGGATGCTCTGAAACTCCCATTCTTCTCAATGTCACCCACAATGGGTTCAAACAAAGCATTCTTGTTTTTATATGGTACTGGACTGAATATGTGTTTCGTTCTAAGATGCGGAACTGACTTGATGGAGCCTACCAATTGCAAAGAGAATTACTGCCACCAGGTGGTGCCACTCCACATTTGAGACCAGTCTGAAAGTCTGAATTTGAACTCCCATTTTACTGTTGATTTAAAAAAATTTTTTTTATTAATTTTAATGAACATTTACAGAGATTTTGGATTTCCATTCATTCATTGCTGCACTTCTCTCCCCGCCCAGTCCCTGCTCCCCCCCTCCCCACCGCCCAGTTTGCTCCTCTCTTTGAAAAGTAAAAGAAACACTCCCTCCCTGGTACACAATCCCCCCCACACCCCTCCCTCCACTCCAAGTACATTCCACTATGCAACCTTAATTTGAACTCTTGTGATAACCATAATACCCTATCATACATCGATCCATTCACCTAGTTTTTGCAAGACATCACTGTAATAAGTAAAAATTCTATTTTATAATTTAGACAACTTCTTAATATTTTTTCTTGAAAGTGGATTAAAGTTTTTCCATTCATTAAAGAATTTTAATTTTCTAACAATTGTAGGTCACTTCTCAGCCTATACTAATAATGTTGTTGTCGTTGTTGTTATATGCCATTGAGTCGTTTGCGACTCATAACGACCCTATGTACAAGAGCCCTAAATGCCGTTCTATCCTGTGCCAATCTCACTGTCTCAAACACACTCATTCCCACCACTCCACTCACAGACTCGATCCATCTCATCGAAGGTCTTCCTCTCCTGCCCTGTCCCTCCACTCTCCCAAACATGATGCCCCTCTCCAAGGACCAGTCACTCTTTGGAACATGCCCAAAGTATGTCAGACGAAGCTTCAGAATCCTTGACTCCAAGGAGCATTCTGGCTTCACCCTCTCCAGGACAAACCTGTTTGTTCTTCTAGCAGTCCATGGTATATTCAACACTCTTCTCCAGCACCACAGCTCAAAGGCATCAATTCTCCTTCTGTTAGGGCTGTTGTACATAGGGTAGCTATGAGTCGCAAGCGACTCAATGGCACATAACAACAACAACAGTTCAGCTGACTACAGTAGTAAAAAATGGGAAAGATAATAAAGAACTTAGCAAAACTTCTATACGTCTGTTTATTTTCATCTATACATCTGTACATCTACTTTGTGAAAAAGGAAAAAAATGTTAGTTTTAGAGAAAATAAGTATTTTCCAACAATACTCAAACACTTTTCAGGTTGTACTTTCTTAAAATTTTATTTGTGACTGCCATTATCTTTGACAGTAGTATGTATGCATGAGCTTATTATGCATTTAAGGAATGGGTGTTCTTTGGCTCAGAGATTGCTCCTCTGTGCTCTTGCAAACACCACAGTGATGTTTACTTTCTGGAGTATTTGGACATGCTAGGATGGTTCTTTGTTCCCTTAGTATGGGAGTCTCTTCGTATCCGGAGGTTCAATTTCAAGAATTAGGTAGGGAGCTCAGGTGGCCTAGTGGCAAGAAGCTGCACTGCAGTCTTGAAGATGCATGACACCAGCCGCCCTGCTGGAGAAGGATGGGTAATCTCCTCCTGTGCAATTAATTGCCTCTGAAAACCCACTGGAGGGTCAACCCTGGGTTGGTTGTGACTCTAAGGTACACAACAACAATAATACCTATTATATGTATTCACTTTCCACTCCCTTAAGACATGAAATAAATTTAGAGTCATGCCTACCCTCTAGCTTACTTCTCTAGCTTCTCCTTTTCACCTCTAGACACAAGCATGCAAGTATTATTGTTGTTATGTGCCATCGAGTCAGCTGAGATTCATAGTGACTGTATTCACAATAGCTCTGAAGCCTGCCCTAACCTGAGCTAGTCTCACTTACTCTGATACACCTACTGCCATTCTCCCTGTTACTGTGACCCTCTATCTCATTTGGAGTCTTCCTCTCCTACACTTCCCTTCACCCTTCTAAGCATGACAGAGGTTATTGATGAGTCTCCCTCCAATCCTGATGCCACACTCCTCTTCACAGAGCCCATCATCTCAGATAGGCATTGGCAAATAATAAGGCCTCAGGAATCATTGGGATACCAATTGAATTGAAGTACAGCCTTGGATGTGCTCACCAGTCTATGCCAGGAAATTTGAAGGACAGCTGTCTAGCCAACAGATTGGAAAAGGTCCCTATTTGTTCTCAGTTCAAAGAAAGGTGATCCAACTGAATGTGGAAACACTAGAATTACAATATAATATAATCAACAATATAATTACTATCACATGAAAGTAAAATACTGCTGAATATCATTTGAAAATGGGTGGAATAGTACATAAATAGGGAATTTCCAGACGTTCAAGCAGGATTTAGAAGAGGTCGTGGTACTAGGGATATCATTGCTGATGTCAAATGGATCCTTGCTGAAAATAAGGAATATCAGAAGAATTTCTATTTGTGATTTATTGACTATGTAAAGGCATTTTACTGTGTGAATCATAACAAGTTGTGGCTGATGTTGAGAAGAATGGGAGTCCTAGGGCATTTAATTGTGCTCATCCATATACCTGGACCAGGGGCCATTGTACGAACACAGCAGGGAAATACTGCATGATTTAAAGTTGAGAAGAGAGTGGGTCTGGATTGTATTCCCTCTGTATTCCTATTCAATCTGTATAATAAGCAAATTATTAAGTGCTAGATACTTTGAAAAGTGTTCTGTGTGTACTAACTCAAACTTCAAAATAATTCTATTCTCCTCATTTCACATAAGAAAACACTGAATGCAGAAAATTTAAGTAAATTGACATGGATCACATAGCAGCAAATGGATGAGGCAAAGTTTAAGTGTAGATAGTAATGTTCTCATTTGTTTACTTAACCACTGCACCACATGTCTAGCATCCATCTGAAGTTCAAATAAATAGACTGCCACTAGACCTTCAGAGTGCCCTAAAAGTTAGATACTATACGAAAATGAACAAGACTGATATAAAATTGAGAAAAAAAGGCAGGAATTAAATTTTACAGACAAACTCAATAGATGCATTATGAAAACTCACAACTCATTTGATTTTGGATCGATTAGGAGCACTGAGGTTATTAGTGTACTGTGAGGTTGACCTATGAGCAGATGCATCTTCAAAGAGGTAATAATGAGCATTCAGTGAACCAAGAGCTCTGCATATAGACAAACACATTTTCATATTAACCCTTCAAAAGGATTGCCACCTGCATTTTACTTACAGAGTTTACACCAGGTCACAAAGTTAATAGCTGTGGAGAACTATATATAAGTTCTTCAGAGGACATTACAAAGAATAGAAAAAGGGATAAAATGAACTTGGTTGTGTGGGAACAAGTAGTAAGAATATGTGACCAGGAGAAATACAAACTGTTAGTAATATAAAATCAAGTGTACTAGGCAGAAGCAGGAAGAGCAGGGTTGGTTAAATAAAAATGGTTTCCATCAACTTGATTCTGACTCATCGGGACCTCACATGATGCAACGTATATCTACTCCACAAGAAAATCAATAGTTCTCTCCTCCAAAATGCCTCTGAGTAGGTTCAAAATGTCAACTTTTAGGCTAATAGTCAAATACTTAATCATGTATATCACCCCACAGATTCCCTAATATTGGCATACCACACTTACTCATTTCAGTTGAGTCAGAACCACTCACAGTTGACCTTTCTTTTGGTTTCCAAGGCTGTAATACACATGGGAGGAGACTGTCCATTTTTCTCCAGTAAAGCTGCTGGTAGATTCGAACAGCCAGAGAGTTATGGCTTCTGGCTTAGCAGTGCCATTCCCTAAGGACTTGGTTGGCACATGTTGTGGTTGTTAAGGTGCCTATAACACATAGCAAGTATAGAAACAACAGATCTGAATTTTGCCGTATCCCGTACCAACCTCACCATCTCAAATATGCTTTAGCTCATTGGCATAACCGTTGTGTCATTCTATCTTGTTAAGCGTCTTTCACTCTTCCTCTGATCTTCCACTTTGCTCTGCATAGTGTGTTTTTCCAAGGACTGGTCTCTCCTGAAAAGATGCCCAAGTATGTTAAATGAAGTTTCACCACCGCATTAAGTCAGAATCAACTCAGAGCTGACCCTTCAGCAAATATTCAGAGGCAGTTAATCACAAGGGAGAAGACTGCCCATCTTTTTTTCCACTGAGCAACTGGCAAATGCAAACTACATGCCTTTGGATTGGCAGGAAAACTCCTTACCAGTAAGCCACCAGAATTCCCTAATGAGCTCCTATTTTTGTTATGTGCTCTTAAGTACAACTCATAGGCAACCAATCAACATAACCCTGACTTATTCTGTGTCATTCTAACACTCTCTGACACATAAGAGCCAAATGCTACAGTCACTGTGTCAATTCATCTAATTGAGAGTCGTCCTCTCTTTTGCTGACACCCCACCTATTCGAGCATGATGACCCTCTCCAAGGAATAGCTTCTCCTAGCAACATGCTCAAAATATGTAAGACAAAGCTTTCTCATCTTTGCCTCCAAGGTATATTCTGTCTGTACTTCCTCCAAAATACATTTCTTTGATCTTTTGACAGTCCATGGGATATTCACTAAACTTCTTCAACACCCCAATTAAAATGCATCAATTCTTCTGTCATGCTTATCCATTATCCACTTCTCAGATGCATAGCAAGTGATTGGAAAGACCATGGCACTCCTTATGTAAATAAATAGTAACATGGAAAGAGAAATTGTGTCAGAGAAAAATATGAAACTAAATGTAAAGATCTCAACTGGAGCCAAAATTTTACTTGTACCTGAGTTTTTACTCTTTCATTGGGCTGCTATAACTAATGTAATGTTAGGCCAAGTTATATATAAGAACCAGGCTTCTAAAAAAAAAGAACCAGGCTTCTTTTGCATCCTCAACTGCCCTTGTGACATATAGCCACATCACCTCCCTCTAGATAGTTTCATTTTGATTTTAAGATCTTTTATTACCTGGAGGTATTTATTTAATGTTACTATAGTGAATAAAAGAAATACTGGTTCAATAAACCATTCAGAAGTAATTTAGACCCTGGATGAGTACGGCTAACTCATTTACTTTCAATGAGATGATATTTCTAGGCACTGACAATGCTTTTAAGCAAAGGCACATTTATATATTTAAGCTACCATTTGTAAGGAATAAAGACATTTTATAGAAACTATGAAGATATTGAACATTGTTCTCATCCTCAAAGTAGAGTCAAAGAAGCTTAATTTTGTATATATATATTCCTAGCTCCCTATCAATCTTTTTACTCTACATGCATGTTTGTAGTTGCTCAGTAAATATGTTTTAAGCACTGGTGACAGAATGAGCTCTGGCAGCCTCACAAGAGCTTAGTATATTATATTCTTAAAATAAAAGGAATTTAAAAAAGATTATCCAAAAACAACTGGAACAGAACATCGACAGAGAACTTCCAGAAGTCCAGGCTGGGTTTAGAAGGGCTCGTGGTACTAGGGATATTGTAGCTGATGTTAGATGGATGTTAGCTGAAAGCAGAGAATACCAGAAGAATGTCTATATGTGTTTCATTGATTATGCAAAGGCATTTGACTGTGTGGATCATAACAAACTGTGGCTGACTCTGAGAATAATGGGAATCCCAGAACATTTAATCATGCTAATGCGAAGTGTACACTTGGACCAAGAGGCAGTCGTCAGAACAGAGCAAGGTAACACTGCACGGTTCAAAATTGGGAGGGTGTACGCCAGGGATGCATCCTGTCTCCATACCTTTTCAACCTGTATGCAGAGCAGATTATCCGAGAGGCTGGGCTCTATGAGGAGAAGTGTGGTGCCAGGATTGGTGGAAGATCTATTAACAATCTGCGTTATGCAGATGACATAACCCTGCTTGCTGAAACTGAGGAGGACCTCATGCACTTACTGCAGAGGGTCAAGGACTACAGCCTTCAGTATGGACTAAGGCTCAATGTCAAGAAGACAGATTCTCACCACTGGATGGATGGATCAGGATGGATGGTGAAGAGATTGAGATTGTTCACAGCTTCAGTTTGCTTGGCTCCGCAGTCAACACTCTTGGCACCAGCCACCAGGAAACCAAAGAATGTATTGGGATGGGAAAGTATGATGTTAGGGACCTCTCTAAAGTGCTCAAGAGCAACGGTGTCTCTCTGGAGACTAAGGTGTGCCTGATACAGGCCATGGTCTTTGCAATCACTTGTTATGCATCAGAGAGTTGGACAATGACCAAGGAGGATAGAAGGAGAATTGATGCCTTTGAGCTGTGGTGCTGGAGAAGAGTATTGGATGTACCATGGACTGCCAAGAAAACAAACAGATTCATCCTGGATAGGGTTATACTAGGCTACTCCTTGGAGGCAAGGGTTCTGGGGCTTTGTCTGACACACTTTGGACATGTTGTAAGGAGAGACAGGTCCTTGGAGAAGGACATCATGCTTGGTAGGGTGGAGGGACAGTGCAGGAGGGGAAGACCCTCTATGAGGTGGATTGATTCAGTGACTGGAGTGATCGGGATCGGTGTGTTGGAGGCAGTGCGATTGGCACAGGATCAAGCAGAGTTTAGGGGTGTTGTACATAGGGTCACTATGAGTTGTAAACAACTCGACGGCACATAACAACAACAACATGATATAAGAAAACACTGGGAGCCCAAAGTGTAGTGTGTTTAATTCAGTGGGGTGGGAGGAAGTCTAGAGAAGTACGTTTAGAAATGCAGTGATTTATTTAATACAGAGAGAGGGAAGGAAAAAGCAAATCTAAAGGCCTAGCAAACGACAATATGATTTTAGAAAATGGAAGCCACTCAGATTTCCTGGAGAAGATAATTCTATGAGGGATTGGGGAGAAGTGCAAAGGGGATATGAGCTGGTATATGCTTTGGGTTATATTCGTTAGGATATTTTTCACCAAATTAAGACTTGGTTGATTTTAAGGACAATGGAAACTACAGAAAATTTTAAAGTAGGAATGTCATAAAATCATATTTGTATTTGTATCATTGACAATAGTTTGGGAGTTGCTAATACTGGAAATAAGCTGGTCTGTTACAAGGCTGTAGCAATAAGAAATAACGACAGCTCGCCTTTGTTTTCATTGTTGTTAAGTGCCATTGAGTCATCAGCAGCAATTTATAAGGACTCTATGAATGAAAGACCTGGACACTTGCATAACTTTCATCCTCTCTCCAGGTTCATAGGGTTTCTGGAGGCAAGCTCTTTCAGAAGTGGATGCCACTCCTGCTTCCAAGTTTGTTTTAATTGGGGAGCTCCACCAAACACTGTCCTCCGTGGGTAACCATTATCACATTTGATCCATCATTACCCAGTATTCAGCATCACAGCAACCACAAGTTACTTCTGTACAACAAGTGGACAAACCAGGGATATATCACCTAGAAGAATGTTTGACCAAAAGCAATTAAAAACAGGCCTGAGGAGGGGCATGCCTGATGACCCTATCTAATTTAAAACAAGAGCATGATTCAAACTCCATGAGCTCCGTCATTGCAAATTCTTCCATAATCATGCATTCTCATTGGCTCTCACCACCTAAAAATACACCCATCTGGGAGCATTCTGCTGCTTCTTCAATAGCTGCCCATTCTGATGCCACATATTTCATCATAGAGTCCAACTTTTTTAATGATATGTCCACCATATAGACTGAGTACATATGAAGGAAGGATACATATGTAAACAGAAGATGAACAAAAGCCTAAAGCCTTTAAATAACTATCATCATTTCTCCAAGTTTTTAGACTTCCTAGAGGCATGTAGTTTAGGAAATGGATGCCAATTCTGCTTCCAAACCTGAATCAATCTGTGAGCTCCAACAAAAACTGCCCATGATGGGATATTTGACATACCTATGGCCCAGTAGTCCATCGTCGCAGCAACTCTATGTCATTTCAGTAGAGCAAATAGACAGACTTCTGCTTACCACTCGAAAGAGTGTTCACCCAAAATCCATTAACATTTGGCCTGAGGGCCTACAGTATTTTAAAATTCCAGCATGCCCAAATGTTGGTGGACTCTGGTCAGAGACTCAATTCATCTGGCAAGTCCCCTCTGCTGACATACACTTGTGACAAAAAGAAAGCCATAACAGCCCCAAACTTTCCATGTGTCCCTCCTCAAGAAGTGAGAGGCAGTCCTAAAATCCAGCTCAAAGTGAGATTCCCAACACACTAGCCCCCTCAGCCTGGAGGTGTGGCCAAACATTTCAGTATTTTAAAATTCTGGCACACCCAGATGTTGGCTGACTCTGGGCCAGAGATTCCCAATTCATCTGGTAAGTCCCCTCTGCTAACACCCAGTGGGATGAAACTCAGTTCTACTACCAGAAGCTGGAAAAGCAGTCTTGGAGATCAGGTTTGGAGTGAAAAAAAAGAAAGTAGCTTAGAAACTAATGTGCTGAATGTCCCATACCAAAGAACAATTGATATGTATTTGAGAAAGTGCAACCAGAGTGCTCCTTAGAGGCAAGGGTGGGCATGGTGTTAGCAGAGACTATTTATTGGATTTCTTGGAAAAGAACATCATGCTTAGAAAGGTAGAGGGTTAACATAGGAGAGGAAGACTCAATTAGATGGATTGGCACAGAGGCTGCAGCAAGCAACTGAATCAAGTATGTTAGAGATGATAAAGGAGGCACAGGAGAGCACAGGCTTCAGATCTGTTGTTCATTGGGTCACAATTAGTCCTACTCAGCTCAATGGCACTAAACAACAATATAGAAAACAGAGGATATGAGCTCCCCAAATCTATCTCTTTACCTTGAAGATATTGGGAGCTTATATAATTAAGATACAGAGCAGCAGAATAAACTTCTGAAATTTCTTCTGTGTTCAAGTGTTTGGGTTCAGTGACTATGTTCTTGACAAATTGGTTCTATCTTGCTAAGGTTATTGTAAAATAAAACACAACTCACTGCAGTTGAGGCAGAATCAAATCATAGCCAACCTTCCTATAGGCTCTAGGAGGCTGTAATAAAATTGGAAAATGAAAACTATGAAATGGAATGCATGAAGATTGACATGCTGACGTACTAGGCATTAGTGAACTGAGATGGACTGGCATAGGCCACTTTGAATCAGAAAATCGTATGATCTACTATGCTGGTAATGAAAAACTGAAAGAGAATGCTGTTGCATTCATAATTAAAATGATAATTTCAAGATCTATCCTGAAGTACAGTGTTGTGAGTGATAAGACTCTATCCATATGTATACAAGGAAGACCTTTAAACACCACTATTATTCCAATATCTCCATACCTTTTCAACCTGTATGCAGAACAGATCATCCAGGAGGCTGGGCTCTTTGAGGAGAAATGTGGGGTCAAGATTGGTGGAAGATCTATTAACAATCTGCGATATGCAGATGACACAACCCTGCTTGCTGAAACTGAGGAGGACCTGAAGCACCTGCTGCAGAGGGTCGAGAACTGTAGCCTACAATATCGATTAAGGCTCAATGTCAAGAAGACAAAGATTCTCACCACTGCGCCAGTTGGCAGCATCAGGATGGATGGTGAAGAGATTGAGATTGATCACAGCTTTAGTCTGCTTGGCTCCACAATCAAGACTCTTGGCACCAGCAGCCAGGAAATTAAAAGAGCCTCTGATTCAAATTATGGTCTTTTCAATTATTTGCTATGCATCTGAGAGCTGGACGAAGAATAAAGATGACAGAAGAATTGATATCTTTGAGTTGTGATGTTGGAGAAGATCACTGAATATCCTATAGACTTCCGAAAGAACAGGACTTTTGAACAAAGTGCAACTAGAACGTTCCTTGAATGCAAGAAAGGCAAAGCTTTGTCTCACATACTTTGAGCATGTTGCTAAGAGAGGCTATTCCTTGGGAAGGGACATCATGATTGGAAAGGAGAAGGATCAGTGAAAGAAAGGAAGACCCTCAATGAGAAGGATTGACACAGTGACTGCAGCAATGGCTCAAGTAGATCATCAGATTGTGAGGATGGCACAGGATAGTAAAGATTCAGATATGTAATTCATAGAGTTGCTATGAGTCTTATTCAATTCAACAGCACATAAAAACAACAAAGGAATGGAAATTAAAGCTTTGGAAAGTTGTGAGATAAGAATAGACTTAGAGCCAGGATTAAGGTTAACGTTTAAGTGCTGAAAACAGATATGGCTTAAGAAAGAAAGTAATTTTAGTGTACTAAACGTGGTAGAAATTGAGCAAGTGGAGAAATTAATGGTGAGCTCAAGAATAAAGCTCTCTTTGTAGAAATTTAGCAATCCCTTTTTTAGAGAAATTTTAATTATGTTGCAGCATCTATAAAACACACATAGTTAATATTAGTGTGGTGGCCCAGTGGATAATAGTCAACCAGGGGCAGGCTGTCATTATCCAGTTTCTCCTCCTTTGGGAAAAGATGCACTCTCTCCTCCCATGTGATTCCAAGCCTGTGAAAACCCATTGCAAGATTAGCTGTATGCCAATAGTACTGTGCTTGAGGTGGGGTTTGGTTCTGGTTTGTGTTGGTTTGAGTTTTTTTTATAATCTTTATTTAAAAAAGTTATCTGTTTCCTTATTTAAAAGGCCATAAAATTTTGTCAAAAGAATATCTTGAACTGTCTGCTTTGTAGAGGTTCCTTCTTCTAACAGTCTTCAGTTGTATATTCCTGGGGAAGGATTTTCCTTCACAGTAAATCCATTCATGCCTAGATTAACCCAGTTTTGAGCATTTGTCCCACATATTCACAAGAAACCTAGTGCATTGCTTTGAATAGCTTTACTTATGTTTTCTAACGGGTGAAAAATTAGTCCTCTCTCTTTATGAACCTGATATTAATGATCTGTGACAGGTTTTCTACTTGGAGATTTCAAAATGATACATTGAGGTGTTTTCTTTTAATTTATATCCTTTTTTTCAATGTACTTAGTGACAAAATAATTGATTAACCAATAAATATTTATTAGTACATGTCAGGAAAAACCCAACAAAATCCATTGTCTTTGAATGTATTCTAAATCACGTATTAGGGTCCACAGGAATTCTTAAAAAGGAAAAGATGAGTAAATCAAATTTATATAATATTCCAAAAGAAAAATAAATATACTTAGTGTTATAAAGACAGCAAAGATGCTGAAATTTTCATTTTAAATTTATATTTTAATTTAAGTTTAAATATGCTTGCTTTAAATGGAATGATTGGCTCTCTTGACTTCCACCGTCCACCATGAGAAAAATAAGCCACTAGAGTTACTAGTGTAACACATGTGGGACTGATCCCCCTTTTGAAACAGATCTGATCTAGCTTACGTGCAAATGTGTAAGCATGAAAGAAATTATGATTGATAAAATTCAATGAAATATTGTAATTGCTTATTATCCATCATCACCAAAGAAATTTGACTAATATCCATATCCTTGATTGAGTTTGAAGGGTATTCTAATAGGAGCAGCAGCATGAGTAAATTAATCCAGGATCAAAATGGCTTTCTGTTCTAAAAGGTAAAAATCATTCAATGGGATGGTAATTAGGGAGTTTTGAACAGCTGTAAGATAAAGCTTGGGGGAAAAAAAGATAAGTCTTGAAAAGCCGGAGAAGAAAATATAATGGAATTGTGTATTGCCACAGTATGAAGGTCAAATGTTATCCTGTAATACTATAATTATTGAGGTCAGAAATAGGATTACCATATTTTGTGGTTCAATGATTTATTAGTATTCATGAATACTTCTCATAACAAACACAAATGGTGACTTTACACATGACTCTCTCTAGATGGACAGTATAGGGATCAGATTGACTATGTGTGGAAGGAATCACTGGAGTTGCTTAATATTAGCAGTCAAAACCAGGCCAGGTGCCAACTGTAGATCAGATCATCAGTTACTCAAGTGCAAGTTCAAATTGAGGCTGAAGATAATGAAATAAGCCATTGAGAATGAAAATATGATCTTGAGTCTATTCCATCTAAATTTAAAAATCGTCGTAAGAACAGGTTTGGAGTATTAAACACCAAAGATCAAAGATCAGATGAGTTGTGGGATAACACCAAGGATATGAATTCTCCATAAAGAAAGCAAACAAAGACAAATGAGAAAGTAAAAATGAAAATGGATGTCAGAAAAGCCCTTAAATATTTGTGTTACAGTCTCAAGAAACCAAAACAAAGGAACTAGATATTGAAATAAAAGAGCTGAACAGATGACTTCAAAGGGCAGCTAGAGAATTTTACAAAGATAAATATAATCGGATCTTCATTCCAGAAAGACTAATTTCAGAGAAATGTGGGGGACAGTTTGGAGCAGGACAAGAGTAAAAGAGAGCAGTTAGGGTATCATACCTGTGTAAAGATGCAAAAAATGGAGAGAAGTACAGACTCTAGAGGGTTTTAAAAAAGTTAATAAATAGCATCATCAACAGCATCATCACTTTAATTTTTAATATACTTTACATTGATTTACATTAAAAAGCCATATGCATTGTGTTTCATTCATATACACTGTTTTACACATTTCTTCATTCACATTGTGTATCATACAATCATGCCTATACATTGCATTTTTTTTAAGTTGCTTCCATTTTACTTGATGACGTATTTATTCTTGAGATTTAAGTTTTTGTTTCTTCAGTTTCTTCTGGGACATCTCTTTCTTCTGGGAAACCTTCTCTTCTGGTTTAGGAAAAATCTGTTTCCTTTCAGTAAGGATCATCTCAATATGGCAGGGGGAGCTCATGTAAGGGTTAATCCGACTATGAGCTCTGTACATGCGATGGTGCATCCTGGGAGCTTTTTTCACCTGGATATGCTCAACGACCAGAGAATCAACATCTAAACCCTTAAGTTCAGCATTACTTTCGGAGTTTTTAAACATATGCAGCAAAACCTCAGCACTCTTTTTTTTGGGCCACCCACCCTGTGTCCAACCCCACTGTTTGGCCTGGGCACACCTACCAACTCCACCATTGTAACATTGGAATGGCACACACTGCTTTTGCAAAGTGACATCTTTCAGATACTTGGTGGCTTTCCAGATATGCATACCCTTGAAGGCCTGGGTAGTTTCCTGGGTATTCTTAAAAAGGACCTGGAGATTTGAGCCTCTTGATTTACTTGATTTTGTGAGATTTTCAGGGTCAAGTGAGCAGCGAACCCTTCTGGGAGATCACCTGAGGTGGCTCACAAGAAAAGCCATACATTGCATTTTATAAAACCAATCACTGCTGATATATGCTCATCATCACCCTGTCTTTTCAGGCCCAGGCTGGATTTACCCCTTTCCTCCACCCATTAAACTCTGTGGCCAAGTGATTTCTCTCCTCCCTGCTCTTAGCTTCTGCCCCTTCCAGTGCTTCTCAAAATGAGCTCAGAAGAAACTGTCAAAAAGTCAAATTTGCTGACAACCAGTTTTCAGAAAAATGTTTTGGATTAACAGTTCACTGAAAATCAATTAGCCAAAAGCAAAGTCATTTAAAATCAATCGACTGAATGATTGATTACTTCCCCAAAAATCATCATATTGAAATTGAATGTGAGGGTAGGACAGTGTAAAAATGCAGCAGAAGAGGGAAGATCAGAGGCAGAGGAAGTGGAGAAAGTCACCTCAAGGAGACAAACTTGTGGAAAACAACATCTCTAACTCAGCAAATTAACTTTTGGCAGACTAGCTAGTCATGAAATTGATTTTTGTGAATTGCTCTGTTTATCAACTGGAGTCCCTCAGGAAGCAAGTGCATGACTTATAACCAAAAAGAATTTGATGAAGGGACAATTTAGAATGTGTAGGCAGAATCAAAACCAAAAAGTTCTGATAAAGCACGAAAGCACAGGCAATTGTGAAAATTCTTTCTTAAGTCTGGAGAGAAAAGAGGAGGAATTTACATTTATTTTGTTTTTTTGCTTATTTTGGAAGAGGCTGACAGGAATGAATACCCTGCTACTGATGATCTTGCAAGAATTGCTAGTGCCTGGGACACACCTCTGGAGTGAAATGCTTAGAGTAGGGCTGGTGTATGTACATGTGTGTGTTGTGGAAAGTTGTGGAAATGACAGTTATGGACTTCTCATTTGCCTCAACTTCAATTATAATGGCTCCATCATTTATGTATATTACATATTATGTTAATTTATTGTGCTATTCATGAATACAACAATATCATTTTTTAAAAGGCTCACTGAATTACAAGCTTATTATAGAAGCAGTAGAAAAATTAAGAGGGCAGTGATAGTTCAGTGATACTTTCCAAGCAAGAGACAATTTCCATCTTTTCTGAAGTTGTCTAATATTCTATTTTTCTTAGATTCATAATTGACATCCATGGTAGTAGCAGTCAAAAAATCAAAAGATATGTTGCATTGAAGAAATCTGCCCTCACAGACCTCTTTTTTTAAAAAAGCAAGCATGTTAGTTTAAAGACTAAGGGGTTCCTCATCCAAGCCATGATCTTTTCAATTGCTTCCCATCTGTAAATAACTATTGTTGTTAGGTGTCATTAAGTTGAGTACAACTCATAGCAACACTGTGAATGATAGATCCAAATCCTGTCCTATCCTGGTCCACCTTCATCATCTCTGATACACTTGAGATCATTACTTCAGTCACTATGTTAATCCATCTTGTTGAAGGTCTTTCTCCCTTTCACCAACTTTCCACCTTTCAAGCATAGTATCTCTCTTCTAGAAATAATGTTTCCTAGAAACATGCCTAAAGTATGTGAAATGAAACTTTGGAGCACTCTGGTTTACACTTCTCTAAGACGTATCTGTTTGTTCTTTTCGCAGTCCATGAAGACTAAGGAAAAAAATCAATAACTTTGAACTGTAGTTTTGGAGAAGTCCATTAAGGAAATCATGGACTGCTGAAAGAACAAACAAATTTATCTTGGAAGAAGTGCAACCAGACGGCTTTTTGAAGTCAAGGTTGATAAAATTTAATCTCACCATTCTTTGAGTATGGTCCCAGGAGGGGCCACTCCTGAGAAAAAGATGGCATGCTGGGAAAGTTAGAGAGGTAGCAAAAGAGAGGAAGACCCCCAATGAGATGGGTTGACACAGTCATTATAACAATGGATTTGAGCAAGAATGAAATGGTGAGGATGGCACAAGATAGGAAAAGGTTCATATTTGTTGTTCACAGGGTGTTTATGAGTTATTATAGACTCGTTGGCACCTAACAACAATAACATGCACAAAATGGGATTGAAGTCCCAGCCAACAGTCCTCAAGAACAGATTTTACCCATTTTTCATTGGAAGCTTGAATGCCACTATGAAGAACAGGTTTCAGAGGAACTTCCAGCCTATGATAGACAGAAGAAAAGACCTAGTAGCCACCACTGCTGAAAAGCAACCAACAAAAACCCTAAAGCAATAATGTGATCTCTGTTCTCAGAAACCTGTAAACAAGTAGGGATAAAAACATTCATAAAAACACAAATAACAACATACGGAAATAAACAGGTAGTTCTATATATATTTACAACAAGGCTCCATTCTAATAGTTCTGTTGTCATTAAATTCTGATTTCGGTAGGCTACTTCACTTTTTAAAGTTTTTATTACTACTGCCTTTAATTTCAGTATCTTTATAGCCCTGACCTTTATTTTTCTTTCATGGTTTGAAGCATAGTATGTACATTTATAGAAATGATGAAATCAGCAAGTATTGCAATGTTGTATGTAGGACATATTAGTAATTACAAGATACACCAAAAGCAAAAGGGTAAATGAGTGATGCAGCTTGTTGAACCTTGCCTGTCATAAGTTGACCACAGGCATATAGAATGAAAGATATTGTGAAAATGTGGGATAACAATCCTTGTTGGTCTATCTTTTAGATTTAGTGAGTCATGTGGATGAAAATATTTCTCTCTTCTTGTTAAATGAGAGTAAAATTAGCCTACTTTTGCGTAGTATATTGAACTTCATGACAGGCATTTTATGAATACAAACTTGGCTTCCCTTCATAATCTGATCTGTTTTCCATTTCTATCTTTCTCACCTTAGTTTCATTATTTTAGTGTATTGTAGCCAGAAAACCATGATTTAAATTCTGATGCTGCCAGAAATTATTAGCTAAATAACGTCAAATAAGCAGTTTGTCTTTGCCAAGTAACTGTGAGTCCTTAGGTGCAAAATCTTAACCTAATACACATTTATGAGAATGAACACTCTTCGTGCATTGCACACAGTACACGGAATCTATTCTGAAACTTATATTGTTGATTTTTTGAGTCAAGACTGTTGTCCTTCAGATTTAGCTATAGGCTAAAGTGTGAAGACAGGAGGCAACAAATGTCAACATGTTCAAAATGCAGCTTCTGGAACAGTGGCCTCAGTGGGGCAGAACCACCCCCAGTGGGTTGTTTCTGGAAATTTGGGAGGGTAATTGTGGTTGTCACAAATGAGAGAGAGGACATACAGTGGGAGGAGGTGGGGATGCTTGACATCCTGCAATGTCTAAGACAGTCCCACAGAACTAAAACTTGTCCCACTTCCCCAACAATTTTCAAATGCCTCACTGGTGAAAACCCTCTCTTTAATTATCTGAACCTAAGACTTAACTCCATTGCATATATAAACCCCAAATATTTTTAGCACAGTTTTCACATATTCTGACTCTTCAGGAATCCAGCTACTGTGTGAAAAAGGGAAGTTAAAACTTCTTTTTTTTTCTCCTGGAAATTTATTAAGAAAAAGCCCCACAGGAAGCCGTTCAAGAAAACAGCTGTTAAATGTGCTTGCATGCGTAGCTGGGCTCTTTAGGCCTCGTGGTTTGCCATCTAGTCAATTCTAACCTATGGAGATGTCATGTGTGTCAGCCAGCGTTAACACTGGACTTCTTGAGGTTTTCAATGGCTGGTTTATCACAAACAGATTTCCAGATCTTTTTATCAAGGCACCACCAGATAAAGTTGACTCTCTAACTTTTTTTTTTCAGTTAGCAGTGGTGAGAGATCAGTCATAAAAATACATGAAGCCTTTAGTCTTTCCTTACCTCTACTCTCATCTCTTTCCTCTACTATAACACCATAGAGAAGGAAGTGTGGCACCGAAGTAGCAGAGTAAGAAAGGCAGGAGGAGGAACAGACAACCCCTCCTCTCAAATACAGATTCCAGATAAGGAGCAGATGAGACACTCCATGATTATTGGTTACAAAATTTTAAGATTAAAGCTTTAAATTGAACCAGAAAAAAAACTACTTTCTAGAAAGGAAATAAATCCTACTTCCTAGAAAGATATGTAACTGTAGGCTGGAGCTCCTATTTGAGAAAACTTAAAGGGAAAGAGAAGTATAAATCAATGGAGATGTTTTAAGGCTGTAATGGGGGGACCACAACAAAAACCCAACACAGATGCACACCCATGTTTATTGCAGCTTTGTTCACAATAGGAAGGAGCTGGAAACAACCTAAGTGCTCATCAATGAACGAATGGATAGAGAAACTGTAGTATATTCACACAATGGAATACTATGCTGCATTGAAAAACAAGGAACTCATTCACTATTACTTAAAATGGGTGGCTCTTAAGAACATCATGCTGCATGAAATATTCCAGTCACAAAAGGACAAATATTGCATGGTGCCACTGTTGTAGAACGGGACTG
>NW_006399762.1:5232894-5242503 GCF_000299155.1 Elephantulus edwardii
ACTGGGAGGAGGGTAGAGAGAATAGTGCAACAATGAATGAGTGGAAGCCCAAAATCTCTGTAAATGTTTATGAAAATTAATAAAATATAATTATAGGAAAAAAAAAAAAGAAAATAATCACGAGTCAAATACCAAAACAAAACATAGCAAAGATATTGTCATGGACTCCTAGAAATACAATGCATGCTAGAGCAGAACTGTGTTCCAAACATTTTTCAATGACTGCTTTGTCAAAATATATTACATAGGCTTTCTTACTAGAAAGCTCTGTTGTTGTTAAGCATTAGCGAATGAAGTATGACTCATAGCGACCCTATGGAACATTAGCTTTGAACCCTGTCCTATTCTGCACCATCCTCATCATCTTTGACACACTAGAGTCCATTTTTAGAGTCACTGTATAAGTACATCTTGTTAATGTCTTCTCCTCTTTTGCTGACTTTCCACTTTCCTGAACATGATGTCTTTTTCCAAGGACTGGCCCTTCTGAACAACATGCCCAAAGTATATGAGAGGAAATTTGACTATCCTTCCCTTAAAGGAGCATCCTTATAAACAAAAATGAATATTTGTTTATTCTTTTAGTGCTTTTTACCAGCACATTTCAAAGGCATCAGTTTTTCTTCGGTCATCTTTATTTATTGTCTAACTTTCAGATGCATAAAAAAGTAATTGAAAAACCATGGCCTGAAGCAGGTATACCTAAGTCTTTAAACAGATATATTCTTTCTTTAGCACTTTGTAGAGGTCCTTGACTGTAGGCATGTCCCAATGCAATATGTCTTTTGATTTCCTAACTACTAGTATTAAGGATTCTCGCTGCAGCTAGGACCCAATCAGAATTTACAATACAAGGCCCACCCACAAGGTCCTGTTTGCTTAAGCAAGAGGCTTCCTGCTCACAGCAGGAACAAAATCAGAAACAGCTAATCAGCTTACAATTGATTGTTAATAAAGTAAAAAAATGCCCAAACACTTTATACCCAGGTTTCAAGTAAATGAAAAACTCTTAACTTCCAGATTCCAACTGCTCCAAGGCAGAGACTCACCCTCAGGCAGGGACAGATAGATCATCAATTACTCATATTCGAATTGAGGAGAAAGAAAATGAACATAAGTCTGCAGGAACCAAGATACGGTCTTGAATAAATTCCATCTGAATTTCAAGAGCATCTTAAGAATAGATTTGAGACATTGAACACCAATGACCAAAGACCATATGAGTTTTGAGATGATATCTAGGATATCATCCATGAAGAAAACAAAGGTCATTACAAAAACAGAGGAGAAAGAACCAATTGAAATGGGTGGCAAAAGAGACTTTAAAGTTTGCATTGGAGCATCAAGAAGCCAAAAAAAAAGGAAAATATGTTAAAGTGAGAGAGCTGAACAAAAAATTTCAAAGGGCAGCTTGAGAGGACAAAGCAAAGTATTGAAATGGAATGTGAAGAAAGCTGGAATTAAGGAATAAAAAGGGAAAATCTCACTCTGCATTTCTCAAGCTGAAAGAACTAAAAAACAAATTCAAGCCTCTTGTTGCAATATTGAAAGATACTCTGGACAATATATTGAATGATCCAGAAAGCACCAAAGGAAGATGGAGGGAACAATATGAACCATGCGAACAGGAGCCAATGGTAATAAAGGAGGAAGCAGACACTGCACTGAAGGCACTGGCACCAGATATTGATGGGATACCAATTGACTTGTTTCAATTAATTAAAAGATAAAGCTTTGGATGCAGTCATCAGTCTTTGCCAGGAAATTTAGAGTACGCGGTCTGGGCAACAGATTGGAAAAGGTCTACATTTGTTCCCATTCCAAAGAAAGATTATCTGAGTGTTGAAACTATCAAACAATATCATAAGTATTATTACATGCAAGCAAAATACTGCTAAAGGCCATTTTAAAACAGATAGAACAGTATTTAGATAAGGAACTTTCAGAAGTTCAAGCAGAATTATAAGAGGCTGTGGCATCAGGGATATCATTGCTGATGTCAGAGGAATCCTGGCTGAAAGTAAGGAACAGCAAGAGAATGTCTATTTGTGCTTTTTTGACTATGCAAAGGCATTTGACTGTAGATCATAACAAGTTGTGGCTGACATAGAGAAGAATAGGAATCCCAGAGCACTTAATTGTGCTCATGTGGAACCTATACCGGGACCGGGAGGCTTTTGTGTGAACAGAGCAGGGAAACACGGCATGGTTTAAAATTTGAGAACGGAGTGTGTCAGGGTTGTATTCTCTCTCCATACCATATCAATTTGTATGCTGAGCAAATTATCCGAGAAACTTGACACTACAAAGAGAAGTGTGGCATTAGGATTGGAGGGAGACTCATCAATAACCTATGTCATGCAGATAACACAACCTTTCCTGCTGTAAGTGAGGAGGACTTGAAGTACTTGTTGTATAAGATTAAGGAATGCAGCCTTTGGTATGGATTACATCTCAATGTCAGGAAAACAAATATTTTTACCAATGAACTGATAGGCTGTGTCATGATGTATGAAGAGGAGACTGAAACTGTCAACAGCTTTATCTTGCTTGGATCTAAAATTAACACTCTTGGTACTAGCAGTCAGGTAAGAAGGAGTTTTATAGCACTAGGAAAATCTGCAGTTAGGGACCTCTCCCAATTATTGAGAATCAATGATGTCAGTTTGAAGTCTAAGGTGCATTTGATTCAGGCCATAGTCTTTCTGATTACTTGCCATGCATCTGAAAGCTAAACAATGAATAAGGATGACAAAAAAAAAAAAAGAATTGATACCTTTTAGCTGTGGTGTTGGAGAAGAGCACTGAACATCTCATGCATGGCCAAGAGAACAAATAGATAAGTCTTGGAGAGGGTGCAGCCGGAGTGCTCTTTTGAGGCAAAAATGATGAGGCTTCACCTCACATACTGCTGTATATTGCTAGGAGAGGCTATTCTTTCAAGAAAGACATGATGTTGGGAAAGGTGGAGGGTCGACAAAGGAGAGAAAGACCTTCAACCAGGTGGGTTGACATGATAATTGCTGCAATGGGCTCTTGTGTGTCAGCAAGTGAGAGGATATAGCACAGGATATAACAGGAGTCTGATTTTTAGTTCATAGGGTCACTGAGTCATACTCAACTCCATAGCACCTAACAGCATTATTAATTAAGAAGGTTGATTGTGAATTCAAGTAAGAGAAAATCATTGACAATTTCTATCTTTTCTCCATCTACCGTGATATTGCCTATTGATTCAGGGGTAAGGATTTTTGTTTTCCTAATGTTAAAATGCAACCCATATTAAACAGGGTAGTCCCTAATTTTTACAGCAAGTGTTTCAAGTCTTCTGCACTTTGAGCAAGGAAGGTTGTATCATGTGCATAGCATAGGTTCTTGGTGTGTCTTCCTCCAGTACTAATGCCATATTCTTCTTCACAGTGTCCAGCTTTTCTTTTATTATTTTAATTTATTTATTTTTCATTTCAATGAACATCTACAGAGATTTTGGAATTCCATTCATTCATTGTTGCACCCTTCTCCCCGCCCACCTCGCCTCCACCCCTCCCCCACCCTGTTTGCTCCTCTCCTTGAAAAGCAAAAAAACCCTCCCCCATTGGTACACAATCCCCCCCACACCTCCCCAACCCCACCCCCAACCCCAAACATAGTCCACTCTGCAACCCTCATTGCATCCAGCTTTTTAAATGAGTTGTTTGGCATAGAGATTAAACAAGTATGGAGAAAGGATGCAACCTTTCTGCACACCTTTCTTGATTTTAATCCCTTATTCTGTTCAGACAATACCTTCCTGCTCTAGTTCTAGGTTTCATGTAATTTAAACAAAGGTTTTTTTCAGTTTTCATTATTCTCAATGATATTAATAATTTATTATGATAGATACAGTCAAATGTTTTTGTATAATCAATGAAACACAAGTGGATATCTTTCTTGTACTTCCTGTCAAGGTACATCTGAGCTCAGCAATGATATTCCTGGTGCTGTGGACTCTTTCTAAATCTCTTCTAAAGCCAGCCTGATTCCCTGGAGTTTCTCTGTCCATGCATTGTCCTAGATACTTTTAAATAATCTTCAGCAGGATTTTACTGGCTTGTGCTGTTAACAATGTTGTTATTATGTGCCATTGAGTCACCGGTGACTCATAACAATGCAATGTATGAAGCCTTCCCTATTCTGAGCCAGTTTCACTGACTCTGGCACACTTACCTCCATTGCCCTAGTTACTCTATCAATCCATCTCAGCCAGGGTCTTTCTCTCCTGTGCTGTCACTCCACCCTTCTGAGCATGATATCCTTCTCCAAGGATAGGTCCCTCCTGCCACATGCCCAAAGTATATAAGATAGAGCTTCAAAATTCTAGCCTCCAAGGAGAAACTCGGTTTAACCCTCTCTAACACAAACCTATTTGTTTTATTGGTGGTTCATGGTATGTCCAAAACTCTTCTCCAGCACCAAAACTCAAAGACATCAATTTATCTTCTGTCATCCATAGTCATTGTCCAGTTCTCTGATGCATAACAAGTAATTGAAAAGACCATGGATGGGATCAGGAGCACTTTAGCCTCTAGACTGACATTATTGCTTCTCAGTACTCTGGAAAGGTCCCTGACAGCAGATTTACCTAATGCAATTCACCTTTTGATTTCCTAATTGGTAGTGCCCAGAGTGTTGATTATGGAGTCTAGAAAGCTGTTAACAACCTTAAACTCTTCTCCATCCATCATGGTGCTGCCAATTGACCAAGTGGTGACAATCTTTGTCTTCTTAATGTTGAACTTCAATGGATATTGAAGACCATAGTCTTTGACCTTCTGCAGCAAATGCTCAGGTCAGCTTCCACATTCTGTTGGGTCCCTTTTTTTCTTTCTTTTTTTTAAAAATTTAAACAACTATAGATCTCCTCCAGTCTGTTGGCCAGGTGATCTTTCAAATTTGTGACATAGGCTGGTGAGTGCATCCAGGAATGCATCTTGTTGAATCTGCATGTTTGTTGAAACATATTACTTCATATACTATCAAATATTGGGGACATATTTTTGCTTACGGTTTTCCATGCAGCTTAAACTTCTTGCTTCATTACCATTTATTCTTGATAATATGCTTCCTGAAGTATATGAACTTCCTAAAATAGTTCTTTAAATTCAAATTTCCAACATTTTGCTTATCAACCAAGTGTACTAAAACTTTATATGACTCAGGGACTCCAAGGCAGATATTTGTTGTTGTTTGTTTTATTAGTTGTTGCTGAATGTATTTTTCCCTCTGTTGAACTTTTTTTGTGTAGAATAGGTCTCTTCCACAGAGTTTTCAAGCCTTTCAGATGCAGATTGTTAGGCCTATTTCACCAAATACACCTTCAGGAATCCTGTCCACTCTCCAGAAAATTCTACTTCAAAAAGATACACATTTTGCTCATTTGGCCCTTGAAAGAACAAGAGGGAACCAACAGTGAAGAAAATAGAAATCATGGAATTAATAGCTTTGTCTTTCAATTTTTGAGTATTCAGTTTTATTTTTAGTAGGGGGGGTTGGCATTTTTTTGTGGTTTCCCTTTCTTTATTTTCCCCTTTCCACTTTTGGTTACTGTATATTCAATCATATTTATTCATTCCCTTGCTATGTCTAGTGTACTGATGAGACCATTGTTGGTGTCTTTGATTGCCTTTGAGTTGAGCATGACTCTTAATAACCCTATGAACAAAAGGCCTGAATCCCCTCTATAAATAATTATTTATTTTATTTATAATTATTTTTATTTTTAGCACTTCTTTAAACTCTTAAAGATTATATCTTTTTGCTTACATTACCTATCTGGTTTTGCCTAGTAAAAGGCTTTCCTTTCAGCTAAACTCAATTCATTGTCTTTGATTTGGAACCAACCACAGCTGATCCTCCAGCAAGTTTTCAGAGACTGTAAATCACATAAGAAGACACTGTCAGCCTTTCTTCCATGGAATAACTATTCAATTTGAACTGTCTGTCTTTGGATTGGCAGTAAAATTCCTTACTCACTAGGCCACTAAAAGTCTCAGTTTTTCCATTGTTGTTGTTGTTGTTGTTGTTGTTGTTGTTGTTGTTGTTAAGAGCCATCAAGTCATAGGTGACTCATAGCAACCCTGAGAATAAAAGTCCCCAACACTTGTGTGGCTTTCATTCTTATTCCAGGTTCACAGGGTTTCCGGAGGCAAGCTATTATGGAAGTGGATGCCACTCCTGCTTCCAGGCTTTTTTAACAGGGGAGCGCCACCTAACACTGTCCACCATGGGTAACCATTGTCGCATTTGACACTTAAGTGTCAGTGTTCAGCCTCACAGTGACCACAAGTTACCTCTGTATGGCAAGTGGGCACATCAGGGCTATATGACCTGGAAGAATGTTTCACCAAAAACAATTAAAGACAGCCCCAAGGGCCTATGGCCCTTGAGCCCTACCGAATTTTAAGCTACCCCTGGAGTAAGGTCCGCAGGCTCTGCCCTTCCTTCCCTTTAGCTTAAGGCTCTGGGCAGCACATCCACTTTTGAAGGGCAAAAAAGAGCAGTAACACGCAGTAAAAAGGACTCCAGAAACTTCCTTTACCTTGACTGCTACCAAGTCGAGCCACCATCAAGATGCCAATCATCCCGCCAGTCCGCCAGCAGACTTCCAGAGTGGAGGGAGACTCCAGTGCCCAAGCCTCATGAAGGAAATTTTAAGCTATTGCCTGGAGCAGGCTCCAGAGGCTCTGCCCTTACGTTCAAGGTAGTCCATGGCCAGTTTCCAATAATTCATCCTAATGGATAGGAAGTTGCACTGCTGACCATAAAGCAAGTCGTTTGAGTCTACCAGCTACTCCAAAGGAGAAAGATGGGCAATGGCCTCCTGTGCAATTTTTAATTTCTAAAAGCTTGCTGAAGGGCGAGCAAAGATTCAGATTTGACTTGTTGATGATAAGAGAGAGAGACTAATTAATAGACTCAGTAGATTCTTGTGTGCTATGCCTCAGAGAGCTGGACAGTGACTAGAGATAATAGAATGAGAATGTCTTAAGCTGGAGACGAGTGCTGAATATACCATGGACTGCTAGAATGGTGCTGGAGACGAATGTTGAATATACCATGGATTGCTAGAACAAACAAGGTTGACCTGGAGAGGGTGAAACCGGGCTGCTCCTGGAAGGCAAGGATTCTGAAGCTTCGCCTGACATAGTTTGGACAAGTTGCAAGGAAGAACCAGTCCTTGGAGAGGGACATCATGTTTGGGAGGGTGTAGGGACAGCACAAGAGAGTAAGACCCTAGATGAGATGGATTGATTAAGTGTTTGGGATAATGGGAGTAGGTGTGTCAGAGACAGAGAGGTTGGCACAGGGTAGAGCAAGGTTTAGGGCTCTTGTACATAGGGTTGCTATAAGTGACTCACTGGCACGTAGCAACAACAAGCTTCTTGTGCAGGTTAATAGATCTTGACTATGATTCTTTGCATTTAATCTAACTATTCAAATATCAAGGACATATTTTAGTGTAATACTTCTCTATGATGTATATAAGTAAACTTGTTTATTTTCAGTTTGTCCTTGTTTTTATTATTACAAGAATGAGAAGTAATGATGACAAAGCCCTATATGTTGAATATCAAACCAGAACTAAGCAGGATGAATGGCAATGTGGGGAAAGAAAACAGTTCTATGTAGATCAGAAAGCTATTAACTCTGCCTTGAGTTTTTATGAGATATGGTTGTGGTGATCAAATATTGTATAATGACTTCAACTCATAACAACATGATGTGCCATTTTCCCAGTCTCTACTGTCTCTAACAGAAGACTTTACCAAGGCAATTTGTGTTTTGATTTCCTAGCTGCTGATACCAAGACTGTTGATTGTAGAGCCAAGGAAACAGAAGCTGTTAACAATCTCAGTCTCTTTACTGTCTATCATGATGCTGACAATTGGCCTAGTGGTGAGAATTTATGTGTTCTTGGCAATGGCCTTCAATCCATATTGAAAACTATAGTCTTGGACGTTCTGCAGCAAGTGCTTCAAGTCCTCTGACATTTCAGCAAGCAAGGTGTGTCATCTACATAATGCAGGTTGTTGATGAGTCTTCTTCCAATCCTGATGTCACATTCCTCCTCACAGAACCCAGTCTCCCAGATGACCTGCTCTGCTTATACATTGGAAAGGTATGGGGTAGGACACATCTCTGGCACACATCCTTCCCAATTTTGAACCATGCAGTGGTTCCTCACTCTGTTCTTACAACTGCCTCCTGGTCCAAGTACAGGTTTCACAATTAAGTGTTCTAGATTTACATTTTCCTCAAGGTTAGTCACAACTTGTTTTGATCCACATAGTCAAATGTCTTTGCATAGGCAAGGGCACAAATTCCTCTGTTAGTCTCTGCTTTCAGCCAAGATCCATCTAACACTAGCTATAATATCCCTAGTAGCAGTGACTCTTCCAGTCAGTTGGCCAGCTGGCTGTCCTCCAGATTTCCTGGCACAACTTAGTGAGCACATCCAGGGCAGCATTTGCTTGTTGAAAGAAATCAATTGGTATGCTGTCAACTCCTGGAGCCTTGTTTTTTGTCAATTCCTTCAGAGCAATTCAAACTTCCTCACCATATGCTCTCGCTTACATGTTATTTCAAGAAATTCCTCTGTGTCAGCCAATTCCTTCGGATACAGTGACTCTGTGTACTCCTTCTATCTTCTTTTGATAATTCGTGGACTATTTAACATTTTACCCAAACTATCTTTAAGTATTGCCACCGATGGTTTGAATTGTTTTTCAACTCCTTCAACTTAAGAAACGCTGAGTGAGTTCTGCCCTCTTGATTTTCTGACTCCAGCTCTCTGCACATTTCATTATAGTATCTTGCTTTGTTGCCCTAGCTTCCTTTTGAAATTTTCCGTTCATCTCTTTGATGTCTTGATTTTTTTCCTTTAGCTTTGGCTTCTTGGCACTCTAATGCAATACTCAGAGTTTCATCTGAGATCCATCTTGACCTTTTCTTCTTCTTCAGCCTTTGTAATGATCTTTTGCATTCTTCATGGACTATTTTCTTGATATCCTCCCAGAGCTCGTTTGGTCTACACTCATTGGTGCTCAAGGTCTCATACCTGTTCCTGATATGGTTTTGAAATTCGAGTGGGACAGACTTAAGGTCAAGTTTTGGTTCCCAAGGATTTGATTTAATTTTCCTCAACTTCAGCTTGAACTTGTTATGAGTAGTTTTGGTGGTCTGTCCCACAATCAGCACCCAGCCTGGTTTTCACTGCTGATACTAACTGAAAGAGATCAATATTTGTTCCCATTCCAAAGAAAGGTGACCCAACAGTGTGTGGAAATTTTCGAACACTGTCATTGATATCACATGCAAGCAAGATTCTGCTGAAAATTATCCAAAAATTTTGGAACAGAATGTCAACAGAGAACTGCCAGATGTGCATACTGGATTTAGAAGAGGTCGTGGTACTAGGGATATTATAGCTAATGTTAGATGGATCTTGGCAGAAAGCAGAGAGTACCAGAAGAATGTCTATCTGTGCTTCATAGACTATGCAAAGGCTTTTGACTTTGTGGATCACAACAAGATACGGCTGACTCTGAGAAAAATTGGAATCCCAGAACA
>NW_006399762.1:5243458-5244615 GCF_000299155.1 Elephantulus edwardii
AACAACAACCAGGGACTATTCTAATCCTAGCCTGCACACCTGGCAGTTCTCTGTGGAATTATGTAAAAATACTACTTTTATGAGAATCTTTACATGCTCTTGGGTAGAAACAGTGCTAAGACAGTAAATTATTTTCATTAATGTTTTAGTGATATCTATCTGTAATGGAATGGGGATAGATGTTTCAGGGTCAAATCTAATTTGATAGGTCAAATCAAAAGAAACTCATCAAGTATATGGAAGATTTAAACTATACATTCAGTCAACCTGATCTTGTGGATGTATTCAAGGTAGTGCACCCAGCTGAAAGGTCAATTCATTTTCTTCTCAAGTGCACATGGTACATTTCCCAGAATCCATCACATATTATAACACAGTGTAAACCTCAACACATTTAAAAATGTCAAAATAATACAAAGTATCTTCTCAGACCAGCATGTCATAAAACTAGAAATTAACTACAGCATGGTAAAGCTTACAAAATAACCTACGTGGAAACAAAATATCTCTCTACTAGAATGCAACTGGCTTATAAAAGATATAAAGAATGAAATAAAACAGTGCCTTGAAACAAATGAAAATACACCATAGCAAAGTCTCTGGGATGCCGCTAAGGCAGTCCATGGAAGCAATTCATAGCAAGCATGCAAGGAAGAAAGAAGAAAAACCAATGATCTGTCTCAACATTTTAATCAACTAGAAAAAGAACAGTCTAATAGTACAGCCTCTAGAAGAAAGGAACTTATAAGGCTAATCATTGAAATCAATTAGATAGAAAACAGGAAAAAAAATTTGAAACCATCAATAAGACCAGAAGCTGGTTTTTCAAAAGGGTCAACAAAATTGACAAACCACTGGCAAACTTAACAACAGGAGGGGAAGGGGGGAAGATAGAAATAACTCAATTAAGAAATGACAGAGGTGACATCACAACAGATCCTGATGAAATTAAATCTATAATATTGAAATATTATGAAAAGCTAAGGAATTGGGAGTTACAGAAGAATTTAATGAAATAACATTTGAGCAAGCACCTATGGTGATGAAGGAAGAAGTTCAAGCTGCTTTGAAGGAAATAGCAAAAAATAAGGCCTCAGGAATAGATGGTATACCAATTGACATATCTCAGCTAACAGATGCTGCCCTGGATGTGCTCA
>NW_006399762.1:5245023-5252752 GCF_000299155.1 Elephantulus edwardii
GCTAATGAGAAACCTATACTTGGACCAAGAGGCAATCGTTAGAACAGAGCAAGGTAACACTACATGGTTCAAAATTGGGAAGGGTGTATGCCAGGGATGTGTCCTATATCCATACCTTTTCAACCTGTATGTAGAACAGATTATCTGAGAAGCCGGGCTCTGTTAGGAGAAGTGTGGCATCAGGATTCGTGGAAGATCTATCAACAATCTGCGTTATGCAGATGACACAACCCTGCTTGCCGAAACTGTGGCGGACCTCATGCACTTGCTGAAGAGGGTCAAAAAGACTGCAGCCTTTAGTATGGACTGAGGCTCAATATCAAGACTCGAAGATTCTCACCAGTGGACCAATTGGTAGCATCAGGATGGATGGTGAAGAGATTGAGATTGTTCACAGCTTCAGTTTGCTTGGCTCCACGGTCAACGCTCTTGGCACCAGCAGCCAGGAAATAAAAAAACGTATTGCGATGGGAAAGTCTGCTGTTTGGGACCTCTCTAAAGTACTCAAGAGCAACGGTGTCTCTCTGGAGACTAAGGTGTGCCTGATACAGGCCATAGTATTTGCAATCACTTGTTATGCATCAGAGAGTTGGACAATGACTAGGGAACATAGAAGGAAAATTGATGCCTTTGAGCTGTGGTGCTGGATAAAAGTATTGAATGTATCCTGGACTGCCAAGAAATCAAATAGATTCAGCCTAGAGAGGGTTAAACCAGGCTACTCCTTAGAGGCAAGGATTCTGGGGCTTCCTCTGACATACTTTGGACATGTAAGGAGAGACAGGTCCCTGGAGAGAGATATGCTCGTTAAGGTGGAGGGACAGCACAGGAGGGGAAGAACCTCTATGAGGTGGATTGATTCAGTGACTTGGGTAATCGGGATGGGTGTGTCAGAGGCCATGAGATTGGCACAGGATAGAGCAGGGTTTAGGGCTGTTGTACATAGGGTCCCTTTGAGTCGCAAATGACTCTATGGCACATAACAACAACAACCACAACTTACTTTGATAAATTAAAAACCTAGAGGAAATGGACAAAATCTTTGAAACTCATGCAATACCCAGATTGACACAGACAGATGTAGAACACTTGAACAGACTCATCACAAAAGAATAAATTGCACATGTCATAAAAAGATTTTCTCATAAGAAAGGTCCTAGACCAGATGGCTTCATGGCTGAACTCTACCAAATATTTAGAAAAGATTTATCATGTATTCTACTTAAAGCATTTTCAAAAAATAGAAAAAGATGGGACATTCTCCAGTCACTCTATTAACCAAGTATAAACCCAATACCAAACCAGTCAAAGATATTACCAAGAAAGTTGCCAGAATCCTTAACAAAATCCTAGACAATAAAATAAAAAAAGCACATTAAAAACAATGCATCATGATCAAGTGAGATTCATACCAGGTATGCAAGGATGGTTCAACATAAAAAAAAAACAAACCACAAAAAACCCGATAAATATAATTACCAAAGCAAGTAACATGAACCTTATGATCTTAGCAATTAATGTAGAAATGGCATTTGAAAAAAAATATAACAACCTTTTCTAACAAAGGCACTCAAGAAAATTTTAATAGAAGGGGATTTTAATTTGTCTTCTGATTTTCTGATTGCTGTGCTAAGAATGTTGATTGTAGAGCCGAGCAAGCTGTAACTGTTAAAAACCGCTATCTTTTCTCTGTCTATCATGGTTCTGCCAGTTGGCCCAGTGGTGAGAATCTTTATTTTCTTCATGTTGAGCTTCAATACATATTGAAGTCCGCAATCCTGGACCTTTCGCAGCAAACACCTCTGGTCCTTCTCACTTTCAGCAAGCAAGGTTGTGTCATATGAGTAACGTAGGCTGATGCCACATTCCTCCTCATAAAGCTCAGCTTATTCAATAATTTTTTCTTCATACAAATTGAAAAAGTATGGAGACAGGATGCATTTCTGATGCACTCCTTTCCTGATTTTGGACTATGCACTGTTTCTCTGCTCTGTTCTGAGGACTGCTTTATGGTCCAAGTATGCTTTTGTTGTTATGTACCATCGAGTAGCCTGTAACTCACAGAGACCTTATGTATAACAGCCCTAAACCCTGCTCTATCCCTTGCCAATCTTATTGTCTCTGACACACCTATCCCCATTACCCCAGTGACTAAATGAATCCCTCTCATCTAGGGTCTTCCTCTTCTGCGCTGTCCCTCCACACTCCCAAGCATGACATTCCTCTCCATGGACTGATCCTGCTTTGCCACTTGTCCAAAGTAGGTCTGAAGAAACTTCAGAATCCTTGACTGCAAGTAGCAGCTTGGCTTCATCCTCTCTAGGATGAATTTTCTCTCCTAACAGTCCATGGTATATTCAATACTCTACTCTAGCGTCACTGCTCAAAGACACCAACTCTCCTATCATCCCTCACTGTCACTATCGGTCACTGTACAGCTCTCTGATGCATAGCAAGTTATTGCAAAGACCATGGCCTGTATCAGGCACACTTTAGTCACCAGACTGACGTCATTGCTCTTCAGTGCTTTGGAGAGGCCTCTGATAGCTAACTTTCCCAATGCAATCTGTCTCTAATTTCCTTGCTGCTTTTACCAAGGGTGTTTATTGTGGAGCCAAGCGAACTGAAGCTACCAACAATCTCATTGATGTCTTCGCCATCTATCATGATGCAGTTAATTGGCCCAGTGGTGAGGATCTTTGTTTCCTTGATGTTGAGCTTCAATTCATATTGAAGGTTGCAGTCTTTGACCTTCTTCAGCAAGTGCTTCCGGTCTTCCTCAGTTTCAGTAAACAGAGTTGTGTCATTTGCATAACACAGATTATTGAGGAGTCTACCTCCAATCCTGATGCCACACTTCTCCTCATAGAGTCCAGCCGCCTGGATAACCTATTCTGCATATAGATTGAAAAAGATATGGAGATATGACACATCCTTGATGCACACCCTTCCCAATTTTGAACCATACAGTGTTTCCCTGTTCTGTTCTGATGACTGTCTCCTGGTCCAAGTATAGGTTTTGCATAAGCACAATTAACTATTCTGTAATTCTTATTTTCTTCAACGTTAGTCACAATTTTTTTATGATCCACACAGTTAAATGCCTTTGTATAGTCAATGAAACACAGATAGACATTCCACTGATAATCTTTGCTTCCTCCCAAGATCCATATGGCATTGGTAATACTGTTTCTAGTGTCATGACCTCTTCTAAATCTAACTTGTATTTCTGTTCTCTGTCAATGTTCTGTTCTAGTTGTTTCTGGATAATCTCCAGTAGGACTTTGCTAGTGTGTGATATTAGTGATATTGTTTGATAATTTCCACACTCTGTTCGGTCACCATTTTTTGGAATGGGAAGAAATATGGCTCTCTTCCAATTAGTTAGCCAGGTAGTTGTACTCCAGATTTCATGTCTTGTCAAACCTGGTGACCATCTCAATGGCAACATCTATTTTTTGAAATAAGTCAATTGGTCTTTCACTAGTATCTAGGAATTTATTTTTTGCCAAGTTGTTCAGAGCAATCTGAACTTCCTCCTTCATCACTGTTGATCTAGCCAACCACATACTGAGTTACTTGTGAGTGAAGCTAACTAGAGACACAAATTTCCTGGACAGAGAAAACTACACAACATTTCTATGAGTCACAATAAAAAACCTAAAAAAATAGAAGAAAGTACCCTGTTCATGGAAAGGAAGACTCAATATTATGAAAATGAAAATGCTACCAAAAGCCACTTGCTTGTTCAATGCAATCCCTATAAAGATACCAAGTTCATTGTCCAAAGAGATCTAAAGGGAAATTGTCGTTTATTTGGAGAGGAAAGAAACCCCAAAGAAGCAAATAACTTATGAAAAACAAAAATGAAGTGGGAGGCAAAGCACTTCCTGACCTCAAAACCTACTACACAGCATGGTACTATTTTGTTACAATGACAGGAACACAGAACAATGGAACACAACTGAAAAGCCAGAAATTAAGGTAAATAGCTATGGTAAACTGATATTTGACAAGGAAATAAAATCTTTCTAATGAGGAAATGACAACCTCTTCAACAAATGGTGCTGGCAATATTGGACTGCTACCTGTAGAAGGCTGAAACAGGATCTATATCTCACACCATACACAAAAACAAACTCAAGGTGGATCAGCTACCTGACAGTTAAGCCAAAGTCATAAAGCTCATCAGAGACAAACTGGGATCAAGTTTAGATGTCCTAGTTTACGGTATAAAGAGACTGCCAAATATAGCCAGCAATGCGCAATCTGAGGAGTATAAAATTGATGAGTGGACCTGTAGGGCTACCTAAAGATTAAATCCCTGTGTGCATCAAAATCGTTTTCAATAGAGTGAAAAAAAATCCTACTGAATGGGAAAAAACATTTGACAATACCATTTTTAAAAAGGGACTCCTATAAAAAGTTTACAGAATCTTAAAAGGATCTCTACAAGAAAAAGACTCACAACACAATTCCAGATGGGGGAAAACATGGCAAAATTTTTACTAGAGGAAGACATTTGCACGGTCAACAGACAAATGAAGAAATGTTCACTATTACTGGGAGTAAGAGAGGTGCAAATCAAAACTACAATGAGATACCATTTCATCCGAGTAGTAGTGGCAAAGTGTAACAAGACAGCAAATAATACATAATGAAGAGGATGAAGAGACTCTCATAAACTGTTGGTGGGATTGTAAAATGGTATAATCACTCTGGAAGGTAGTTTGGTGTTTCCTCAAAAAGCTGAATCATAGAAATTCTATATGACCCAGTTATTCTACTGCTTAGAATATAGCCTAAGGAAGTGAAGACTGAGGCACAAATGGATATGTGTACACCAGTGTTCATAGCTGCATTATTAACCATTGCAAGAACATGGAAACAGCCCAAGTGTCCAACCACAATCAAATAGACTGAGAAATTAAGGTTACATTCACAGGATGGAATACCATGCAGCATATAGCAGCAATGATTTTGAAAATCACTACCTAACTTGGGAGGGACTGGAGAACATTATTTTAAGTGAAATAACTCGATCTCATAAGGACAAATACTGTATCAGACCATTATTGTAGAAATAGAAAGATAACTAGTAAAACGTGTATGAGAATCTATGGGCGGCAGCAAGGATAGGGGAAACAGACAAGGAATCAGCATGGGCAGGAGTATAATCATAGGGTTGCACAATTTGATGGGTAGATGGAGGCAAGGATAAAGGGAATGGGAAAGATCTAGTGTGAAAAACAATATATACAAACTTTGTAAGTAAACTAGTTGTTGTTGTTGTTGTTACATGCCATTGAATCACCTAAGACCTATAGTGATCCTATGTACAGCAGCTCTGAAGTGTGCCTTGTCCTGTTCCAATCTCACTGATTCTGACACACCTTTCCCACTGTCTCAGTTAGTCTGTCAATCCATATCAGCAGGGGTCTTCCTCTCCTGCGCTGTCCCTCCACCTTTCCGAGTATGGTGTCCTTCTCAAAGGACTGGTCTTCCTGAACACGTGCCCAAAGTATGTGTGACAGAATCTCAAAATCCTAGCCTTGAAGGAGAAACTTAGTTTCACCCACTCCAAAACAGACTTAATTGTTTTCTTGGAAATTCATGGTATGTTCAAGACTCTTCTCCAGCACCAAAACTCAAAGGTGTCAATTCATCTTGTCATCCTTGGTCATTGTCCAGCTCTCTGATGTATAGCAAGTAGTTGTGAAGACCATGGCCTGGATTACACACACCTTAGTCTCTAGATAGACTGACATAGTTGTTTTTCAGTACTCTGAAGTGGTCCCTGACAGCAGATTTTCCCAAAGCAATTTGTGTTTGGATTTCCTGACTACTACTACTAAGAGTGTTGATTGTGGAGTTGAGCAAGCTATAACTGTTAACAACTTCAATCTTTTTTCCATTTACCACGATGCTACAAATTGGCCTAATGGTGAGAACCTTTGTCTTCTTGATGTTGAGCTTCAAGATATATTGAAGATGATGATGATGATCCTTGACCTTCTGCAGCAAGCGCTTTAGGTCCTCCTCACTTTTAGCAAGCAAGGTTGTGTCATCTGCATGACATAGGCTGTTGAGGAGTCTTACTCCAATCCTGATGCCACATTCCTTCTTATAAAGCCCAGCTTCCTGAATGATCTGTTACACATATAGGTTGAAAAGGTAGGAAGATGGGATGCACACTTCTTTACTGATTTTGAAACATGTAGCATTTCCTTGCTTTTTTATGAGGACTACTTCCTATTCCAAGTATAGATTTTATGATAAGCATAATCAAGTTCCAAAATTGAGAATCCGGGATTCCCATTTTCCTCAAGGTTAGCCACAATTTGTTGTGATCCACACAATCAAATCATAGTCAATGAAACACAGATAGACATTTCTCTTCCTTGGCTTTCTGCCAAGATCTATCTAGCATTGGCATGACTTCCTCTAAATCTAGCTTGTATTTCTGATAGTTTTCTGTCAATGTATTGATCCAGTTGTTTCTGGATAATCCTCAGTGAGATTTTGCTAGTGTGTGATATTTTTTGATAACTTCCATACTCTGTCAGGTCATCATTTTTTCTGTAATAAGAATAAATATGTATCTCTTCCAGTCTGGTAGTTGTCCTCCAGATTTCTTGGCACAAACTGGTGAGGACCACAGGAAGAGCATCTGTTTGTTGAAATATGTCAGTTGTTATTCCAGTAAACGGTATAAAATAAAAATTTATTTTAAAAAATACATATAAAATTATTATAATGAAATACAGAAAGAGTTTGAGTTAGAAAACCAAATGGGAAGAACATACTCAAATTTTTGCAGGCTGAAACAACTAAATAGGCAACATCATGATAGATGAAGGAAAGATTGAATTTGCTAACAACGTTTTTTTATCCACAATCAACAGCAGTCCAAACATCAAAAGACATGTTGCTCTGGGGAGATCTTTAACTTTTCAAGTCTATGGTGTGCCTAATCCAAGTCATACTCTTTTTAATTGTTTCCCCTGCATCTGAAGGATGGACAATTAATAAGAAACACTGGATAAAAATTGACTCCTTTGAATTATGATGTTGATGAAGAGTATGGAATATCTCATAGTCTTCCAAAAGAACAAACAAATCTTTCTTGAAGGAAGTATGAATACAGTACTCCTTAGAGGCAAGGATGGTGAAACTTCACATCACTTATTTTGGACATAGTTTCAGGAAAAAATGAATCATGATGCTAGCGCTTTTGAAAATAGTTTTTCTAGTCATTGCCTTAGCCTCTTCTGGGTTTGTGGTCTCCAGTTGCCTTTACTGTAGACACATGATTCACCATATATATGATCAGTCTCTTCTACATCATCAACATCTATTGGGGGGCGAACATATGAGAGAGAGCTTGCCACACTGTAGAGAGAGTGCTGTGAGGTATAGCCTAATGTGTACCTGACTGTGGGATTGCTATGTGTTTAGGCAGGCTGTATAATTGAGGAAGCCAGAGGTTTATTTATGTTGCTAGATTGAACCTGGACATTTTGTGATATCTTTTGCTTTCCCTTGCCACTCCACAATCTATTTCCTTAATAACCCCCACACCTTTTACAATGAATATCATTCCTTGTGGGTAGTAGAAGTATGTGCTGCAGTGTGGAGAACTATGTCTACCCATGTTGTTGTGGTTGTTATGTGCCATCGAGTCCTTTGCGACTCATAGGGACCCTATGCACAACAGCCCTAAGCCTTG
>NW_006399762.1:5256056-5266940 GCF_000299155.1 Elephantulus edwardii
CCCAGGAATAGATGGTATACCAATTGAAGTATTTCAGATAACAGATGTTGCCCTGGATGTGCTCACCAAGTTGTTCCAAGAAATCTGGAGGACAACCACTTGGCCAACTGACTGGAAGAGATCTATATTTGTTCCCATTCCAAAGAAAGGTGTTCCAACTGAGTGTGGAAACTACAGAACAGTGTCATTGTCATTGTCTACCCATAGAATCAATTTTATATAGTGACATTATTGATGGGGAGAATACTCCTTTGTGAAGTTATTTGAAGTCAGGTTCAACAATCCCCTTGTTGCTGTTTCTACCCTTAACATCAATCCCTTTGAAAGAGACATTATTCTGGGAAAGATAGAGTATTGGTAAAGGAGGAAAACCCTCAATGAGATAAATTGATGTGGTGATGACCACAGTGGGCTTGAGTATGACAGAGACTGTAAGGATGGTAACTGTAAAATAATGCAAAGTTTAGAAGTATTATTCATGAGATCACTGTGAGCACATCTAGTCAACTTGATGATAATATCAACCACCATTAGTGATTCTGATTGTGGATCCAAGTGAAATTAAGTTGTTGACAACTTAAACCTTTTTCATTCATCAAGCTAGTGCCTATTGGCCCCAAAGTGAGGATTTTGTTTTCTTGATGTTGAGATGTAATCCATATTGAAAGCTATTGTCCTTGAACTTCCACTGCAAATGGTTCAAGTCCTCTCAACTTTCTGCAGTAATGTTTTATTATCTACAAAATGCAAGTTGTTAATGAGTCTTTATCAAGTTTTAATTCTACAAATCAAAAGTGCAGACACAGTACAACTGGATTATCTGCTCAAGATCACAAAATACATCATTGAGAAGTGACTCACACTTTAATTGTCATTTGAAACTCAGTTTCTCTTCTAAGTTTATTTAGGTTCTTGGCAGTACCCTTAAAGGATTCCCATTTCCTTGATTCCAATTCTCTTGTTAGTTATCCATAGGATCTACTCTTAACTCCTTCATGCTTTCCACATTTCAAAATATGAATGCTTGCTTTCTTTCCAGAGAAACCAGGGACCAACTCTATTACTTCCTTCTCTGTGACTAGCTGGAGAAAATTATTTGTTTTTAAAGACTCATCCAATTAAGTCGTGTCATCTAGGTAATAATTTTTTTGCCATAAAGCATAATGTTGTTGTTGTTATGTGCCGTCGAGTCGCATGCGACTCATAGCAACCCTATGTATAAAAGCCCTAAATCATAATATAATCATAAAAATGATGTGATTTCCTGTTGTTGTTGTTGTTGTTAGGTGTGGTTGAATCAAGTATGATTCATGATGACCCTATGAGCAACAGACCTGAATCTTGTATTATCCTGTGCCATCCTCATTATCTCTGATACACTTGACCCTATTGCTGCAGTGACCATATCAAGGGTCTTCCTCTCTTTCATTAATTCACCATCTTTTCAAGCATGATATCCTTTACCAAGGAATAGCCTTTCCTAACAACATGTTCAAAGTATGAGAGATGAAGTTTCATCACCCTTACCTCGAAGGAGCACCCTAGTTACATCTTTTCCAAGATAGATGTATATAAATTTTCCTTCTGTCATCCTTATTCACTCTCCAGCTCTCAGATGCACAGCAAATAGTTTGAAAAACAATGGCCTGAACCTGGTGCACCTTAGTCTTCAAAATGACATTACTTCTCTTCAGTATTTTGGAGAGATGCCTTGCAGCTTTGCCCGTAGCAATACACCTTCTGCTCTTCTGACTGCTGGTATCAAGGCTGTTGGTTGTGGATTCAAGTAAGATGAAATCGTTGACAACTCTGTTTCTCCATCTTTCATAATGTTGCTTATTAATCCAATAGTAAGGACTTTTCCTTTGATGATGTTGAGATGTACTTCATATTGAAAGTTGCAGTCTTTGACCCTCAGTAGCAAGTGTTTCAGTTCCTCCTCACTTTCTGCAAGCAAAGTTGTGTCATCTGAATAATGAAAGTTGTTGACAAGTCTTCTTCTAATCTTTATTCCACACTCCTCTTCACAGGGTTGAGCTTCTTGAATTATTTACTTAGCACACAGATTGCATTGTGTTTGTTGTCATGTGCTATTAAGTTGAGCATGATCCATTGCCATCCTATAAACAAAAGAACTGAACTCAGTCCTATCTTCCATCATCCTCACACTTCTTGACACATTTAAGACCATTTCAGCAGTCACAATGTCAATCCACCTGGTTGATGATCTTTCTCTCTTTCACTGACCCTCTACATTACCAAGCATCATGTTACTCCCCAAGGAACAGCCCCTTCTAGTAACATACCCAAAATACGTGAGGGGAAGCCTCATCATCTTTCCTCAAAAGCCTCATCATCTTCACTCAAGCTGCACCTTCTCTAAGACATATTTGTTTGCTCTTTGGCAGTTCAAGGGATGTTCAGGGCTCTTCTCCAACAACACTACTCAAAGGCATCAATTCTTCTTCTGTCAGCCTTATCCATTGTTCAGCTTGAAGATGCATAGCAAGTGATTGGAAAGACTATGGTCTGAATCAGATGCAAATTAGTTTTCAAACAGGCATCATTATTCCTCAATAATTTGGAGAGGTTCCTAACTTCAGATTTTCCTAGTGCAACGTGTCTCTTGATTTCCTGATTACTGGTACCAAGGGTGTTAATTGTGAGTCCAAGTAAGATGAAATTGTTGACAGTTCCAATTTTTTTTCATCTATTTATCATGATGTTTCCTATTGGTCCAGTGATGAGAATCTTTATTTTATTGACATTGAGATGCAATCTATATTGAAGACTGTGGTCTTTGATCTTCTGCAACAAGTACTTTCGGCAAGCAAGGTTATATCATTTGCATAACACATATTCACAGGTTTTAATCACATTCAAAGACAATGGGATTTTATCATGGTGATGTTTATCGAGGAAGATATTAAAGTTATTGTTACTATTTGAATAAATAATATTAAATATGTTAAAGAAGTATTACATTGGGCAAATGTGTTGCAAAAGACCTCTTTGTATTGTTAAAAAAGAAAGATATCTTGAAAGCTAAAATATTCCTGACTCAAGCTTTAATATTTTCAACTGGCTCATATACATAGGAAACCTGAACAATAAGTAAAGTAGATAATGAAGAAGGATGCATTTGAGCAAGTGTTGGTAAAGAATGTAGAATATACCATAGAATGCCAAAGAATTGGAAGTATAGACAGAACTTTTCTTAGAAGCAAAGGTAATGAAACATCATCTCTTCAAATATGTTATCGGGATGATTTCATTCATGTTAAAAAACATTGTCACTTTGAAGAACAGACAGCTAAAAGGAGAAAAAGTTGATAATATGGATTAACATAGTGGTTACAACTGGCTTTAGACATGATAATGTCTGAGAGATTGCATCAGGAATGAGCAGTGTTTCATTCTGCTGTACATACGATTGTTATGAGTTGGAACTAGTTTGATGCAACCTAATAACCACAACAGCATACACACCTGTCACAATAACATTTGAGTAAATTGAACCGACGGTAAGAATTCTAATTCAGTTTTAAATGAGGTGCAAAATGAACAAATTGAACTGAATTTCATTTCATTGAAAGAGTAGTCAGAAATCTGTGAGTTATGCAAAAATTAATCTCTAAATTAAATTTTCTTTTTAGTAACATTTTTTTAATCCAATGCAATTGTTTTTATTGTTTATAACCATGTGATATGTATATGAGTACTACTGTTATCTAAATTATTTGGGATCTTTGATTTTCTATGTGACAAAATATCCTCAAACACAGAAGAGAAAATTGGAAGTACTTTAAAAAACAAGAGGTGTGACAGATGAGTTCACATTCTAAACCTGAAAGCTCGTACACATTCATTAAGAATTTTTAAAACAGCCTTCAGAAGTGAGACAGATAGAATTAACTTTTTATTAATGCTAATACATTTCATGGATCAGAAAAATCAAAGCTACGAATAGGGCTGAGAAGATAATTTTCCCAACTAATAGATGTTTATAGTCTTTGTAGATACAGATAAACTGAAAGAATAATCAGGACATTATAAGACATTTCTTAATAAACAAAATAATTGCTAATTGATGTCCATGGTGGTGGTGCTGGTTGTTGTGTGCTGTCGAGTTGCCTGTGATCCATGGTAGTAATTCGTTTTAATCTACTAAGCATATAACATTATTACATTGGGAAACCTGTTCCAAAGGACCTCTTCAAAGTACTAACAAGCAATAATATCAGTTTATAGACTAAGACACACTTGATTCAGGACATGATCTTTTCAAGGACTTGGTATACATCTGAGAGCCAGACAATCAATAAGGATGACAGAAGAAGAATTGATTCCTTTGGGTTGTGATGTTGGAAAAGAGTACTGGATACTCCAAGGATTGTCAAAAGAAAAAACAGATATGTTTAGAGAAGTTGCAGCCAGAGTGTTCCTTAGAGGTAAGGATGGCAAAGAATTGTCTCACATACTTTAGTATTTTCCTTGATCACTCTTGGAAAGATGGGGGATCAGTGAGAGAGATGAAGACCCTTAACAAAATAGATTGCCACAGTGACTGTAACATTGGATGCAAGTTTATCGAGAAAGGGAGAAAAACACAGAAAAGGACACACTTGATAGCTATTATTCATAGGTTCACTGTAAGACATACCCAATAGAACCAAACAACAACTACTAACAATGTAGGAACTTAGTGTTAAAAAGTTGCATTTCTAACCGAAAGGCATGTAACAACAACAAAAAGGCATGGAATCCAACAACAACTTCTCTGTGAGGAGAAGATGGGCAATTTACTCCTTGTGTGCAATTTACTACCTCTGAAAATTCCCTTGAAGGTCAACTATGAGTCACTTCTTATTCCACAGTACATAACACCAATAGCTATGCCGTTGGAGATGTTATTAAGTTCCATCAAGTTGATTCTGAATCATAGTTATCTTGTGTATAGCCTAGCTAAATTTTCCCATTCTTGTGTTGTCCTCTCAATCTCTGTTCTATGTTCTCAGTTCAAACCCATTGCAAAAGTCACTAAGCTAAAACATCCACTTTTTTAGTGTGTTTTTATTAATTTTCTTACTTTTACTTTCTTTTTACACTGGCTTACCTACAATGTTTGTATACATTGTCGATTACACCAGATCCCACCCACCTCTTCAACCCACCACTCTCTACCCATAAAATATCTCTTTAGAGCCACAACATGAACAGTCTTCCAAGCATCCTGAAAAATCTACAACCAGGAAAGGATAAAATAGATGAATGGGACCTTCTAAGAAGAAAATAAATTTGCACACCCAAAAACGTTTCCAACAGGCTAAAAAGGGTAGCCACAGACTAAGAAAAAAATATTTGGCAATGACATGTCTGATAAGGGACCTTTATCTAGAAATTATATAATATTCGAGCACCACAACAAGATAAAGGTAAATAACTCAACTGAAAAATAGACACAGGATATGAACAGACACTAGAATACATTCAAATGGCGAACAAACACACGAAGAAATGTTCGAAATCCCTAGCTCTAAGAGAGATGCAAATCAAAACAACTATGAGTATTGTCATACCCCAGTAAGAATAGCAAAATTCAACAGAGCAGCAAATAGCAAATCCTGGTAAGGTTGTAGAGGGACTGGAATCCTTATTCACTGTTGTTGGGAGTGTAAAATGGTGCAACCACTATGGAAGGCAGTATGGTGCTTTCTCAAAAAGATGAAAATAGAAACACCATTTGACCTAGCAATTCCACTACTGGGAATATACCTTAGAAAAACTATAATTGCCACCCCAATCAGAAATATGCACACCCATGTTTATTGATACTTTGCTCACAATAGCAAGGAGTTGGAAACGACCCAAGTGCCCATCAACAAACGAATGGATAGTGAAGCTGTGGTATTTTCACACAATGGGAATACTATGCTGCATTAAAAAACAAAGAACTCATGAAATATTATTCAAAATGGGTGACCCTGGAGGACATTATGCTGAGTGAACTATCTCAGTCACAAGAGGACAAATACTGTATAATGGCACTGTTGTAAAATGGGACTGACAGCTAAGAAAAGAGGGGATAAAGAATGTATTATTGTATTGAAACAGATGAGGTAGAGAACTATTTAAAAATAATATAGGATTAGATATTATTTTCATGACGAGATTACAGAAAAAGAAATGCATAGTAAAATGGACTGTGGACTTGGGGGGATTTGTATAACAATGAAATAACTTTTTTCTTTTCAAAGAGAAAAACAGACTGAGGGAGGTGTGAGCAGGGAGGAAAAGGTGCAATAATGAATGAATGGGAGAAAAAATTAAATGGAAAGAATGTGCTTTAAAATAAATAAATACATACATACATAAATACATAAATAATTGTGTATACTGCACTGAAACAGATGAGGTAGTGAATAATTTAAAAGCGATATATGATAGAGTCTTATGGTTATCACAGGGGTCCACGATTGAGGTTGTATGGTGGAGTATGCTTGGGGCGGTGGGGGGGCGGGGTGCGGGGGGGATTTTGTACCACAGAAGGAAGGAGTGTTTCTTTTGCTTTTGGAAGAGAGGAGCAAACTGAGGGGCGGGGGATGGGCGGGGAGAGAAGTGCTGCAGTGAGTGAATGGAGATCAAGGGTCTCTGGTAAGTGCTCATTAGAATTATTAAATAATAATAATAAAAAAATGAAATGAAAAAAAAGTCCAGAATGAAAGCTGCATAGTGGAGTGGACTCGGGGGGAGGTAGGGGAGCCAGGGAGGTGTTTTATACCAATGAAAGTATTTTCCTTTTACTTTTAAAAGAGAAGAGAGAACTTAGGGGGGAGGGGTGGGCAGGGAGGAAAATGTAACAATGAATGAATGGAAATCCAAAGTCTCTGTAAACGTTCATTAAAATGAATGAAAAAAATCTCTTCAGAGTCTTTCTCTCTTTCTATGACCCTCTGCCTTTCAAATTATGGTGTCCTTTTCAAAGATCTGACTCTTCCTGACAACACACCCAAATTATGTGAGGCAAAATTTCACCATTTATCTGATAAGAGCACTCTGGATGTACATTTCTCGTACTGATTTGTTTGTTATTGTGACAACCTGTGGACTATTCAGTACTCTTCTCAGACTCAATACTCTATTCTTCTCACAACTCAAAGGCATACTTTCTTCCCTGGTAGTCTATGTTCACTATCTCACATATATATAAAGCAAGTGGCAACATAAATTAGATTAAATTAGATACACATCCGTTTTATAACTAACAGCCATGCTCTTTAGCACTTTGGAGAGGTCCTGGACAGCGCATTGCTCTAAGACAACATATTCTTTGCTTTCTTGACAACTGTTATCATGAGCATTGATTGTAGATCTAAGCCAAATCAAATCTTTGACAAATTTAATCTTCTACATCTATCATTAAGCTACCTATTGGTCCAGAGATGATTATGGGTTTTTTTAATCTTCTTGATTTTAAAACATAATCCATATTGAAACTGTAGTCTTTGTTCTTCACAATTAGTGTTTTAAGTCTTCTTCACTCTCTGCAAACAAGGTTGTATAATTTGTATATCAAATAGTGGTGTCTTCTTTCAACACTAATACCATATTATTATTTATATAATTCACTTTCTCAGATTATTTACTCAGCATACAGTTTGAATACATAAAAAGGATACAATCCTGACTCACAACTCTACTGATTTTAAATCACATAAAAGCCTTTTATTTATTTTAACATCTGCTTCTTGTTTGATATACAGGTTCCATATGAATTAAATGTTCTGGAATTCTCATTATTCTTTAAACATTAAGATAAATCATATTTTGTTATGATCCCCTTTTATAAACTTAATAAAACACAAGCATCTTTCTGCTATTCTCCACCTTCAGCCAAGATCCAACTGACATCAGCATGGATAACCATCATCTCATGTGTTCCATGTTTTCACCTGAATCCAGGTGTTAAATTTCTAACAATTTCCTTGTAGATGTAGTGCTTCTCTCACTTTTAACATAACATAATACAACATAACATAACATAACATAACATAACATAACATAACATAACATAACATAACATAATAAACTTAATGTCCTGGAGAAAGATAAACAATCTCTTCTTGTGTAATTACTGCCTCTGGAAACCTAACAGAAAGTCAGCTATGGGTCAGTTCCGACTACATGGTACACCACCACAACACCCTAACCTTGTCAAAAAGAAAGTTATCAACATCAAGCCAATAGGCAACATTATGATAAGTGGAGAAAAATTGAATTTGTCAACAATTTCATCTTGCTTGAATCCACAATCAACATCCTTGGTAGCAGCAGTTAAGAAATCAAAAGGTGAGTCACATTCAGAAAAACTGCTGTCAGTGATCTATCTCTCTAGAGGACTAAAGACCAGTGATTTCACCTCAAAGACTAAGGTGTACCTGATCGAAGCCATGGACTTCTAAATTTCTTGCTATGCATCTGAAAGTTGGACAATGGCTAATAACAACTGAATAGGAATCAGGGTCTCCGAGGTATGGAACTGGAGAAAAGTACTGAGCACTAAATTGATTGTCAAGAGAACAAACAAATCTGTCTTGCAGTAAGTGAAACCAGAGTACTCCATGAAAGCAAGGATGATGAAACTTCATCTCACATATTTTGGACATGCTATTTGGAATTGCCAGTGCTTGAAGAAGGACAGCATGCTTAGAAAGATAGAGGATTAGCCTAAGCAAAGAAGATTCTCAGCAAGAAGTTTTGACACAATGACTGTAGCAACAGGTTCAAGTGTGTCAAAGGTAGTGAGGATAGCACAAGATAGGGAAGGTTTCAGATCTGATCTGTTGTTCATAGAGTCACTATAATTTGTACTCAACCTGACAGCACATAACAGCAGCTTCAGGATTTTGTTTGCATGTGTTAGTAATTAGACCAGTGATATCTATGTTCTGTTGGTTCAACATGTTTTTTTTTTACTTTTTTAATCTTTTCTTTTGTAATAGGCACAAACATACATCTCTTTTAGTTAATTGGCCAGGTAGCTGGCTTTCAAATAAATGTCTTGGCCTGTACTTAATAGTTAGCAAATATAAAGCTGTATTTGTTTGCTAAAGTACCTAAATTGATCTTATATTCCTCGTTTTCACCCCCTCAATACCTTTGTAGAATCTTTAACTTCTTTCTTTAGTTCAATAGTTTCCTTCTCTGAGTTCTCTTTGTTACTGTATCAGAATCCTACTGATTTTTGGATATTGATCTTTGTAGCTGTTTTCTGGCTGGGATCTGAGGACATGACACTGCTGAGTAAAAAACACAGAAAAAGAGAAAAAAAACTAGACACAGGGAATCCAGGGAAAAGCCAAATCTCTGAGCATTTATTTCTCTCAGTATGTATAGAAAATACAAACATTCTATTATTATTTTCTCACTACACTGCAAGTAATTATCTCTTTAAAAACCCCCCAAAACACTGTTTTCAATACAATTTTAGCTCAATAATGATATGCCCAGAAAAATCCCAAGCAACACACAAGAAACTTACCTCTATTTTCTGCAAACTCTTTAAGGACAGTCACTTTTCCTTAATCTGTATTTTTTACAGGCTCTCAAGTACTTTAGTTACTCATTCATTAAGTCTTCACAGCTGCTATTCTGGGTCTTATGAGTTCTCATGAATGCACCCTGTTTTCTTGGGTCATGTCTGCATGGTTGTCCAGGAAGCTGTTTTCAGCTTACTTCCCATTGAGTGTTCTCAAAGCATACTCTAAACTTGCACACTGATAGTCAGCCAAAGCACAGTGGCTTCAGAAACTCTCACAATTACCCCTTTTCAAATTTTTTAAAATAAGAAATAAGAGCTACAGTCTTCTGTTGGATATTATTTTTGCTACTAGTTGTTTGAGGACATAGTATCTTATTATAAATATAGAAAGAAAAAATATTAATTAAGCAGGAGCACTTCCTACTATATGTACCAAACTTTGCCACCAAAAATGGGGATCCATTCCCTGTAATGCTGTCAGAATTTTCTGGGCAAGATCTAAATGTGGTATTCCAGGTAATTTACTACTAAATGCATCAAATACTTGTTGCCTTAATTCTTGGACATCCAAAGATATATTTCCTCATAAATCTTGTAAATGATATTTTATTTGAAGCATCATATCTGGCTGGGGTTACATAATGCCTTGTTATATTCCAATCACATTTCATATACAATTGCTTTTGTATGCCAACCATCTGATCTCCAAGCCAATCCAGAGCTTGCTCTACAGCCCGCAGCTGAGCTTTCAAATCTTTATCTATTTTTGTTTGCACAGTCGATAACACATGTGATTGATTATGCCAAGTTTTTACAAAATCATGTGTTTGAATAGCTATTTACAGCAAAAACCAGCTGTAACTGCTGTAGCTGTTATTAATATTAACCCTACAGTTGCCACAATAATATGCAACCGTTGCTTTTGTTATCATCTGGGGAGGTGGCAATGGAGTGTACTTGTTCAGATAGGGACTTTTCTGGTTCCATTTGAGTAGGATTGTTGTTGCTGAGGATTGACACTGGACTGTCTGAAGAGAAATCCATATTGTTTCATCAGATCCATGTGGGAAAATATAAGCATATCCTCTGCTTCAGACTTTCATAAATCCAGGATTCCACAGGTTACCAAAATCTTTAACCCAAACAGAATCCTCTAATGATTTAACTGAAGTACTCTCAAAAGGACAGCAACCTCAAGTAACAGAATCATTGTATTGTTAGAAAATTTAAAATGAATGAAGTAATGTTTAATAAATTCCTCTGTTCAGGAGGAGTGATTCCTCTTTCTTGTTTTTGTAAACATTTAACAAATTGAACTTTTAAAAATTTAAATATATATAATA
>NW_006399762.1:5272027-5274709 GCF_000299155.1 Elephantulus edwardii
AGTAAAAAGTATATATGCAAACCTGAAAACCAACATTGTTCTCAATGGAGAAAAATTAAAGGCATTCCCCTTGAGAATACAAACTAGGCAAGGATGCCCACTATCACGTCTCCTAATCAACATTGTATTGGAGTCTTAGTGATAGCAATAAGGCAAGAGAAGGAAATAAGAGGTATCCAAATTGGCAAAGAGAAGGTAAAATTATTTCTCTATACAGATGATATGATAGTACACTTAGAAAACCCTAAAGATTCAGCAAGAAAACTACTGGACACAGTAGGCCAATTTAGCAAAGTAGTAGTAGGTTATATTCATATTTTCATGTCACCTCTGACTCTTCTCTATATCTCATAGTACTTGCTGCGAAACTACATGGGGCAGAAGAAATATTCCTAACCATCATTTCTAAGAGAAGATAATCAGGACAAGTTAGCGATAAATGGAAGAAGTTGATAGATTCATATACAAACATGTATCTATATGATGTTGTGTGTCACAGAATTAGTTTTGGTTCAAAATGACTCTATGTACAAAGAAAAAAAAAACCTCTTCCCTCTCTTGTGTTGTCCTCACAATCTTTGCTGTAGTTAAGCCGATTGCTATAGCCACTGTGTCAATTCATATTACTGAGCACCTTCCTCTATTTTGCTAACATCCTGCCAAAAATGATACCCGTCTCCAGGGATGCCCTTCATGATGACATGCACAAAGTATGTGTATATTCAAGTAAAATCTATCACTGAATAATCTTCCTCCTCTTCTTGTTGTCATGTGTCTTCAAGCTGGAACTAATTCACAGCTGACCCTTCCGCAAGTTTTCAAAGGCTACAATATAAATTGCATGAGAACAGATTGCCCATCTTTTTCTTGTGGAACTGCTGGTAGATTCAAACCACCTGCTTTGGTGTTGACAGTACAGCTCTTTACCCACAAAGCCACCAGAGCTCCCTGGATTAAAAAAATATTTATGATGACACCAAATCCCACACAAGGAAACACAGGAATTAAAATACAGAAAAAGTATCTAAATTTTGTAAATTTTTAAAAAAACATATTACAGGATAAACACATTTCTAAGGTCCCTTCTCCTTGAACGGCATGAAGTTACCACTTCATGTTAAATTTATCTCTACAGTGGTTATTACTAATATTTGACCTTAATACTCAAGGAAACCAAAGTTTATAAAGACTTAAGAAAAATTTCCCAGGTCATAAAGCTTGTAAGAGATAAAAATAAGACTCAAACCTAAGCTATATAAGTTCAGGGCAAAACATGCTAGCAACCCTTACATGTTGTCTCTTGCTAAAAATAAATAATAAATTAAGTTTACAATCACTTGAACTCAAGCACATTGTAATCAAGTCAGAATGGACAAATTGCTGGCCCTTAATAGATTTTCATAAGCTGCAAATGGAACAGGAGAAGAACAAGAGTAATGATAGTAAACAAGAGATGTTTAAAAGAAAAAATTAAGCACATTGCTATTCACTTGATAAATTGGTAATAAAGAGTTAGATATTCAACTGAGATGATTAATAGAGATCAAACATTTCCAATTATGGGAACAAGTGGAACATAGAAGCCAAAAGTCAGCAGAACCTAAAAGTCAGTGGTCTGAAGTGAGGTTTTTGTAAGAACCTTAGAAAGAAGAATGGACAATTGCGAGAAGAATAGTTTGAAAAGTGAGTTGAATGTTTAAGGAGATTATAGGTTTTAGTAATTAAATGGTATTTATAAGGTTCTATGAAGAAGAATTGACACCTTTGAGCTGTGGTGTTGGAAAAGAGCACTGAACACCCCATGGATAGCAAAGAGAACAAAAAGGTATGTCTTGGAGAAGGTGAAACCAAGAGTACTCTTTGGAGGTAAGAGTGATGAGGCTTTGCCTCACATACTTTGGATATGTTGCTAGGAGGGGCTATTCCTTGGGAATGATACTGGGAAGGATGGAGGGTCAGCGAAGGAGAAGACAACTCTCAGCCATGTGTATTGACATGGTGATTTCTGCAATGTGCTCTTGTGTGTCAGAAAGTATGAGGATGGTGCAGGATAGAGCAGGGTTCAGTTCTTCTGTTCATATGGTCATTATGAGTTGTACTCGACTTGATGGCACCCAATAGCAAGTGTCTCATGGAGTCCTTATTATTTTTGTTGTTATATGTTATTAGTCAGAACCAATTCATAGGTGACCTTCCAGTGGATTTTCAGAGACAGTAAATCACATGGGAAGAGACTGCTCATCTTTCTCAAAGCAGCAGGTGGGTTCAAACCACCTGCAGTTGGGTTTTGCCTGTGTAACGACTTACCTCCTCAGTTTCAGCAAGCGGGGTTATATCATCTGCATATCGTAGATTGGCCCAGTGGTGAGAATCTTTGTCTTCTTGACATTGAGTCTCAGTCCATATTGGAGGCTGCAGTCCTTGACCCTCTGCAGTAAGCACTTCAGGTCCTCCTCAGTTTCAGAAAGCAGGGTTGTGTCATCTGCATTTCACAGACTGTTAATAGATCTTCCACCAATCTTGATCCCACATTTCTCCTCATAGAGCCCAGTCTCCCGGATAATCTGTTCTGCATACAGGTTAAAAAGTATGGAGACAGGACACACTGCTCGTGTACACCCTTCCTAATTTTGAACCATGTAGTGTTTCCTTGCTCTGTTCTGACGACTGCCTCTTGGTCCA
>NW_006399762.1:5274809-5277190 GCF_000299155.1 Elephantulus edwardii
TCTTAAGTACAACTCTCATGTACAGCTTCTTTTCCTGGAAGATCCTGAGAAAAAGACCTCTTAAACTTCCACTCCAGGATTGACTTCGTATTACTAGTAATAGGTAAAATAATAACATCAAGTTCTTTCCCTAAAGTTTTAATGCATCACTTTGTTCCTCGTATAACAAGTGCTGCTATAATCATTACATATGTCATTATAGCAGAAGAGGCTGCATGCTTTTAATATACCAGTCTGAAGGGTTTGTCTTCTTGGGCTAAAATTCCAGCGGGAAAAATAGGAGTAGATAAAATTAGAAGAGCTAATGACAGTTCTGGTTTAAATTTAATTAAAAATGCTCATTTTAATTGCGCTTCAAGAAACTGCAATTGTTTCTCAGCTTTGGATGTTAATTGTTGAGGATTATCTAAAGCAGCATCACCTTTTAATGTATTAAATAAGTGTTGCAATTTATATGTAGCAATACCTTAAAAAGGCCTAAGCCAGTTACTATTTCCAAGCAATTTCTAAAAGTCATTTAAAGTATGTAGATTGTCTCTATGAATTTGCATTCTTTAGGACCAAACTGTCGTCCAATCAGCAATGGAAAAAGGTGATGTCATTTGCACATTTTCAGGAGTTATGACAAGTCCATGAGTGTATAAAGCTTCTGATAACATTTTATGAGCTTGTTGTAATTTTTCCATATCAGAATATGATAATGAAATATCATCCATATATAAAATGAATAATATATACTTGTGGAAATTGTTTTCTGACGCGTTGGATGACTATCAGCACAATAGTGGCACATTGTCAGCAAATTGGCCGTACCCAGAAACAAAACTCTCCACTGGTATCTTTTCATAGGTGCTGGTTGATTTAAAGCTGGAACAGAAAAGGCAAAATATATTTTATTACCGGGTTGTAATGGGATGGTATAATATCAATCTTGTAAATCTAATGTTATTATGTTCCACACTAAAGGCAAAGCCATGGGACTCATCCAGGTTGTAAGGCTCCCATTAAATGCATATTAGATTTACATTCCTTAAATCTATTAATGAACACCATTTAGCTGATTTTTTTCTTTATGACAAATACAGTTGAAATTCAATGAGCAAAAGATTCTTCTGTATGATTCTTCTATATGACCTTTATACAATTGATCTTCTACTAAAGTATATAAAGTCTTTCATTTTTCTTGAGTTAGGGATCAAGGAGGTGTCCAAATAGGATTATCAGACTTCCATTTAACTTTCACAGGTTTTTTTTTTAAGAAAAAAAAGATACCCTTAGTTTAATTGAGATGGTTACTGTTCAGGAATATGAGGCTCAATAATTCCTTGTTTTGCCTGTCCTCATCTACCATCTTTATAATTCATTTTCTGTAACAAAGAAAATAATATAGAGTTTAAATTAGCAATTCCTGATGTGGGTGTAGTAAGCTCATCTTCCTATTGCTGTAAAGGATCTCTACCCCACAAATTTACTGAAGTTTCTTAGTACATAAGGCTGCAGAGTTCCTAATAATATGCCTGATCCTATGTACTTTAAAGAATAAACAATCCTTTTGATCTGAGTGGCAGCAACAGAACCAACACCGTCAATATTACATTCTGCAACAGTCAAAGACCAAAAGGAGGGCCAATATGACAGATTATGCTAACATCAGCACCAGAATCCACCAAGCCAAGAAATCTTTTTCCATTTAAATTTGATTCCATCATAGATTGTGATAATTGTTGTGTAATAGAAGTCCAATTAATTTGAATTTTATCAGTACTGCCGAGCCCTCCAGTTTACTCTTTTTCAGATTTTTATGGGTACATAAGGAAATAATAGCATTTGGGAATTTCATCTCCTGTCTTACAACTCCAAGGAACAGGAGTGTTTATCATAATTTGAAGTTCCCCTTGATAATCATTATCAATCAATAACTCCAGGGAAAAACTTGCAATCCTTTTATAATAAGGGAGCAGCTTCCCCAAATTAATCCAACCTTTTTTTTCCCATATACACCAGTTGGTACTTAGGTAGGGCCTGTGCCAGGATATACGTTAACATTATATGGAACTGTAAGATCTACTGCTGCAGTTTCTTGGGTGGTGGGACTGAGTGACAGCACAGGTTTGTGGAAGCAGCTTGAGAAGTATTGGGAGTGTCCTCAGCCATCCATACACATGCTGGGAGGCTGTTCCCCTGTTGTTTAAAGGGGTGTGGGGCTGGCTACTCCACCCATTTCCTGACAATGGATTTCCATCTGTATCAAATTTAGAATGGCATTCTCTAGCCCAATGAATATCTTTCTGTGATCAGAGAGAGACAAATTCTAGGAGCTTTTTAGTAAATGTAGGTCCTGTTGAGGATGTGTGTGTGTGTGTGTGTGTGTGTGTGTGTGT
>NW_006399762.1:5277759-5289508 GCF_000299155.1 Elephantulus edwardii
ATAACAACAACAACGACTTACCACAAGGCCGTCGGCAAAGATTCTTCAAGGTGTCCCTGGAAAGGAAAAATGATTAAACTCCTCAGCTGAAAGATTGTCCGCTCAGAGGCATCTCAAAGAAAACCTGGTGATCTTTTTCTAAAAGTGCAGTCATTGAAAACCCTGTGAGCAGTACAGCACTGTTTTCACACTCCTGAAGTAGCCTTTGAAGTAGATTCCCAAAGAATCTACTCCACAGCAACTAGTCAAATGTCTTTTGCATTTTGTACTGACTTATGTCTATTAGTGATAACTTGAAATGAAGATCTTTAGCATTAAAAATACAAACTCATCTATCATCTGTCATTCTACATTGCCTTTAGTGCTGTTGTGATACTGGAAACCATGTCACCAGTATTTAAAATACTGTCAGGGCCACTGACAGACAAGTTTCAGCAGAGTTTTCAGCCTAAACAAGGAAGCATAGTAGGACATCCACTTCTGGAACAATGGACCATTACAAGCCCTATGAATATCAGCAAAACATTTTGGATGAGCCCCTGAGGATACAAGGAAATGAAAATGTAGGTGGGTGAGTACTGTATTCTCAAAATAAAATTTACCTTAATAACACAGATGGAGTAAAATTCTCAATCAGTGAAAGACCTTCATTTACTAATGTAGTAAGATTTAAAATGAGGAAAAACAGCTGCAAAATTATATGGAGTATGAAGGAAAATTGGAAGTTGTCAAAACGAATGGAGCACATAAGTATCAACATTCTAGGCAGTATTGAGCTGAAATAAACTGGAATTGCTTGTTATGATTCAGACAACCATATGGTCTATTATACTGGGAATGACAAAGTAGAGTGGATTGGTATAGCATTCACTGTCCAAAATAATACTCTGAGATCTGTCCTGAAGTTTGACATGGTCAGTGGTAGGGAACCAGTAATGAAAAATGACTTCATGCCTGAACGTGTGGAGAATCAGTCAAAAAGAAAATCCTCATCTTGATAGATTGACACAGTGACTGTAACAGTGAGCTCAAGCCTGACACACAGTGACTGTAACAGCTCAAGCCCTACAGAGTTGGTGAGGATTTCACAGGATCAGGCATGGTGTCAAATTGCTTTACATAGGGTCACGAGAAATCAGAGTCAAATCAAAGGCACACAACAACAATAGCAACGACAGAGTCAAGAAGGGTTAAAGACTACTTTTGACGACTCAAAGGATTGAACTGTAAAGAAAATGAAAAGAAAAAATGGTGTTTGCCAAGTTCTAAAACAGGAAGGTACCACAGAAACTGTGCACCTCCTGTTCTAAACCAATTATTTGAAGAATATTATTAAATTATCTTTAAACTTCTCTATTTAGCTCTAAAGGAATCAGCAAAAAACAAGACCTCAGAAATTTATTGAATACCAGTTGATATATCTCAGCAAACAGATGCTGCCCTGGATGTTCTCATAAAAGTTGTGCCAAGAAATATGGAGGACAACTACCTGGCCAGCTGATTGGAAGAGAAACTTATTTATTCCCTTTCCTAAACAAGGTAATCTGACAGAGTGTGGAAATTATCAAACAATATCACACATAAGCAAAATCCTGTTGAGGATTAACCAAAAACAACTGCAATAGTACTCTGACAGAGAACAATCAAAAATACAAGCTGAGTTTAGAAGAGGCTGTGACAGGGACGTCATAGTCAATGTCAGATGGATCTTGGTCAAAAGCAGAGAGTACCAGAGGAATGTCTATTTGCATTTCATTAACTATGCAAAGGCATTCCACTGTGTAAATCACAACACATTGTAGCTAACTTTGAGAAGAATAGGAATCTCAGAACACTTGATTGTCTCATGTAAAATCTATATTTGGACCAGAAAGTAGTGGTCAGATCAGAGCAAGGAAACACTACATAATTCAAAATCAGGAAAGGAGTACATCAGGGATGCATCTTGTCTCCATGCCTTTACAATCTGTATCTCATTCGAGAAGCTGCACTTCATGAGCAGGAATGTAACATCAGGATTGGAGGAAGACTCATCAACAACCTGTGCTATGTAGCTAACACAATCTTGCTTGCTGAAACTTAGAAAGACCTGAAGCATTTGCCTCAGAATGTCAAGGACTGTAAAGGATTGTAATCTTCAATATGAATCTTAACATCAAGAAAGTGAAGAATCTCACCACTGGGCCAACTGGCAGCACCACAGTAGATAAAGAAGAGATTGAGATTGTTAATAATTTCAGCTTGCTTGGTTCCATAATCAGCACTTTTGACACTAGCAGTCAGGAGATCAAAAGACCAATTGCATTAGGGAAATCTGCTGTCAGGGATTTCTTCAGAGTGCTGAAGAGCAACAACGTCAGGCCAGAAACTAAGGTGTGCCTGATTCAAGGCATAACCTTCATAATTATTTGCTATGCATAAGAGAGCTTGATAATGACCTAGGATGACAGAAGAAGAACTGATGTCTTTAGACTGTGGTGTTGGACTGTGGTGTATTAAACATGCAATGAACTGCCAAGAGAACAGAGGTCTGTCCTGGAGAGAGTGGAGCCAAATTCCTCCTTGGAGACAAGGATTTTAAAACTCTGTCTCACATACTGTGGGCATGTTGCCAAAAGGGACCAGTCCCTGGAGAAGGACATCATTATTCGCATGGTGGAGAGACAACACAGTAGAAGACCCCAGATGATATGGATTGACACAGTAACTGGGGTAATGGAGGTAGATGTGTCAGACACAGTATGAATGGCTCAAGATAGGACAGGATTGAGAGCAGTTGTTCTTAGGGTCCCTGTGAGCTGAAGCAACTTGATGGCACATAACAATACACAACAACATTTAGTCAAAGTATTCCCCTTCATTAAAGATCTTAATCTTATAATTACCTTTTTCTTCTGAATATATCTTTTTCACCCTCATTTTCACCTTGCATTATTTTCAAAAGAGCACATTGCAAAACCTTGTAATAATGTTCAGGCTACAGCCAGGAAGAAAGAGAACTTTATTTCTGCTTGCAAATGACAGTGGTATGTTTGTTTACATTCCTTAAACTGGTGGTGGATCCGTCTCACTTGTATCATGAGTAAATTTTACATCATGAAAAGATTTAAAGTGTGCTAATTGTTATGTGCTTTTGGGACCTTATGGTCCCTACAGGAAAGAGTAGAATTGCCTCAAAAATTTTTTACAGAAGTAGTTCACTGGGTTTTTCTACTGTCACCGAGTGAATTCATATTACTGATCTTTTAAGCTTAGTGCTTAATCACTGAGTCACCAGGGGCCTCCAAAATAAGTAACACCCTGTCTTCCCTTCCAATTATAAACAACACATGGCTATGTGTTGTTTCTAATTACCAACATGAGGTCTAAATCAGATAACTTGTTCCCAGAAGACAAAAGCTAATATATTTTAACTCTACAAAGATAAATGGATTGAGCACTTCTTTCTCTTCAAAAGAAAAGCTGTTGTTCACTAGAGTCAAATGATGATAACAGGGCTCAATATTTTTTCATTTGACTTTCTACTTAGACTACATCACTTTATCTTTTCTATTCTCCTGGATTCAAGGAACCCTAGGCTAAAGAAAATTTAATTTTAGAAGCAGTATAATTTACTCCTTGGTCTCCTGATCTGCTTATTGATCTGATGGGTTCCATCTTTTGAACTCAGCCAGAGCATTGAGGCCAAAGCCTCCATCTCTGAGCTGTTAGGAAATAATTAAAATCATAACACAAATGATTCCAAAGAAAATTCCTGTTGTGTTTAGTATCCTTGGAGTATGTTGGCTTATATCTAAGCTTTAAACTGAAGCTTTAAAATTATGAAATTGTCAATAATTTGGAAAGCCCAAAGCAAATAGCCTCAGGGAGGAAATGACTTGTTAATAATTTTAATGCAATTTTGACTGGCTCCATTATTTTAAGAGGTCTAATCAGAACTACTTTGAACCACTGAAAGGAACAGGTGACCTTGGAAAGACTCTTTCACTTACTAATGAAAATGAAATATGATTGTAAATAACCTTGTTCCCATGGGGAAAATGTTTCATGACTTCTAATAAAAAACTTTCTTTACAATGCAAAACATTTCTTTCCAATCACTATAAAGTTTACAAAGTTTGTTCAGTACAGTAAGTCAATTTGATTGACAGCTTATATATTACTCTTTATATCTAAAGAAGCTGAAAAAAATTCCCATTCAAAAAGCTACACAGCTAGAAAGCAACAGAGTCTGGTCTTAAGCCAAAGCCTTCTGTCTTCTAGACTAGGGATCTTTTTACCACTTATTATATCAACATGGCAATCAGAATTGATGTGTGTTCTTGGGCAGTAAGGGAGGGGTCTGCTTGCGGGTTTTTCAGTACTACCTCCAAGGTGAACACCCCTAGGCATATAAAGGAGAGTCATCTGTTTATACTGAATTCTCTGAGTGACTTAATTAATGAACTCAGATACTACCTGACATGTTAGAGGTTCAAGTCCACCAAGACCTGTGAGAAAAAAAGAGCCTGGGAGTCTACTTCTAAAAGATACAATCACTGAAAAAAGTATGAAGCACAGTTTTATTCTCATGCCTGTGGACGACCACAAGTCAGATTTCACTCCATGCCAACTGGTGGTTAGATTTTATCAAGAGTAATGTTTTTCTTCTTAAAATGCCCTGTAAGATTGATATCTTGTTAAAGGTACAATGTTTTAAAGATGAGTAGAGTAATGGGTAAAAAGGAAGTAGCTGATCCAACTCATGGTTTTAAAAATTGCCTCATACACATCTGAAAGCGGGACAATAATAAAGAGAAGAAAAAAATCAATCCTTTTGAATTGTGGTGTTGGAGAAGAGTAGTGAATATCCCATGAAATACTAAAAGTACAAACATATGTCTATGATTTGTTGTTTTGATTTTTTGTTTGTCTTTTCTCTTATTAAACATACTATACATCTATTATTTAATTATTAACTTGCTGATGGCGCTTTGCTGATGATGTCCCTTTATGCAAGAAAATGCAAGCAAAAATTTGTTTTAGGAAGCTATACTGTCCGAGGCATTATGATAGATGAAGAGAAGACTGAAGGTGTAAATGGTTTAATCTTACTTGTATCCACGTATATACACCAGCAGGTACAAGTGGGCCAGTGAAGAATTGAGGAGAGTTTTTCTATTTGCAAAAAATAGGATCTCATCTGGAAGAGTCTTAGAAAATGTTAAGGAAGTTACTCCAAAGTACTAAGCTCTGCTTGCCTGAGTATGGTTGTTGTTAATTTTGTGTGCTGTGAAGTTGGAACTTATAGCTGGCCATCCAGAGGATTTTCAGAGGGTGTAAATTGCCCGGGAGGAGATTGCTCACCTTTCTCCCACAGAGCAGCTACTGGATTTGCCCTGTTACCTACTTAAGTATTGATGTGATATTAATCTTACTGATTCTGACTTATTGATTGTTCTGTTTGTTGTTGTTGTTCATTACCATGATTTCAGAACCTATTTACAGATAATCCTCAGTGAGATTTTAGAGGCTGTAAACCACATGAGAGGAATTATCCATCTTCTTTCTGCAGAGCAGCTGGTGGATTTGAACTGTGTCTTCAGGTCAGCGGCACAACTCTTTACCATCACTCTTTTCTAATTAGTAAGGCAATACTATCCACTGTTCTTTCCAAATCCATTCTCACTTCCTTTGAACTCTTCTGTCTTGGGAGAGTAACTGGTAAGGTTCAGCATCAGAGTTTCTGTGCCCTCTGACTTACAGCAAGAAGCTCTGGTAGGTCAGTGGTTGGGAGCTGAGCTGCTAATTGAAAGCTTAACTGTTTGAAACCACAGATGGCAACAAAACCATGAGGATGATAGCCTAATAAATTCTATGGGAAAGTTCTGCCCTATCCTGTAGTACTAGTCCATGACTTACACATGTATTGCAGTTGTGGCAAACTGAACCACGTTTATGACCATTTGTGTTGTTTTGTTGTTATACATATTGACAAATCAAGAGTGAATAAATTACAATAATAATGAAAGCTTTGAAACAAGGAAAAGGTATTCAAGTTATATCAGAACTCTTACAACAGAGTCGTCCAAAAGGAACTTTATTATGGATCAAGGGACTACCTCTTTTGTTAAGTCTGTGGACCTAGTTCATGGGGAGTTGTGCTGCTAACAAAAGCCAGACCTTGCTGACAGTTAAAATCCATCACAACTGTTCCACTGGAGAAAGATGGACAATCTCATTCTTTGTGATTTGTGGTTGTTATTTCTGTTAGTGATGTCTAGTCAAGTACGACTCATAGTGACTATGAACAAAAGATCTGAAACCAGTCCAGTCTGGTGTCATCCTCACACATCCTCACATGCAAGAACATATTGCAGCAGTCACAAAGCCAGACCACCTAGCTGAGAATCTTTCTCTCCTTCACGGACCCTCCACCCTTGTAAGCATCTTGTCCTTCTCCAAGGAATAGCTCCTCCTAACAACATGTCCAAAGTATGTGAGGTAAAGCCTCATCATTCTTGCCTCTTTAGAGCACTCCAGCTGCATCCTTTCCAAGACATATATGTTTGTTCTCTTGACCATCCATGGATGTTTAGTGCTCTTGTCCAACACCACAGCTCAAAGGTATCAATCCTTTTTTCTGTCATCCTTATTCATTGTCCAGGTCTCAGATGCAGTTAGTAATCAGAAAGATTATGGCCTGAATCAGACGCACCTTAATCCTCAAACTAACACCAATATTTCTCAATAATTTGGAAAGGTCCTTAACTGCTGATTTTCCCCATGTAATGTTTCTCTTTATTTCATAACAGCTGGTACCAAGGGTGTTAATTGTGGATTCAAGTAATCTGAAGCTGTTGACAGCTTCAATCTCCTCTCCATACATCATAACACTACCACTTGATCCAAAGGTAAGAATCTTTGTTTTCTTGATATTGAGATGCAATCCATACTGAAGGCTGTATTCCTTGAAGGAACAAGTACTTCAAGTCCTCTTCACTTTCAGCAAATAAGGTTGTGTCATCTGCATAATGCAGGATATTGATGAGTCTTCCCATAATCCTGATGCCACATTCTTCTTCATCAAGTCAAGATTCTCAGATAATTTACTCAGCATATCGATTGAACAGGTACCCTGACACACTCCCTTCCTAATTCTAAACCATGCAGTGCTCTTCCAATCCATTAGCATAACAGCCTCCTGATGCAGGTATAGATTCCTCATGAACACAATCAGGTGTTCTGGGATTCCCATTCAAAGTCAGCCCCAACTTGTCATGACCCACACAAACACCTTTGCATAGTCAATAAACACAAATAGACATTTTTCTGGATTCCTTGCTTTCTGCCAGGATCCATCTGACATCAGCAATGATATCCCTGATGTCACGGTCTCTTCTAAATCCAGCTTTAAAATCTGGCAATTCCCTGTCTATGTACTGTTCCAGCTGGTTTTGAATGATCTTCAGCAATATTTGTTACCAATGATATTGTTCTATAATTTCCACATTCAGTTGGATCATCCTTCTTGGGAATGGGAACAAATATGGACCTCTTCCAATCCATTGGGCATACAGTCATCCTCCAAATTTTGAAACAAGTCAATTGATATCTAAGAAACCTACTGGAGGGCAGCTATAAGTCATTTCAATAATGAGGTTTTTTTGACCTGTAGTAAGACTATGAATACTTATTAATTAATTTAGTTTTTATGATTTTTTTTTTACTACTAACTGAGTTTGTCCCAATCAGAAGCACTAATTAGAGGTAGGAATACTGATGGCATAGTCTGGAGCATGTTGTTTTGCTAACCGAAAGATCCAGCAGTTTTGACTCCAGCAGTTTTAAACCACCAGCTGCTTCAAGGGATAAAGATGAACAATTTTCTTTCATTAAGATTTATACCTTCATGATTCCAATGAAGGGTTACTATGAGTCAGAATCAGTTGAAAGGTAGTGAGTTTGAGGTTTTGAGTCTTGAAACAAGAGAACGAATCCATAGAATCCATAGTTGAACCTCCAGCAGGTTTTCAGAGGCAGTAAATTGCACAGGAGGAGATTTTTCTATCCTCTCCTGAAGCAACTAGAAAATTCAAACTGTGTGCTTTGGGGTTGCAGTTAAACTTCTCACCATAAGGCTGCCAAAGTCTCTCAGAAAAGCATGCTGTTGGCTGCCTTCGTGTGAGATCACCTTAGGCTGGCTGTGTCCTTTCATCAAAATTCACCATTCTCTGGCAGGGCTCTTCATTCTAATTTCATTTCTGGATTCTGGTCAACTTCTCCCTTAGTTGAGCTGCTTCTAGACCTCAGGCACTACCTAATTTAAGAGGAAATTTCATAACTATCCCTTTTGCACAGACCCTTTACAATGAGCCCTTTTGGAATTGGCACTACCAGTGGAGTAGCTTATTTAAAACAATGTATAGGAAACTATGGAAATATCTCGGTGAAAGGAACACTACCAATGGAAGCTATCTGTCCAACCCTAATGAATAAATTAGTCTGACACCAGCTAATCAGAGGCTCAATCATTGTGCCTAAAATAGGTAAGTTGTTTGGAAGAGAAGATCTTGGAATCTTCTCACTGGAACAACGGAAAGGGGACCTCTCTGTTTCAGGACAATTCTCCTTCTGGATCTTTGTTCACATTCTTATAATTTGGCATCCCTGCTTAGGATTGCAGTCAATTACTGTGTTGTCACACTTGTTATGTGCCATTGAGTCGACTATGATTTATGGTGACCTCATAATAGCTCTGAACCTTGCCTTATTCTGAGCCAACCTCACCATCTCTGACACATCACCCCCCTTGCCATAGTCACTATGTTAATATATCGCATCCAGAGTCTTTCTCTCCTGCACTGACTCTCTATGTACCTTTCAAGGATTAATCTTCACTGGAAGAATGCTTGAAGTAGGGAGGTGAAGTTTCATAATCTTTGTCTCCAAGGAGCAAACTGACATCACCTTCTCCAGGACAGACTTGTTTGATTTCTTGGAAGTCTATGTTCTTTTCAGTACTCTTCTCCAGCACCACAATTCAAAGGCATTGATTCTTGTTCTGTCATCTTTATTCATTGTCTAGTAAGTAAATGAGAAGACTTGGATCAGGCACACCTTTGACTCTAGACTGACATAATTGCTCTTGAACGTCCTGGAGAGATCTCTGATGGAAGGCTTCCCTAGGATAGCTTGTCTTTTGATTTCTTGGCTGGTGCCAAGAGACTTGATAGTGGATCTAAGCAATATGAAATTGTTAACAACCTCAATTTTTTATCCATCTATTACGATGCTTTCTGTTGACCCAGTGACAAGGATTTTCATGTTTTTTATGTTGAGATCCAATGCATATTGAATGCTGCAGTCCTTGACCTTCTACAGCAAATGCCTCAAGTCCTCTTCAGTTTTGATGACCAAGGTCATGTCATCTGCATAACACAGGTTGTTGATAAAGCTTCCTCCAATCCTGATGCCACATTCTTCTTCATAAAGTCAAGCCTCCCAAATGATCTGTTCTGCACATACATTGAAAAGATATAAAAAATATACATCCCTTAAACACTCCTTTCTTGATTTTTAACTACACAGCGTTCCCTTGATCTGTTCGTACAACAGCCTGCTGGCCTAGGTATAGGTTTTACATGAGCACTATAATGTGTTCTGGGATTCCCATTTTTCTCAATGTTAGCCACAATTTGTTGTGATGCACACAGTCAAATATTTTTACACAGTCAATAAAACACAAATAGACATCCTTCTGGCACTAATGCTCAGAAATAAAATGGAGGGTCAGGTGAGGGAGTCTCTAAGCACAAGTCCACAGTCTGTGAGTCCATTCTGACTCAGCCCTTCATGGGTTGAAACTTTGTGTGAAGAGATTGCCTACCTTTCTTCTTCAGAAGGCCTAATGGTTTTGAGCCACTGACCTTTTGGTTACCATCCCAACACTTTTTACACTGCACCACTGAGGCCACTGCTTCTCTTAACGTGAATCTAAGATGTGGAGAATGTTTCAGAATTGAAAATGTTCTCTTCATCATCTAGGATCCCTAATATTTTCAGGGTCCTGGCCAAGGGAATAGATAACGTGTAATAGAGAACAATTTATTATGATGGAATATAGCAGTGAGGAGTTGTGCTGCCAATCTAAAGACATGTGGTTCAAGAGTCTTGGTGCTAAGCTAGGAGTTTGTGGCATCACTAGCTCAGACCAGATTCAAGCTTCAGTCACAATAATCAAGGTGGCTTGCAATGAACATCTGGGGAAGAAGGTCCATGCTAAGTGCAACACTAATGATGCCACTGGTGGTCTTAAGAAGCTGTTGCAGCCTACACTGGCACCCATTAGAACAAAATTGTCCTTAAGAAGTGTTACACTATTTTTTTTTTTTGGAACCGCATGTGTTTGGGTGACAAAGAAATCCACAAAGGGATGAAACTGGAGCTTTATTACCAGTAAGGTAGAATTCCTCCTTCTTTTTCTCTTTCCTTTTCCCCCCAACACTACAGTAACTTGGTTTCTAGACTGCATAGATTCACACAAGACAGGATCTGAGACTACTCTATAGTTTTCTTAATCAGCTAATGCCCATTCTTCTAGAAGTCTATTGGCTTCCTTAACATCAGGCTTTCAGCACAGGACATTCAGTCCCAAAACTCTGTTGGGTCCTTGGGCCGAACACCACCACCGTGTCAGATTGAGAAGAGATCTATCCAGACCTTAGAAATTGCAAAAATCTTTCTCTGAAGCTGGTACATGGGATTTGGACTTGCATCATTCTAAATGTGAGACAGACAACAGTGTGAGAGACCAACAACAGTATGTGGTGCAAGACATCACAGAAGTGACATGTGGACTAAACTATCATATCAAGAAGTGGTGGGGAAGGAAGGGCTTGACCAGGAAGGCAGGAATGCAAGGGGTAAGGGAAGTGTCTTTCATATCAATGAAATGCTTGTCTGTTAGATATTCTTCTAAAACTAAGTATCCAAACTAAGACAGACTAGGAAGAAGGATTGGTTATCTACTTCCAAAATATAACAGGCCTCCAAAAACCCTATGTACAGTAGAGCACACTTAGACTAGACTAACAGATATGGCAACTGAGGCTGAGTCCTCAAATTTGGAAAACCAAAGGAGGAGGAACAGTTGTAAGCAGAAACTAATGATTGGAATGTGGACTGTGAGAATCATGAATGTAGTCAAATTAGACATTGTCAAGAAAGAAATGGAACACATAAATATTGGTACATTAGGTATTAGCAAAATGAGATGGATTGACATGAGACATTTTGAGTCAGATGAGCTATACTCTATTATGCTGGAGTTTAAAAGGTGAGAAGAAAAACAAGTTTCCTTTCATAGTTAAAAAGGTCATTTCTAGATCCATCTTGAAATACAATATTTTAAGTGACAGGATAATACTCATACACATGCAAAGAAGACACCAACACTAGAACAAAAGAAGAGGAAATGGATGATTTCTACTAACTGTTGCAGTCAGAAATCGATTGTCATGCAAGTAAGATGCATCAATAATAATGGATGACTGGAATGTGAAAGTTGGGAACTAAGAAAAAAGATCAGTGGTAAGGAAAATATGAACTTGGTGACAAAAATGATGTTGGAAATAGAATGAACAAATTATGCAATGAATTATTTATTCATATTGATGTTTCTGTTACATGCCGTCTAGTCACCTGCAACTCTGAGCAACCCTTTGTACAACAGCCTGAAACCCTGCTCGATGCCAATCTTACTGTTTCT
>NW_006399762.1:5294148-5294943 GCF_000299155.1 Elephantulus edwardii
TCTGAGTCAATTTGACAATACACAGCAAAATAAAAACAAATAATTATAACAAACAATTACATAAAATAACTTCTACATATCTGTACTGAAAAGTATGTTTTAATCACAACAAAATATGAAAGTGTAAAGCTATATTTTATTGGCAATATATGAAATTATATGAATTTAATTATGATTGTGTATATCTGCAGGTTGAGTTGTTTATATTAGCTATGTGAGTGATAAAGATTAACATAATTTTCTATTAATCTGAAATTTTCTATTTTGTTTTTAGCAAAACTATTAGCTATGCTGTCTTCAAAATTTTCTCCATTATTTATGTCCTAAGGATAGAAACTGTAGTTAAATGATTCATAGCTGTCAGAAGCCCTATTAAGAGTAAAAAATAAATGTAGCTGTACTTAATATATTCAACCTTTAAATACATTTTTAACAGTGCAAATACCAGGAAATGAAAAAAAAGTCATTTTTAAGATGTTAAATCAATATTTTACATACTCCAACTCATGAGAAGTAAATTGTAGAATAAAATTCATGAAGATAAAACATTCAAATGAATTGTATTTAAACATATAAAGCTGAAAATTTTATCTAGTACTTTGAAGATTTCATTTTTTGCTTTAAAAAAGCTTCCACAATTCAAGAAATCAATATCCTTTTAGTTGTTAATGTAAAAAAATAAGTCTTTAACTTCACACAGATTATTCCTAGGACTTATGTTGTTGTTGTTGCTGTTAGGAGCCATCAAGCTGAATATGATTCATAGGAACCCTGTGAACAACACACCTAAACCCT
>NW_006399762.1:5296135-5297386 GCF_000299155.1 Elephantulus edwardii
GTGACTGGGGTAATCGGGATGGGTGTGTCAGAGGCAGTGCAATTGGCACAGGATAGAGCAGGGTTTAGGGCTGTTGTACATAGGGTCACTATGAGTCGCAAATGACTCGACGGCACATAACAACAACAACAGACCTTATATGTAACAATAATATCTATATAAAGACTTTGTCATTGAAAAATACTGCTTATGTGTTATGTGCAAATTTCATGGACGCCAGGGCAATTTACAGATTCTCAGAACTGCCAAGAAAGACCTATCTTATTACAAGATTAGGCATAATAAATGGCAAATCTTTACAGTAGTATTGGTTACCCTTCCAATTTTATCTTAAATTTTTTAAAATCTTTTTTATGGCTCTCTGACTACTGTGCTGTTGTGTGCTCCAGAGTCACTGTTGTTGTTTTTAATTAATATTGTTCCATCGAGACGGAACCAACTCATAGCTGACTCCCAGCAGGTTTTAGCAGGGAATATATCTCATAAGAGGAGACTGCGCATACTTCTCCCATAGAGCACCTGGCACATTCCAACTTCGTGCCTTTGAGATAGCAGCACAGCTTCTTACCTCTAGGCCACTTGGAGGCTAAATGAAATAAAGTCCAAGTATTCAATTTCTTTTTAACAAATAAATTCCTTTAAACTTCAGTTCTAAGATTCTAAAATCTCATTGCAATAGAGTAAAAACTGATCCAGAACTGTCAGGAAACTATAAATACAGGAAAGGATAGTCCATCTATCTACCATAGAGTCAAACCACCAAACAGGCATTGCTTCTGGGTTAATAGAACAACTCCCTACGTATAACACCTCCAGAGATCCCTATTAGATTAGAAGTTCGTAATTACTTTCTCATGGTCGTTGTTATGTGCCATAAAGTAGGAACAAACTCATAGCTAACCCTCCAGGGGGGATTGAGAGGCAGTTAAACACAGAAAAGGAGATCCATCTTTCTTCCCTAGGGTATCAGAGGGTGAACTCGGGCTACTCTGTGGAGGGAAAGTTTGTGAAGCTTCAGCTTACGGTCTTCTTCAGACATGTTGCCAGGATGTTTTTGAAGAGAGACATCATGTGTGGAAAGGTGGAGGGAAAATGCAAGAGAGGAAGACCCTGGATGAGGTGGATTGACTCAATGACTGGGGTAATTGGGATAAGTATGTCAGAGATAAAGAAATGAGCTCAGGATAGAGCAGGGTTCAGAGCTGTTGTACATAGGGTTGCTGGGAATAGCAAACAACTCTACAGCACATA
>NW_006399762.1:5298031-5300314 GCF_000299155.1 Elephantulus edwardii
GTCCTTGACTTTCTGTAGCAAGCACTTCAGGTCCTCCTCAGTTTCAGCAAGCAGGGTTGTATCATCTGCACAATGGAGATTGTTCATGAGTCTTCTTTCAATCCTGATTTCACACTTCTTCTCATACAGCCCAGCCTCCCAGATAATCTGTACTGCATGTAGGTTGAAAAGATATGGAGATAGGACACATCCCTGGCATACACCCTTCTCAATTTTGAACCATGCAGTGTTTCCGTGCTCTGTTCTGACGACTGCCTCCTGGTCCAAGCGTAGGTTTTGCATTAGCACAAACAAGTGTTTTGGGATTTCCATCCTTCTCAGAGTCAGCCACAGTTTGTTGTGGCCCACATAGCCAAATGCCTTTGCATAATCAATGAAACACAGATAGACATTCCTCTGGTGCTCCCTGCTTCCAGCCAAGCTCCATCTAACATTAGCTACAAGATTGCTAGTACAAAGACCCCTTCTAAACTCAGCCTGCCTGTCATTTTTGGATACTTTTCAGCAGAAGCTTGCATGTGATATTAATGATATTCATTTGGGGCTTAAGGGCCACAGGCCCGAGGGCCAGGAAAACAATCTATGCACCAGACCTGTAAGACACTTCGCCCTCACTTGGGAAAAACTACCCCTAAACTCAGGAGACACTGGCCACAGCATAAGAAATTGTCAGCAGCTGAAGTGTTTGGAATCGCAGAAGTCCATAAAATTTGATATATAAGCTATCAGATCAAGGGCTGGACAACGGGAGATAAGTGTTGAATGGAGGGGTTGGGAGTGAGAGGGAAGCTGGTGGATGGTGGAGCAGGGAAATAAGTGGGTCAAGACACTTATTTCAAGGGCAGGGACAACACTGAAACTATTCATTAATTCCACAATTGGAGAAATATCTTTCATCTGATTTTTTTTTTTTTCACAAAATGCTTGTCTGACAGTACTTCTCTAAATCTGAGCATTCAGATTAAGACAGACTAGGAATAAAGATTGGCAATCCACTTCCAAAATATCAGGCCCCTGAAAACCCTATGTACAACAGGACACATGTAGAATAACAGATAGGGCTACTGAGGTGGAGCTTTCACGTGTGGAAATACAAAGGAAGAGGAACAGCTGTAAGCAGACACTAGTGATTGGAATATGGAATGTGAGAACCATGAATATAGGAAAATGAGGTATTGTTAAGGAAGAAATGGAATGCATAAATATTGACATACTAGATATTGCCAAGAGGAGATGGACTGGCATGGGGCTTTTTGAGTTGGGCAATCATATAATCTACTACTCTGGAGATAAAAAAGGTGAAGAAAAATGGAGTTGCTTTCATAGTGTAAAAAGTCATTTCTAGATATGTCTTGAAATACAATGTTGTGAGCAACAGAATAATATCCATACACATACAAGAAAGTCCAGTGAATACCATTATCATTCAGATATATGCACCAAAAACCAGAGCCAAAGAAGAGGAAATAGAAGATTTCTCCTAACTTTTACAGTCAGAGATCGATCAAACATGCAATCAAGATGTATTAATAATAATGGATGACTAATAATAATACAAATGCTATGGGCAGAATATTGAATGATCCAGGAAGCCTTAAAAGAAGATGGAAGGAATATATAGAGTCACTGTTTCAAAAAGCCTGACACAGAAGTATTTCATGAAAAAAAGCATATGATCAAGAGGCAATGGTGATAAAGGAAGAAGTTCATGATGCTCTGAAGAATCTGGTAAAAAATAAGGCCCTAGGTATTTACAGAATACCAATTGACACATTTCAACAAACAGATGCTTCCCTGGATGTGCTCATCAGGTTTTGCCAAGAAATCTAGAGGACAGCTGTCTGGCAAAATGACTTGAAAAGATTCATATTTATTTCCATTCCAAAAAAAGATAGCCCAGCAGAGTGTGAAAATTATCCACCAATATCTCTAGCGTTACATGCAAGCAAAATCCTGCTGAAGATTATCCAAAAATGACTGGTACAGTACATTTACAGAAAACTACCAGAAATACAAGCTGGGTTTAGAAGAAGCACTAGAGGCATTATCACCAATGTCAGATGAATCTTGGCAGAAAGCAAAGAGTACCAGAGGAATGTCTATCTGTGTTTCATTGACTATGCAAAGGCATTTGACTGTATGAATCACAACAAATTCTGACTAATCTTGAGGAGAATGGGAATCCCAGAACACTTGATTATGCTCATGTAAAAGCATTACTACAAGAAACAAAAAGAGATCTTAAAAAGTGGAAGAATATCCCTTGCTCATGGATAGGAAGAC
>NW_006399762.1:5302277-5305277 GCF_000299155.1 Elephantulus edwardii
TATGAAAATTAATAAAATATAATTATAGAAAAACAAAAAAAAAACTGTACTCAGACCATGAAACAGTCCTCAAAACAGAGCAAGGAAACATTGCATGGTTCAAAATCAGGAAGAGTGTGTTAAGGGTGTGTTCTGTCTCCCTACCTTTTCAATATATATGTAGAAAAGGTAATTCAGGAGGCTGGGCTTTATGAGGAGTAACATGACATCAGAATTAGAAGAAGACTCATCAACAAACTACATTATGCAAATGGTAATGATACAACCTTGCCTGCTGAAACCGAAGAGAACCTGAAGTGCATCTTCAATACAAATTGAAGCTCAACATAAAGAAGACAAAGTTTCTCACCACTGGCCCAACTGGCAGCAGAAGAATAGATGGGGAAGAGATTGAGTTTGTTAAGAATTACAGCTTGCTTGACTCCACAATCAAAACTCTTGGCACCAGCTATCAGAAAATCAAAAGATGAATTACAATGGGAAAATCTGCTGTCAAGGGCCTCTCCAGAGTACTGAGAAGTGACCATGTCAGTCTAGAGATTAAGGTGTGCCTGATAAAAGGCCATGACCTTCACATTTACTTGCTATACATCAGGGAGTTGGACAATGACTAAGGACAGAAGAAGAATTGATGACTTTGAGTTGTGGTGCTAGAGAAGTCTTGAATATACCATGACTACTGCCAAGAGAACAAACAAGTCTTTCTTGGAGAGGGTAAAATCAAGTTTCTCCTTGAAGGCTAGGATTTTGAAGCTCCGTGTCACATATTTTGGTCATGTGTCTAGGAAGGACCAGTCCTTGGAAAAGGACAACATGCTCAGAAGGGTGGAAGAACAGTTCAGGAGAGGAAGATCCCGGATGAGATGGACTGATACAGTAACTGGGGCAACGGGAGTCAGTAAGTTGGAGTCCGTAAGCCTGGCTCAGGACAGGGCAGGCTTCAGAACTGTTGTACATGGGGTTGCTAACAGGCCGCCAGACCTCCTTTTGTCTCGTTGTTATTGTGTAGTGTCAAGTCCGGACCAACTCATAGTACAGCACCCTTTGGCAGGTTTTCAAAGGCAGTGAAGCACATGGAATTTGATTGCCTATCTTTCTCCTGCACAACTGCTGACAAATTTAAACCACGTGCCTTTGGACTGACAGTGCAATTCCTTACCATTAGGCCACGAGAGTGCATTATTTGAGTCTATTTTACTAAGTAAAAGAGTTATTTCTTTGTTCTGTTTTGTTTATTTTAAATAAATTAAAGCAATTTTCTGTTTCCAATTAATCTACATTTGGCAAAACATTTCATTTCAAATTTTTTTTGTCAAAGTCTGAACAAATCTTGGCTTCTAATTTCAAGGACAGAAATGAAGAATTATATGCAAAGAACTTGTATGCAATATGCCCCCCTCCAAAAAAATCATATAAAACCTGTTTCCATTTATCTTGTTCAGGCCAAAATTGGGCATATCACTAATAGTTATTGTTGTTGTTGTTATGTGCCATCGAGTCATAACAACTCTATGTACAACAGCTCTAAACTCTGCCCAATGCTGTGCCAATCTCACCATCTCCAACACAACTTCCCCCATTACTCCAGTCACTTGAATCAATCCATCTCTTCAAGGGTTTTCCTCTACTATGCTGTCCTTCTACCCTTGTGAGCATGACGTCCCTCTCCAAGGACTGGTTCCTCCTTACAACATGTCCAATGTATGTCAGATGAAGCTTCAGAATCCTTGCCTCCATTAAGCAGCCTGGCTTTACCCTCTCCAGGACAAACCTGTTAGTTTTCTTAGCAGTCCGTGGTATATTCAATACTCTTCTCCAACACCACAACTCAAAGGCATCAATTCTCCTTCTATCATCCCTAGTCGTTTGTCCAATTCTCTGATGCATAGCAAGTGTTTGCAAAGACCATGGCCTGTATAAGGTGCACCTTAGTCTCCAGACTGACATTGTTGCACTTCAGCACTTTAGAGAGGTCTCTAAAGGCAGACTTTCCCATCGCAATATGTCTTTTAATTTCCTGGCTGCTGGTGCCAAGAGTGCTGACTGTGGAGCCAAGCAAACCGAAACTGTGAACCATCTCAATATCTTCACCATCCATTATGATGCTGCCAATTGGCTTTGTAGTGATGTTGTTGTTGTTAAGTGCTCTCAAATCGTAGGCGACTCATAGCGACCCTATGAACAAAAGTCCTCAAACTTTGCCTGACTTTTGTCCTTTCTCCAGGTTCATAGAGTTTCCAGAGGCAAGCTACTTAAAGAAGTGGATGCCACTCCTGCTTCCAAGCTTGTTTTAACCGGGGAGCCCCACCAAAAACTGTCCACCATGGGTAACCATTATCGCATTTGACACCTTGGTGTCACAGTGTTTAGGTTGACAGCAACCACAAGTTACCTCTGTATGGCAAGTGGACATACCAGGGCTATACCACCTAGAAGAATGTTTGACCAAGAATAATTAAGATGGCCTGAGGGCCATGGATTGTTGTTGCTGTTGTTAAGTGCGTCGAGTAACAGGCAACTCATAGCAACCCTATGAAAGAGAGTGCTTGACCCTTGTGTGCCTTTCATCCTCTCTCCAGGTTCATAGAGTTTCCAGAGGCAAGCTATTATGGAAGTGGATGCCATTCCTCCTTCCAAGCTTGTTTTAATCTGGGAGCTCCATCCCACTCTCTGTTCTCATTGGGTTGTTGTTGTTGTTATGTGCCATCGAGTTGGTTGAGACTCGTAGTAACCCTATGTACAACAGCCCTAAACCCTACTCTATCCTGTGCCAAGCTCACTGCCTCTGACACATCCATCCCAATTACCCCAGTCACTTTATCAATCCATCTCATAGAGGGTCTTCCCCTCCTGTGCCATCCCTCCACTCTGCCCAGCATGATGTCCCTCTCCAACGACCTGTCTCTCCTTACAACATGTCCAAAGTATGTCAGGCGAAGCCCCTGAATCCTTGCCTCCAAGGAGCAGCCTGGTTTAACCCTCTCTAGGATGAATCTATTT
>NW_006399762.1:5306167-5307507 GCF_000299155.1 Elephantulus edwardii
GTTTTTGGATAATCTTCAGTAGAATCTTGCTTGAGTTAGATTCAGTAGAATCTTGTTCTGTAGTTTCCACACTCAGTTGGGTTGCCCTTCTTTGGGATGGGAACAAATATAGATCTCTTCCAGTTAGTTGGCCAAGTGGTTGCTCTCCAGATTTCTTGGCACTCTGCAGTGGGTAGCCAACCATTAATGCATTTGACACATCAGTGTCACAGTGTTCACAGCAACCACAAGTGACTGCAGTACGGCAACTTGTACACCAGGGCTATATGACCTAGAGGAATGTCTGAACAAAAAAAATGAAAGACTGCCCCGAGGGCTGCAGGTCCAAGGGCCCTTTTGGGCTTGAAGCTGCTGCTGCCTTCAACCCAAGGCCAAGCCTGATTTGCCTGGCTCCTGGAGGCAGAGTAGTCCTTCTCCAGAGACTGCCACAACACCTGCGCACACAGCACCATGCTCTCTGGCAAAAGGATCACAGCCACCCTGGGTGGAGCAAACCTGGGAGAACATGGGCCACACATTAGAGCCTTAAAAAATAACATTTTCGTTTTCCCAATTTTAGTTTTTATTTCATTTATATTTGCCCTTTTATATATTCTCTGCTGCTTTACAAGAAGTTGCTATCTGGCAGAGGTAAGCACTTGACTATCAAACATAAAGTTTGATAGTTCAAACATACACACAGAGGAATCTCAGAAAATGATTGGTAATCTCCTTCCAAAAGGTCAGAGCTTTAAAAATCCTGTGGAGCTTTTATCCTACAGTCTGAAACACCTGGGTCCACCCTGATTCAAAATCCATTTGATAATAATTAATTTAGACTTTGGTTTTTACTAGTTTAAAAAGCATAAATTGCCAGCAAACACAATTTCTAGTTCTTTCCTTTTCAAAACAGATCTTTTTAAAATGTGGATTTAATAATGGACCAAAATAAATAGAGCAGATGTAGCAGGTGTGGAGTCTTTTGTTTGTTTTATTTCTGTGAAAAGTTCTTCATGGAAAGTATAGCAAAAAGGCTACTATCACATTTATGTCTCTTAGTAGTTGAATTCTTTCCTCTTCTAGGAAAGAAAACTGAAAATATTACCTTAAAGTCATGGTGAACTAGTGATGACACATAGAAAAATTATGTTTTAATAATATATTAAGACTAAAACAAAACCAAATTGACTGCAGTTAATTCCTACTCATACTGACAACACTTCATTGAGTTTCTATGGTTCTAAAGCTTTATGGCAGGAGACTGCACAGTTTTCTCTCTCATAATTAGTAGTCTGACACTACAATGACACTATCACTCCTTAAATAACATTTTGCCTTAAAATTGCTGGAAATACTACTAC
>NW_006399762.1:5307627-5314484 GCF_000299155.1 Elephantulus edwardii
TGCATACAAGGTAAAAGGAAGTCCAGTGAATACCACTATCATTCAAATATATGCACCAAAGAGAAAGAAATAGAAGATTTCTATCAACTTTTGCAGGAGCTAAAGAAGAAGAAATAAAAGATTTCTACAAACTTTTGCAGTCAGAGGTCAATTAAATTAAGATGCATTAATAATAATGTATGAATGATATGCAAAAGTTGGGAATAGAGAAGAAGGATCAGTAGTTGGAAAACATGGACTTGAAGACAGAAATGAAGCTGGAGATAGAATGGTAGAATTGTGTAAAATCCAATGATCCAGTCATTGAAAATACTTTTTTATAAGAAATATAAATGCAGGCTATACACATGAATTTTACCTGATGGCATGTATAGGAATCAGATTGATTACATCTGTGGGAAGAACTGCTAGAGAAGCTCAATATCAGCTGTGAAAAGTAGGCCTGATGCTGATTGTGGGAGAGACCACCAACTACTCAGAAGCAAGTCCAATTTGAAGTTAACGACAATTAAATCAAATCTATGGGAACCAACATTTGACTTTGAGTCTATCCCACCTGAATTTCAAAACCATCTCAAAAAAAAAATTAAAAACAAACAAACAAACCAAAAAACAAACCATCTCAGGGACAGGTTTGAGGCCTTGAACATTAATGAGTGAAGACCAGTTGAGCTGTGGGAGGATATAAAGAATATCATCCAGGAAGAAAGCAGGGGATTTTTACAAAGACAGAGGAGGAAGAAAAGACTAAGATGAATGTCAGAAAAGACTCTGAATATCTCAATAGAGCACCAAGAAGCAAAAGCAAAGGAAAGAAATCAATATATTAAGGAGCTTAATGGAAGATTTCAAAGGGCAGTGTAGAAAGACAAAGTAAAATATTATAATGAAATGTGGAAAGAACTGGAGTCAGAAAATCAAAGAGGCCGGACTTGCTCAACATTTCTTAAGCTGAAGGAATTGAAGAACAAATTCAAACCTCTAGTTTCAATACTTAAGTATGTTTTGTTGTTGTTGATTGCAGTCAAGGAGAGCACAACTCATAGCAACCCTATGAACAAAAGACCTAAAGCCTTTCTCTAAGTAAGGTCATTTCTCCAAGTTCATATAGGTTCCAGAGGTATGTGGTTTAGAAAGCGGATGCCACTCCTGCTTCCAAACCTGTCTTAAACTGGGAACTGCACCAAACACTGTGAAAAAGGATGCTTTGGGCAGAATATTAAATGATCCTGGAAGCATTAAAAGAAGAACATGGGATAAGTATACAGAGTTATTATACCAAAGAAGAAAATTGTCAGACATAGAAGAATTTCATGAAATAACGTATGAACAAGAACCTCTGGTGATGAAGCAAGAAGTTCAAGCTGCTCTGAAAGAACTGGCAAAAAACAAGGCTCTAGGAACTGATGGTATACAAATGGACATATTTTGACAAACAGATGCTGCCCTGGATGTGCTCACCAAGTTGTGCCAAGAAATCTGGAGGACAACCACCTAGCCAACTGACTGCAAGAGAGCTATATTTGTTCCCATTCTAAAGAAAGGTGACCCGCCAGAGTGAGGAAATTATCAAACAATATTATTAATATCATTTGCAAGCAGAATTTAGCTGAAATTTATTTAAAAAATGACTGGAACAGCACATCAACAGAGAACTGTCAGAAGTGCAGGCTGGGTTTAGAAAAGGCCATGGTACTAGAGATATTATAGCTAATATTAGATGGATCTTGGCTGAAAGCAGAGAGTACCAGAGGAATGTCTATCTGTGTTTCATTGACTATGCAAAGGCATTTGACTGTGTGGATCACAACAAACTCTGGCTAACTCTGAGAAGAATAGGAATCCTAGAACATTTGGTCATACTTATGAGAAGCCTAAACTTGGACCAGGAGGCCGTCGGAGCAAGGAAAGACTGCATGGTTCAAAATTGGGAAGGGTGTAAGCCAGAGATGTGTCCTATCTCCATACCTTTTCAATCTATATGCAGAACACATGATCCAGGTGGCTGGACTATATGAGGGAAAAATGTGGCATCAGGATTGCAAGAAGACTTATCAACAATTGGCATTATGCAGATGACACAACCCTGCTTGATGAAACCGAGGAGGACCTCAGTTCTGCAGATCAAGGACTGCAGCCTTCACTATTGATTGAAGCTCAAAACAAAGATTCTCAGCACTGGGCCTAATGTCAGCATCATGATAGATAGTGAAGAGATTGAGATCATTAACAGCTTCAGTTTGCTTGGCTCCACAATCAACATTCTTGGTACCAGCAACCAGGAAATTAAGACAAGTTATACTGGGAAAATCTGCTGTCCGAGATTTCTCCAGAGTACAGAGATGCAATGATGTCAGTCTAGAGACTAAGGTGTGCCTGATCCAGGACATGATCTTTGCGGTTATTTACTATGCGTCTGAGAGCTGAACAATGACTAAGTATGGCAGAAGAATTAATACCTTTGAGTTGTGATGCTGGGAAAGAGTCTTAAATTTACCCTGGATCACCAAGAAAACAAACATGTCTGTTTCCCAGCATCACAACTCAAAGGTATCAATTGTGAACAGATTTTCAGAGGTCTATACAAATAATTTTCAGAAGAAAAAAGATTCTGGCCCTTGCTGTAAAACTGAATTTAGGCAAATTCAAGGATTGCAAAACCATCTTGTTCTTGTTGCTGTTATTACAGTCAACTCCGTCTCATGATAAGTCCCTGTTCTGACAACAGAACTGAATGTCCTGCACAATCTTCAAGATCATTATTATGTTTGAGTCCATTGTGTCCCTTCAATCTAAAGAGCTCATCTTTCAACACCATATCACATATTTTTTGTGACTGATAAGATTTTTACTGACTAACTTTCATAACTAGATCACCAGACCTATTTTCCTAGTCTGGAAGCTGCTTTGAAACCTGTCTATCAGGGATGTTCCTACTGGTAGTTGAAATACTTATGACATAACTTCCAGCTCTACAATAACACACACAGGTGGTGATAAAAATATTTACAAGGACAAAATGAGATGGAAAGCCATGAGTTATGTGATCAGGCAAACTTTGTTTCCCATCTCATTTCTACCACTTTGAAGTTTATGTTGAGGAAACCTCTCAACATAATGAGCCCTATTTCCATTTCCTTTTATTACACACTGAAATAAAATAACATTAGAGAAGGAGATATAATGTTATATACAATGTCTAGTATAAGAGCAGTTGTGTTTTGAACATATACTATTTTTTATTTCTCCAATAAATAATTTTCTGAGTTAAACACACTACATACAATTGTATTGTTTTTGTTGTTATGTGCCATCGAGTCACTTGCGACTCATAGTGACCCTATATACAACAGCCCTAAACTCTGCTCTGTCTTGTGCCAATTGCACCGTCTCTGACACTCCCATCCCGATTATCCCAGTCACTGAATCAATCCACCTCATAGAGGGCCGTCCTCTCCTGCGCTGTCCCTCCACCCTCCCAAGCATGATGTCCTTCTCCAAGGACCGGTCTCTCCTCACAACATGTTCAAAATATGTTAGACGGAGCCTCAGAATCCTTGCCTCCAAGGAGCCACCCGGTTTAACCCTTTCCAGGACAAATCTGTTTGTTTTCCTAGCAGTCCATGGTACTCTCAATACTCTTCTCCAGCACCACAGCTCAAAGGCATCAATTCTCCTTCTATCCTCCTTGGTCATTGTCCAACTCTCTGATGCATAACAAGTGATTGCGAAGACCATTGCCTGTATCAGACGCACCTTAGTCTACAGAGAGACACCATTGCTCTTCAGTACTTTGGAGAGGTCCCTAACAGCAGACTTTCCCATGGCAATGCGTCTTTTAATTTCTTGGCTGCTGGTGCCCAGAGTGTTGACTATGGAGCCAAGCAAACTAAAGCTGTGAACAATTTCAATCTCTTCACCATCCATTCTGATTGCGTTAAGTAAGAATATTTAATAAGGGAGAAATATATAGTAATACATTAAAAAATCAACTGCCTACAAAAAAAAACACATGATCTACAATTTTTTAAAGCAATATATAGCAGTGACTCATTACTAGAAAACTCAAAAAAGAAGAGAAGAAATGGAGGTGGGGGTTTTCTACCAGAGCAAAATATGTTAACAATGATAAATAAAGATACACACAGACATGCTTCATATACACATTAAGGTATCTGCATATGTTGCTATGCATCAGAAAGCTGGACCATAACTAAGGATGACAGGGGAAGGAATGATGCCTTTGAGTTGTATGTAGTGCTGGAGAAGAGTATTAAATACTATCAACATACATACATGTTGTTGAACTTACACATGTTATGGCTGTTAAGTGTTGCTGATTCACTTCCAACTCATATTGACCTTACATACAAAAGAATACAACACTGTCCTGTCTAGTTCCATCCTTACAATCACTGCTATCTTTGTGTCCAGGCTTGCAGCCACTATACCAACACATCTTAGTGAAGATCTTTCTCTTTTCCCTCATCTCTGCTAAGTGTGATATCAAATTCTTCAAGGATTAGTTTATGCGACAACATGTACAAAGTATGTGAAACAAGTCTCACTGCCCTTCTTTCTATTGAATATTATGACTGTACTTCTTCCAAGGTAGATTTAATCAAGACCATAATTCAATTGCATAAATTCTTCTATAATCTTTACTCACTCCTCAGATTTTTCCATGAATATGTGTTGACTAAAAATATTATGAGTTCAGTCATATGAACCCTCACCCTCAAGGTGGCATCATTGCTTTCTGACATTTTAGAGAAGCCTTTTGCTGTGGAGTCATACAATGAAAAATATCCTTTGACTTCTTGACTATGAGTTCCATGAACATTGGTTCGTATAAAAGGAAATCCTTGGTAACATCTATGTTTTCTCCATTGACCATGGTATTATCTATTGTTTCAATTCTGAATATTTTTGTTTTCTTTATGTAAGAAGGGAGCACTGGTGATGTAGTCTATAGGAAGTTGCACTATTGTGCTTCTGGTGGTTCAGACTGACCAGCAACACTGCAGGAGATGGATGGGTAATCTGTACAACTTGCAACCTGTGAAAAAACACTAGTGGTCAGTTGTGAGCTACTTTTGACTCAATAGCAATGGTTTGAGTTTGGCTTATATTGAAATATAATCCATACTGAAGGTCGTAATCTTTGACCTTTTTAGCTTTCAGTAATCAATGTAGTTACATCTGTGTATTTCTATTTGAATCTTCCTTCAATTCTGATGTTGTGTTCTATTTCATAGAGTCTAGCTTCTCAGATTATTTAATCCGTTTACAGAATCAACATGTATGTTGAAAGAATACACTTGTGACATATATTATTGTTGTTGTGTGCCATCGAGTTGCCTGTGACTCATCGTGACCATTATGTACAATATCTCTGAACCTTGCCCTATCTTGAGCCAATTTCATTTTCTCTGGCACACCTACCCCCATTATCCCAGTAATTGAATCAATTCATCTCACCTCTTTCTCTCTTGGGCTGTCCCTCCATCCTTCAAAGTACGATGTCCTTCTTCAATGAAAACATCCCCAAAGTATGTGAGATTGAGCTCAAAATCCTTGCCTCCTTGGTTTCACCCTCTCCAGGACAGACCCATTTGTTCTCTCAGTGGTCCATATATATTCTGCAACAAGACTCAAAGGCATCAATTCTACTTCTATAATCCTTGGTCATTGTCCATTGCTCTAATACACAGAAAGTAGTTGTGAAGACCATGGCTTGGATTGTATAGTCAATAAAATGCAGCTAAATGTCTTTGTGATATTGTCTGCTTTCAACAAAGAATCATCTGATTTCAGCTTACTCCATGTCCTATTCTGACTTCTGCTTGAATTTCTGGGCATTATCTGTTGATATACTGCTGCAGAAGTTTTTTATTTTCTTCCACAAAATTTTACTGGCACATGATGGTAATAATGCTGTTGGATTTAATGGAAGTCTAAATTCCTATTTTCCTCCTTCTTTTCCCTAATTGCAGCTTAATTCTCAAAGTTATTGATATAGGTTCCCAAATCTACTTACCTAAATATTGTAGTTAAAAATATCAGAAAACTTGACAAAATCAGTGATTATAAAAATACCAGCAGCAATGGAAACAAAAGCACATTTCTGTACCATATGCAGATGAAACAATGAGATTCAATGCATCATTGCACCTGGGTAGCAATGTCAATTCTAACCGGAACTCATTAGAAGACTCAGAGTTAATTAACATAGTGTTTTAAGTGTATTTTTGTGGTTTTAACTAACTACAGAAATATTTTTATAAAGACAGATATAGCTATATCTGCTAAAACTCTGCACAAAAGTTTGATAAGCCACCATTTAGGTGTTTTGTCCTCTACCAATGTCACACAGTATGTTGTACAGCTCCTCACTCTCCTGATGACATCATGGATAGAACTCAGCCAGATATCTAATCTTTGGTCTCACTCTGGAATATTTCAGATGATGTTTGGCCAATAGCTATTCTTTCTGGATTTTAGTAGTTTCTGTATGCTTGGGAGACTGGTAGCTACATTGAAAACAAAAGTTGGAGAGAGATTAGTGGTGTTTGGATACTAAGCACTTTCAGTTTAAGTCCACTTCTCCATTTATCACCAATTGTCACTGATCTCCCAAGTCTTGGCCTTCATGCATTGAGTGATGCCTGCCTTTTTTTTTTTTTATTAAATTTTATAAGTTTTCATGAACATTTACAGAGATTTCGGGTTTTCATTCATTCATTGTTGCACTGTTTTCTCCACTCTCATCCCCAGTTCGTTCTTCTTTCCCCTCCCCCAATGTCTGTTTTAATTGTCCAATTGCCACAGTGCTTGTCAAAGCCAGTTCTGATTAA
>NW_006399762.1:5315884-5321501 GCF_000299155.1 Elephantulus edwardii
TTGTGGTGCTCAAGTATTTCATAAATTCTGGATATAAGTCCCTTATCTGATATGTTATTACCAAATACTTTTTCCCAGTCAGTGTCCTCCCTCTTTACCCTGTTGGAGAAATTTCTGGATGTGCAGAGGGTTTTGAGTCTTAGAAGATCCCATTCATCTACGTTATCTTCTCCTGGTTGTAGGGCCTGCCTTTCATGTGACCATTTGTCATCATTTTTGAGCAGAGACAGGTTGATCTTATAAAATTTAGACTGAAAGAAACTACTCCAACTACTGGAAAGATCAGGTTACTGAGTGGAAACAATGACATTTCTGTTGTCTGGGAGCTTTCTTCCAAATTTATTAACCTAGAATAGTGAGAACTTCTCTCTGTTAAAACATCTCAACTGTTATTCTGTCAATTCCTGAAGCTTTGTCTTTAGTCAATGCCTTCACTATTGCTTGGATTTCTCACTTCATGACCACTGGTTCTTCGACAGATGCTACATTCTAAAATGATTTTACCATTGACAAATTATTTTGGTAGTAACTCTATATGTTTCTTCTTTGTTCTTTTGATTTTTCCTGTATCATCCAATAGTTTCACAGTTAGAATTATTCCCTATGGCAACTCAAGGTTTAGGTTTTTTTCTTCAGTTCTTTCAGCTTGATAAAGGTAAAATGTGTTTTCTCCTTTTGGTTAACCTATTCTATGTTCCTTTCTAATAACACTTCATTTTTTGTTTTTCAGCTGCCCTTTGAAATCTGTTTAGCACATTTACTTCACTTCTTCATTTTACTTTACCTACTCCCTGTACAAACACAAGTTTCAGAATCTCTTCTGACATTCATTTTGGTCCTTTTCCCCTTTTCTTTCTATTTTTTTAAGGTAATTTTTCATTTGACTTTATTTCCTTTCATATGATAATACCAACAATGTTTAATATTTTGTAAACAAAATGTATCATCAAAAATTTTTAATGTTATCCCATATCATCATTATGCTACATTGTTTTGAATAAAGAATATTTGGCATCTATATGAGTCTCCTGATATTGCAACCAGGTTCTAATTTTTTAAAAAGTGAGCTTCTGAAATAGTGACATATATTCACATTCAAATAAAACTAAAATACAAACCACAAAACTGTTCAAAAATTTTCTGAGGTGTCACCAAAGAAGGGGTATTTCATATATACCAATTTAGCCTGAATGATCAATGTTGTTAAAATTCAGTTGTGGAGGGGGAAAAATGAGCAAAAAACTTTTCTTTCTTTTTAATGATCTTTTGTCTTCTTCATGTATGATGTCTTTGATATCATCTCATAAATCTCTGATATTTGGTCATTAGTGTTCAATGCGTTGAGTCTATTCTTCTTGTTGTTGTTATGTGCCATCAAGTCACCTGTGCTTTATAGTGACTTTATGTATAACAGCTCTGAACCCTGCCCTATCATGACCAAGTCTCACTGACTCTAACATGTCTATCCTCATTACCCAAGTTACTGTGCCAGTCCATATTATCCAAGATCTATCTCTCTTGCCTTGTCCCTCTATCCTGTCAAGCATGATGTCCTTCTCCAAGGACAATCTCTTCTGGCCATGTGCCCAAAACATGTGAGATAAAGTTTAAAAATCCTTACCTCCAAGGAAAAACTTGGTTTCATCTTCTCCAAGTCATATCTATTTGTTCTCCTGTCAAAGTATTGTCAATACTCTTCTCTAACACAGCAACTCAGGCAGCAATTCTTCTTCTGTCATCCTTAGTCATAGTCTAGCTCTCTGATGCATAGCAGGTGATTGTGAAGACCATGGCCCGGATCAGGCACATCTTAGTCTCTAGTCTGACAGAATGTTCCTCAGCACTCTGGAAAGAACCCTCACAGCAGAATTCCCCACTGCAACTTGTATTTTGATTTCTTGGCTTCTGGTGCCAAGAGTGTTGATTGCAGACTTGAACAAGTTGAAATTATTAATAATCTCAGTTACTTCTCCATCTATCATTGTTGCCAATTGGCCCAGTGGCCTATGTAAATAACTTGGTCCTGGGCTTCAGAGGTGGGCAGATCTGTGTTCACCTTTGCCCTCCTTAAATTAGGTAACACCAATCCTCCCAGAATTCCACTGGCCTCGGCCTACATTCAGAGGATTCCAGCAAGGGAAGGTCTATTCTTGATAAGATCTCCAAATTCAAGTAGGATGTGCTTAGCATTGTGCTTTACTTCTCATGGACTAGTTTTTATTTTATTCAACTTCAACTTGTACTAACACTTAAATGATGGTCTGTCCTTTAGTCAGTCCTTGGCCTTGCTCTAACTGATGGCATTGAATGGATTCATTGTGTCTTTCTATAAATGTAGTCAGTTTGATTTCTGTGAATTCTGTCTTGAGATGTCACCAGGAGTGGTCCCTACTTAAATTACTTTTAAAAAAGGTATTTTTACTGAACATTTCACCAACATAAATGGGGACTATATATACAGGAAGGAGCTGTGCTGTCAATCCAAAAGCATACAGTATGAATCCATCATTTGCACGACAGGAGAAAGATGGGCGGTCTCCTCCCATGTGATTTATAGCCTCTGAAAATCCACTAGAGGATCAGCTAGGAGTTTGTCTGACTCGATGGCACGTGACAACAACAACATATAAGTCCTGCCTGATAAAAGGAATATCTACATAATCCATTGCCATCAACTTGATTCCAGTTAATAGTAACAGATCAAATGGATAATAATAGATGATATAGATCTTGGCTAAAGGCAAAGAATACCAAAAGTGTATTTATTTCCATTTTATTGACATAAAGACATTTAAAAATGCTGATCATAGCAAACTATGGCTAATACTGAGAAGAACTAGAATCTCATAATGTTTAATTGTGCTTGTGTGAAACCTAGACCTAGAACAAGAAGGTGTTGTCCAAATAGAATAAGGGAACACAATATAGTTTAAAAACAGGGAAAAATGTGTCAGGGTTGCATTCTTTCTCCATACTTATTAAATATATATTAAGAGAAAATAATTTGAGAAGCTGGGCTATATGAGGAAGAAGGTAGCATAAGGCTTAGAGGAAGACTCACCAGAAATCTGCATTATTACATCTGTAGATGATACAACTTTGTGTGCTGAAAGTGAAGAGGACCAGGAGCACTTGCTGCAGAAGATCAAATACTATAGCTTTCAATATGGGTTACATCTCAATGTCAAGAAAGAAAAAGTGCTCACCACTCAACCAATAAACAACATCATGATGTTTGAAGAAACCATTAAAGTTGTCAATGATTTAAATCCACAGTCAACACATCAACACCCTTGGTAACAGTAGTAAAGAAATCAAAAGATTTGTTCCATCGGGAAAATCTACTGTCAGGGACCTCTCCAAAGTGCTAAAGAGCAACGATGTTGGTTTTAAAGACTAAGATGAACCTGATTAAAGCCATGAACTTTTCAGTTATTTCTTATGCAAATCAAAGTTGGGCAATGAGTAAAGAAGATAGAAGAAGAATGTCTTTGAATTATGGTGCTGGAGAAGATTGCTGAGTATCCCAAAGACTGAGGAAAGAACAAATAAGTCTGTCTTGGCAGAACTACAACCAGGGTTTTCCTTAAAATGCAAGGTTAGGAAACCTCATCTCACATACTTTGAGCATGTTGTCAGGAAAGACCAGTCCTGGGAAAAAGACATCATACTCAGAATGGTGGAGGGTCAGAGAAAGAGAGAAAGACTATTAACAAGATGCATTGACATAGTGACCATAACAATCGGCTCAAGTATCTAAGAGATAATGAGGGTGGCACAGGATAACACAAAGTTCCCATCTGTTTTTCATAGTGTTCCTATGAGCCATAGTCCACTGAATGGCACCTAACAACGCAGACAGAGTAGATGTACCCCACAGGGTTTCCAAGGCTGTAGTATTTACTCCACGTCTGTGAACCTGGAAGCAGATTGCCGTATCAGTCTCTCAAAGTATCTGGGAATTTGAATCACTGACTTTTTTGTTAGCAACTAGGAGCTTTAAGAACAGCAATGCCAGGGGCTTATCTACATATAGGTGCAGCTACATAACAGAGTTCAATCGTAACTGATGCTACTCTTTTCTGACTCATAAGCCACATTAAGCAACTTCCTGAGCTCTACTGAAATGAGTTCTCTCTCTACCCACCCTCTGCCCCACAGCCTGAGAATCTGGCTACATTTCAAACATTGAGTCACTGACTTTAATTTTAAAGGCCACCTCTGCCAACAAATTTCTCCATCTAATTTCTGAAAAGTAACATTAACAAAATCAAGTTGTCTCATTTGGGCTATGTTTTGTTTTCCCTGGTGCTAGTATAATGCTATCTTACTTTTAAGGTCAATCTCAAAGAAATAGAAATGTAATTCTGAGAAGTCATGAAATGAAAGAAAATTAGTTCAAAGCCCAAACTAAAAGAGAAATGCCAACATTTCAACATCCCTTACAGCTGCATTTGACTGCAATTTCTTATGTGCAAAAGGAAATGGTGATTCATTTAAGTTCATAAGGGTCTCTAACCCGCTAACTTTCTGCTTATTTTATTCAATCATAGACTTAAAAATGAGGGTTAAAATTAGAGTCTTAAAATGGGTTTTAGTTATTTTAATTAAAAGATATGACCCTTTATTGGTCCAAAGAATTCCCAGTTGAAAACACAAACAGGTTTTTAATTAAAAATATTTCATTTACAAACTTGTATAAAATTAATAGAGAAATTAAAGTGAGAAATCTTTGACTTATCACACCAATAAACTGTTAATTGTGATGAATGTGCTTTGTTCCAATAATTGTAAAACACCAAAAGGGAAAAATGATATATAATTTTTATATTTATGTCATACACTGTATTATATTTATACAATACAGTGCTGTCCATCGCATATCTCAGAGTAATACAGTGCTTCACAGATTTTCAGTAGCTGATCTTCAGTGAAACAGATCACCAAACCTTTCTTCTGAAGTGCTTCCGGGTGAACCTGAGCCTTTAACCTTTTGGTAAACAGCCATAGTTTTGACAATTTGCTTCACCCTCCAAACAAAAGAAAATTGCTGTGTTTAAAATGGGTGGTGTGGAGTTCTGGTAGTGTATGTGATTGTATGAGATAATTCTTGCCCACACGTCTAGATGTCATGAAGCTGGCAGCTCGGAGCAAGCTTTAACCTTATTCACATCCTGGATATATGCTTTGGGTAGTCACATACCACATGAGAACCAACTTGGCACCCACACATATGTAGCCTAGAATTAGTAATTAACCATGTTTGACTAGTTATGGAGAGGATCAAAGAAATGATTCCCTTTCCATTTACATAGAAAGTTCTGGTACTTACTCATTATGTCCTTTACTATGTCCTCCTGGATTGAACATCAGTTGACATTAACAGTGACCAACATATACATATACCTATATTGGCATAGTTTCTGCACTCAAGTAATTCACAAACGGTTTGGTTTTGTATTTCTGACTTTGGGGCTCTCATGATGATCTAGTCCAAATGTAACCCATGGCTGCATTCATCCCAAAGTGTGACTGGACCCAGAGGACCTACTCCTAAACTTACTTATGTGGCTATAAGAAAAACATTTAGTTCTTACTTTTCTTAGTTTTTTAAAAA
>NW_006399762.1:5321601-5330714 GCF_000299155.1 Elephantulus edwardii
CACTTTTTTCTCTACCCCCTCCCTCCCCCCACCAGTTCACTCCTCTCTTCTTAAAGCAAAAGATAAACTCCTTCATTGGTATACAATCCCCACCCCCCGAATGCACTCCACTAGGCAACCTTAATTCTGGATTCCTGTGATAACCGTAATTCCCTATCATATATTGCTTTTAAACTGTTCTCTCCCTCATCTGTTTCAATGTAGTAAACACAATCTACCCAGTTTTTCTCAGTCTTACCCCAACCCTGATGTCAGTCCCATTCTACAATAGTGGCACTATGCCTTATTTGTCTTTTTGTGACTGAGATATTTTACTTAACATAATGTCCTCCAGAGTCACCCATTTTGAATAATATTGCATGAGTTCCTTGTTTTTTTTAATGCAGCATAGTATTCCATTGTGTAAATATATCACAGCTTCTCTGTCCACGTGTTGATGGATACTTAGGTTGTTTCCAACTTATTGCTATTGTGAACAAAGCCACGATTAACAATAGTGTGTGTATATCTGCTTGGATGGTGGTTATGGTCTCTTTCTCAAAATGTTGCAAATAGAGATACATTTTGACCCAGCAATTCCACTTTTCTTAGTCTCTTAAAGTTTCTCAAGACATAGAAGATAGCTTTCCTTGGAGTGAGTGATCAAAGAGTGTGAGGACCAGCAAGAGAACAAGAAGAAAGGTGCAGTTTCTTTTGTAACTTAGTTTTGAAAAGACGTTGCACTAGGTCTTCTGTATGCTATTAGTTGCACAGATCAACATGGTACAAGGTATCAGGATACTATATGAGGGTCTGAATACCAGGAATGAGAAACATTGGAACAATTTTGGAAATATGAAAATCCTAGATGGAATATGTTCATGATCCCTGGAATTGTTATTGTTGCTGTTATATGTCATTGAGTCACCTGGGACTCAAAGACCCTATATATGCACCATAGCTCTGAAACTTGCCCTATCCTAAGACAGCCTTACTGTCTTCGACACACTTACCATGTCAGCCCATCTCATTCAGGATATTCATCTCCTTTTCTATCCCTCTATACTTCCAAATATGATGTCCTTCTCCAAGAACTGGTCCCTCCTGGTCACATGTCCAGAGTAAGTCAGACAGAACTTCAAAATCCTAGTCTCCAAGAAATAACTTAGTTTCACCCTCTCCAGGACAGACCTGTTTGTTCTGGTATGTTTAATACTCTTCTCCAACAACACAACTCAAAAGAATAAATTCTTCTCTGATATCCTTAGTCATTGCCAAGCTCTTTGATGCATAGAAAGTAATTACAAAGACCATAGCCTGGATCAGACGCACCTTAGTCTGAAGAATTACGTTATTGCACTTCAGGACTCTCGAGAGGTTCACAACAGCAGATTTTCCCAATAAAATTTGCCTTTTGATTTCCTGACTGCTGATGCCAAGAGTGTTGATTGTGGACCCGAGTAAGCTGAAATTGTTAACAATCTCAATCTTTTCTCCATTTATCATGGTGCTGCTAACTGACCTATTGGTAAGAATCTTTGTTTTCTTGAAGTTGAGCTTCAGTCTGTATTGAAAACTGTACTCCTTGACTTTGTGCAGCAAACACTTCAGATGCTTCTCAGTTTGGTTAAGCAAAGTTGTGTCATCTACATACATAATGCAGGTTGTTGACACATCTTCCTCCAATCCTGCTGTCACATTCCTCCTCATAAAGTCCAACCTCCTGAATAATATGTTCTGCATATAGATTGAAAAACATATGGAGACAGAATATATTTCCTGATTTTGAACCATCAGTGTTTCCTTGCTCTGTTCTGATGACTGCTTTGGGGTCCAAGTATAGGTTTTGTATGAACACAATTAAGTGTTCTGGAATTCTCATTCTTCTCCAGGTTAATCACAATTTGTAGTGATCCACACAGCCAAATGCGTTTGCATGGTCAATGAAACACAGATAGACTTTCCTCTGATACTCTCTGCTTACAGCCATGATCCACCTGGCATTTGTTATGATGTTCCTAGTGCCACAACTTCTTCTTAACCTAGCTTGCATTTCTCTGTCAGTGCACTGTTGCAGTCATTTTTGGGCGATCTTCCACAGAATTTTGCTTGGGTGTGATATTAGTGACATCATTTAATAATTTCCACACTCTGTTGTGTCACCTTCTTTTCAAATGGAAAGAAATGTGGACCTCTTCCACTAAGTTGGTCAAATAGCTGTCCTCCAGATTTCTTGGCACAATCTGGTGAACAAATCTAAGGTAATATCTGTTTGTTGAAATATATCAACTGGTTTGGCACCAATTCCTGGGGCTTTGCTTTTTCCAATTTCTTCAGAGCTGCTTGAACTTCCTTCATCATCATCATAGGTTCTTAATCATATATTGTCTCATGAAATTATTCTGTGTCAGCCAATTCTTCTTGGTACAGTGAGTATGTCCATTTTCTTTTGATGCTTCCTGGATCATTCAATATTCTGCCCATAACATGCTTAAGTATTGCAATTCAAGGTTTGAATTTGCTCTTTAGTTCCTCCAGTTTAAGAAATGCCCAACAACTTCATCTCTTTTGATTTTCCAACTTCAATTCTTTGAACATTTCATAGTAATACTTTATTTCCTTGAACTGCCCTTTGAAATCTTGTTTAGCTCCTTGACCTCCTGATTTCTTCCTGTTGTTATGGCTTCTTGGCACTCTAGTGCAATATTCAATCTCTCCTGATGTCCATATTGGTCTTTCTTCCTTCTTTTTCTTTAAAATTATCTTTTGCATTTTTCATGGATGATATTGCTGATATCCTCCTACAATTCATCTTGTTGTTTTTATGTGCCATCAAATTGCCTGTAACCCATAGCGATCTTATATTCAACAGCTCTGAACTCTGCTCTATCCTGAGCCAACATTATTGTCTTCAACACACCTACCTCTATTACCGCAGTCACTGAATCAACCCATCTCATTGACAGTCTCCTCTCCTGCACTATCCCTCCACCTTCCCAACCATGATGTCCTTCTCGAAGGACTGATTCCCCCTTGAAACATGTCCAAAGTATGTCAGATGAAGCTTCAGAATCCTTGTTCAAGGAGCAGTCTGGTTTCACCCTTTCCAGAATAAATCCAGCACCACAGCTCAAAGGCATCAATTCTCCTTCTATTATCTCTAATCATTTTCCAGCTCTCTGGTGCATAGCATGTAATTGCAAAGACCGTGTCCTGTATCAGGCACACCTTAGTCTCCAAACTGATATTGTTGTTCTTCAGTACTCTGGAGAGGTACCTCACTGCAGACTTTCTCAATGTAATTAATCTTTTGATATTCTGGTGGCTAGTACCAAGAGTGTTGATTGTGGAACTAAGCAAACTAAAGCTGTTAACAATCTCAATCTCTTCACCATCTATTATGATACAGCCAATTGGCCCAGTAGTGAGAATCTTTGTTTTCTTGATGTTGAGCTTAATCTGTATTGAAGTCTACAGTCTTTGGCCTTCTGCAGGAAGTGCTTCAGGCCCTCCTCAGTTTCAGCAAGCAAGTTTGTGTCATCTGAATAATGCAAGTTGTTGATGAATCTTCCTCCAATCCTGATGTCACACTGCTCTTCACAGAGCCCAGTCTCCAGGATGATCTATTCCACATAGATTGAAAGGGTTTGGAGATAGGACACAACCCTGGCATACACCCTTCCCAATTTTGAACCATGCAGTGTTTCCTTGCTCTGTTCTGATGACTGCCTCCTGATACAAGTATAGACTTCACATAAGTACAATCAAGTATTCTGGGATTCCCATTCTTCTCAGAGTTTGCCACAGATTGTTGTTATCCACACAGTCAAATGCTTTTGCATAATCAATGAAACACAGGCAGACATTCTTCTGATACTCTCTACTTTCATCCAAGAACGACCTAACATTAGCTTTAATATCCCTAGTACCATGGTCTCCTCTAAAGCCAGCCTGCTATTCTGACAGTTCTCTGTTGGATCGCTGGGATTACAGAAAAAAAAATCCTTTTATGAGACTCTTTACATGCTGTTAGGTGGAAACTACATTAGGATAGTAAACAATTTTCAATAATGTTTTTGTGACATCTATTTGTACTGAAATTGGAGTGGTGTGTCAGAGTCAGTGAGACAGGCTCAGGATAGGGCAAGCTTCAGGGTTGTACATAAGGTCTTTATGAGTCACAGGCAACTCAAAGAAACAGAAAAACAACAACATCTCTATAGGTATAGTGTTTTTATATTTTAATCACATATGAATTGATTTATTTTAATAATGTAGATTTATGTCAATATGAAAAAAGGTAAAAAATATTAATTGTGAAAAATAAGACATCTAACAGTTCCAGTTCATGTGTAAAAGCAAAAGTCTATAATAAAGAAACTTAATAGTTCATTGTCATTATTTGGGTAAAGTAGCTATGTTGGCCTAGTGGACACAAAGTTATGCTGCCAAGCTGAAGGTGGGTGATTTTAATCTGTGGCCTTCAGGCCAGGTTCAAATTGTTTTCCTGTGAAACATTATTCTAGGTGGTATAGCACTGGTCTGTGTGTTGCTGTACAGAGGTAACTCGTGGTTGCTGTGATGCTGAAGCCTGTGACAGTGATGTGCCAATCGTGGTAAAGGGCACCCATGGTGGACAGTGTTTGCTGGAGCTTCCCGACTAAAACAAGCCTGGAAGCAGGAGCAACATCAACTTCTGAAATGGCTTGCCTCCGGAAACTCTATGTATGAACAGTGCTCAGGCCTTTCATTCATAGGGTTGCCATGAGTTGTCCATGATTCAACAGCACCTAACAACAACAACAAGAAGACATAAGGAAGTTAACCATTTTTTATTTCATTTTATTCATTTCTACAACATTTCAAAATATTAAATATGTATTTCAGGTTCCAGAACAATATGGATAAATAATGTATATTTCATTGAAACAGATAAGGGAGAGAACCATTAAAAAGGGAAATATGATGAGATATTATTGTTATGACAGGAGTCCAGAATGAAGGCAGCATAGTGGAGTGGCTTGGGGGCAGGGATTAAATAATAAAAAAAGAACTATTTTTGCTTTTACTTTTCAAAAAGAAAAGCAAATTGAGGGAGAGGAGTGAGCAGGAAGAAAAGTGTAACAATGAATGAAGGGAAATGCAAAGTCTCTGTAAACTTTCATTAAAATAAAATTTAAAAATAAATAAAAAGAAATCTAGTACTGAAAAGAAAAAAGAGTTCTGGTGGCATAGTGAATTATGCTGCTGACTCAAAGGCTATGTTTTCTCTGGCAGTTTGAATCTACCCGAGGCTCCACATGAAAAAGATGGGTAGTTTCCTCCCATGTGATGTACAGCCCGAAAAAACCCACCTGGTGGATCACCTATGAGGTGGTTCTGAATTGATGTTTTGAGTTTTCTGGTTCAGGCTTTCCAAACTCAAGTCAGTGAGATGGGTGTCAAATAAGTAGAAGATTGCTGAAATCATTAGGCTTTTATCCTGGAAATCCAATCATAGACTATTAAATTGTAGTGGTGGAAAGTTTTAGCTGGGCTTCCAGATTAAGACAAACTAGGAGGAATGATTTGGTGATTTAGTTCTATGAAACTTAGTAATAAAAATCTTGTCAAGAGCAGTGTAATATCATTTGATATGGCACTGAGGTGGCCTACTGGTAAAGGACATGGTTCAAGTTCACCAGCTGCTCTGTGGGGTAAAGATAAGCAATCACTTTCTGTGCAATCTACAGTTTCTGAAAACCCACTTGAGGGTCAGCTATGAGTTGGTTCCAACTTGACAGCACATAACAATAATAAAGGGGAATTCTGTCTCCTCAAATTAGAATTCACCTTAGTGACAGAGGGGGAGTGGGCCTTCTGAACCTTCATTTGCTGATGTGGTACAACTCAAACTGAGAATAAACAGATAACAGATATGAAGATTTATTAATTGGAATCTAAGAATGTACAAAATATTAATCAAGGAAAAAATGAAGTGAACACATAAAGATTGATATCCTCACCATTAATGGGCTGAAAGGAGCTTATAGTGGCCATTTTGAATCAAGTAATCATTGGTCTACTATACTGGAAATTACAAATTGAAACATAGTGTCACAGTCAGAGGTTAATAAAAAATTTTAAGATCTATCATGATGTACAGTGCTGTCGGTGATGTTGTTGTTGCTGATTGCCTTTGAGTCAAGCACAACTCATAGCTATCCTATGAACAAAAGGCCTGAAGCCCCTCTACAACTACTGATATTTATCAATGTTCATAGAGTTTTTGGAGGCAAGTTGTTTGGGAAATGGATGCCATATAAACCAAAAAAGAAAGCCACTTAATAAAACTATTATTGAAAATTACATATGAACTAATAATGACAAAGATAAAGAAAGTGAACATTTTTTAAGTGAACATATTAACCAACCTCTGAAATCATTGAAACGTACCTACAATCAGATACATTGGCAATTACTCATGTCTGGAATGGTAAAGTTGGAAGCAAAGGAGAGACACTGGCAGTTTAAACATGCAGCATTAGTGATATAAATGATGCCAAATATCACACAATAGAATTGTCGAGGCCAAAAAATTATGTAATACAAATATTTTTTCCAACAATATTAAAAAAAACCTATCCATTTGAATCTCATGAGATGAAAACTCCTGAAATTAAATCAACTGCAGATGTGGAAACAGATGAAAGCAAAGTTCACTATTTTTGGTCAGAACAAGACCAGGGACCAACAACTGAATGTTGTTGTTGCTGTTGTATTTGGGTTGCCATCAAGTCAAATATGACACATAGCGACCCTATGAACAAAAGATCTGAGCCCTACTCTATCCTGTGCCTTCCTCACAATTCCTGGCACACAATAGCCCATTGCAGCAGTCACCATGTCAGTCCACCTGGTTGAGGGTCTTCCTCTCCTTCACCAGCCCTCCACCCTTCCCAGTATCAGGTCCTTCTCCAAGGAATAGTCCCTCCTCACCACATGCCCAGATTATGTGCGGTGAAGCCTCATCATTCTTGCCTCCAAAGAGCACTCCAGCTGCATCCTTTTGAAGACATAGCCACTTGTCTCCTGGCCATCCATGGGTTGTTCAGTGCTCTTCTTCAACATCAATCCTTCTTCTGTCATCCTAATTCATTGTCCAGTTCTCAGATGCATTGCAAGTGATCAGAACGACTATGGCTTGAATCAAACACATCTTACTCCTACGACCAACATCAATATTCCTTAATAATTTGGAGAGGTCTCTGCAGATTTTCCCAGTGCAATGCATCTCCTTATTTCATGACTGCTGGTACCAAGGGTGGATCCAAGCAAGATGAAGCTATTGACAATTTCAATTTCTTCTTCATGCATCATGATGCTGCCTCTCTCTCCAGTGGTAACATGATAGCACAACAGTATGAGGAAAACATTTAATGACTTAGGAAGCATCAAAAGTTGATGGAAGGAATACACAATCACTGTACTGAAAATAATTGGTTTAATTTCTTGTGATCAAGAAATAACGGTGCTAAAGAAAGAGAAGTTGGTAAAATAAGGCTCAGTAAGAGAATACCAATTGAGATGCTCCAACAAACAGGTACAACTATAAGTATGCACCCATTTATTCCAAGAAATTTGGACTGGAAAGGATCCATAGCTCTGTACATTCCAAAGAAAAGTGACTCAGATAAAATGTAGAAATTATAGAACGATGTAATATCACAGTAAGCAAAAATAGTCCAAAACCTATTACAGTAATACATCAGTGAAGAACTCTCAGATATATAAGTTGGATTCAGAAGAAGATGTGGAATGGGAGACATTGTTGTTGATGTCAAATCAATCTTGGTTAAAAGCAGTTACTACTAGAAAGGTATTAGCTGTTTAGTTGTGCTTTATTTAGTATGCAAAAGTATATGACTCTGTAAATTATAGTGGGTAACAATGAGAAGAATAGGAATCCCAGCACATTTTCTTTTGCTCCTGGGGAACTTATGCACACTCAGAGTCAGTCATTTGTGCAGAATAAGGGAATACTTTTTCATTTAAGTCAGGAAAATGGTGAGTTAAGGCTATATCCTTTCTTTATGGTTATTCAGTCTGCATACTGAGCAAAAATCCAAGAAGAAAGACTATTTGAAGAAGAACATGATATATAATTTGTGATATGCAAATGGTACAATCTTGATTAGTGAAAGTAATGAGGATTTGAATCACTTACTTATGAACAGTAAAGTCTACAGACTTCACTGCAAGTTAGGCTTCAACATAAATGAAACAAAACTTAAGTAATAAGCAACATTATGATAGAGAAATACTTAGAGTTTTAAAAAAATTAACTTGGATCAAATTCCATGGAAGAAACATCAAGAAATCAAAGGATATAGGATGTATACATTGGGCCAATGTGCTGCAAAAGACCTCTTGAAAGTATTAAAAGATAAAAGTACCACTTTGAGGACTAAGATTTGTCTGGTACAAGTTACAGAATTATAGTATTTTTCATCAGCTAATGTATAGGTATGTCTTGGAAAAGGTGAGCTAAGGTGCTGTTTATAGGAGGCAAGGATGATAAAGTTGCCTCTCTCAGACTTTGGACATGTAGATAAGAGAAGCTAGTCCTTCGAAAAGGATATTATGCTTGTAAGGCTAGAGAGCCAGTGAAAGAGAGGAAGACCCTCATAGAGACGGATTGACACTGTGGCTGCAGCAAGGTCTCAAGTATGTCGGAGTTTATGAGGATGGCACAGGTTAGGAAGGGAATATGGTCTATTATTCATGGGGTCCTTGTGAGTTATGCTAGAACTGACAACACTTAACAATAACAACAATGTAATATGAAGGCTGAAGGTGGAATAAGGATTATTGAAGAAAAAATGATGCCCTTTATGGTGCTAGTGATTTACATTAAATATACCGTTAACTCTAGAAGAATTTAAAAAAAAACTTATTATGATTGAAGTTAAGACAAACTGCTCTAAGAAGTGAGAATGGTGTGACTTTATCTCATATATTTTGGAACTGAGATCAGAAAAGGCTAGTATCTGGAGAAGTAAATTACACTTAATAGTGTAGACGGTTAGTTAAAAAGAGGAAGACCCTCAATTAGATGGATGCAGTCAGCAGTTACTGTAAAAATGCGCTCAAAC
>NW_006399762.1:5331130-5333862 GCF_000299155.1 Elephantulus edwardii
ATTCAATTGTGGTTGGACATTTGGGCAATTTCCATGTTCTTGCGGTAGTGAATAATGCTGCTATGTACATTGGTGTATAAAGCTCCATTTGTTCTTCAGTTCTTATTTTCTCAGGAAACATTCCAAGCAGTGGAATAGCTGGTCATACAAAGTTTCTATGTTCAACTTTTTGAGGAAGCGCCTAACAGATTTTCAGAGTGGTTGTACCATTTTATAATCTCACTAACAGTGTATAAAAGTTTCTATCTCTCCATATCATATCTTCTCCAATGTTTATTACTTTCCATCTGGGTTTTTTTTATTTTATTATTTTTTGTGCATGTACCGTCAAATCAGATCTGACTGGTACAGGAGGAGATTGTCCCTCCTTCTCCGGCAGAGCATCTGGTGGATTCGAACAGTGTACCTTTGGGATTGCAGTACAACTTCTTGCCACTAGGCTACCAGAGCTCCCCCTACTTTCCATCTTGTTAAACTTTGCCACTGCTATTGGGGTGAGATGATATCTCACTAAGGTTTTGACTTGCACCTCTCTTATTGCCAATGATTTTGAGTATTTCTTCATGTGTCTGTTGGCCATCTGAATGTCTTCCTCTGTGAAAAATATTTCCATGTTGTTTGCCCGTTTTGTAATTATGTTATCAGTCTTTTTTCTTCTAAAGGCTCTGTAGAATTCTGTAAACATTTGATATGAGACCCTTGCCTGAAATGGTGTGGTCCAATGTTTTTCCCTGTCAGTAGGTTTTCTTTTTACTCTGTTGGAAAATGTTTCTGATGCACACAGGGATTTAATCCTTAGAAGGTCCCATTCTTTATCCTCTCCCAAATGTGCATTTCTGGCTGTATTTGGCAATCTCTCTATACCATAGTCTAGGCCACCTAAGTTTAATTCCAGTTTGTCTATTATGAACTTTGTGGTTCTGGGCTTTACTCTAAGGCCTCTGACATACCTTGGGTTGATTTTTGTGTACAATGTGAGATGTAGATCCTGTTTCAGCTTTCCACAGGTAGCAGTCTAAATTTGTCAGCACCATTTGTTGAAAAGGTTGTCATTTCCCCATTTAATAGGTTTTATTTCCTTGTTGAATATCAGTTGACCATAGTTATATGGATTCTGGGTTCTTAATTCTGTTCCATTGTTCTATGTGCCTGTCATTGTACCAGTACCATACTGTTTTGGTTACTACTGCTGTATAGTAGGTTTTGAGGTCAGAATGCTATACTTCCCACTTCATTTTCATTTTTCAGAAGTACTTTTGAGGTCTCTTTCTACTCCAAATAAACTAAAAAATTCCCCTTTCAATCTCCTAGAAATATGAATTTTGTATATGTATCGGGATTTCGTTGAACATGGAGATGGCTTTTGGTAGGATTGTCATTTTCTCAAAATTGAGTCTTCCTATCCATGAACAGAAAACATTTTCTCATTAATTTACTTCACTTATTGTGTCTCACAAAAGTAGTCTATAGGGTTGTGTTTTTTTTTTTATAGGTCTTTTGTGTCTCTGTGTTGTTGTTATGTGCCGTCAAGTGGCTTGCGACTCATAGCGACTTTGTGCACAAAAGCCCTAAACTCTGCTCTATCCTGTGCCGATCGCACTGCCTCTGACACATCCATCCCAATTACCCCAGTCACTGAATCAATCGACCTCATAGAGGGTCTTCCACTCTTGTGCAGTCCCTCTAGCCTCCCAAGCAGGATGTCCCTCTCCAAGTACCTGTCTCTCCTTACAACATGTCCAAAGTATGTCAGACAAAGCCCCAGAATCCTTGCCTCCAAGGAGCAGCCTGGTTTAACCCTCTCCAGGATGAATTTGTGTGTTTTTTTGGCAGTCCATGGTACATTCAACACTCTTCTGCAGCACCACAGCTCAAATGCATCAATTCTCCTTCTGTCTTTCCTAGTCATTGTCCAACTATCTGATGCATAACAAGTGATTGTAAAGACTATAGCCTATATCAAACACACCTTAGTCTCCAGAGAGACACCATTGCTCTTCAGTACTTTGGAGAGGTCCCTAACAGCAAACTTTCTCATTGCAATACGTTTTTTGATTTCCTGACTATTGGTGACAAGAGTGTTGACCATGGAGCCAATCAGACTAAAGTGGTCTTTGTGTCTCTAGTTAGGTTTAATCTCAAGTATATCATTTAGTGGTTGGCTATTGTAAATGATATTTCTTTTTTTCCCCCCTTCTCTGAATTCTCTTTGTTACTGTAAAGGAATCCCACTGATTTTTTTTATATGATCTTATTATATTCTGCCACTCTATTAAATTGGTGTACTACTAGCTGTAACAGTTTTATGGTTGAATCCTTGGGGTTTTCTGTGTACACTATCATACCATATGCATATAGCGACAGGTTAACTATCTGGAAGCCTTTTATTTCTTTTCTTATTGGATAGAAGTGATAACAGCAGCATCCTTGTCTGGTCCCTGTTTGCAAGAAAAATGCTTTTAGTCTTTCTGCATTGAGGATGATATTGGCTCTTGTGTTTGCATATATACTTTTGACTATGTTGAGGAAGTCCCCTTCTATTCCAAATTTGCTGAGTATCTTTATTAGGAAAGGGTGCTGGATCTTGTGAAATGTCTTTTCTACATTAACTGCTAAGATCATATGGTTCTTGTTAATTCTTTTGTTTGAGTTACATTGACTGTTTTTATTATGTTGAACCATCCTTGCATACCTGTTATGAACCCCACTTGGTCATAATGAATTATTTTTTT
>NW_006399762.1:5335312-5336651 GCF_000299155.1 Elephantulus edwardii
GTGCTATGATACTGAAGCCTATACCACTAGTGAGTCAAATGTCATAAGCATTACCCATGGTTGACAGTTTAGGTGGAGTTCCCTGATTAAGAAAGACTAGGAAGCAGAATGGGACATCTCCTTCCTTAACAACAGGCCTTTGAAAAACTTCTGAACACTAAAAGAAGAGGATAGTTGTGCAGTGGTACAGCCCAGATTGGAAGTCAGTTAAAAAAGAGGATAAACAATAACAAAAATTGCCTAATAATTAGAACATAGAATGAATGTAGCATGAATGTTGGAAAACTGGAAATTGTTAAAAGTGAAATGGACATACTAGGCATTAGTGAAATGAGGTGGACCAGCTTTGCCCATGTTGAATCATACAGTTACATAATATATTATGATAGGAATGAAAAACAGAAGAAAAAATGGTGTTGCATTTACAGTTAAAAGTCAATTTCAAGTTCTATCATCAGATACGATGTTGCAGGTGATTGGATAATATCCGTATGCATATAAGGGAGATTTGTTAACACAACTATTATTCATATACACTCCCCTACATCTAGAGTCAAAGAGGAAGAAATTGAGAATTTTTTTTTAGTTATTAGTCTTTTTCTTATGGAGGCCCAGGAGTATTCTGTAAACTTTTGTTGTAAGAGTCATAGCAGCATTATTCACCATTTCAATAGTATGGAAATAGCCTAAATGTCCAACCACAAACGAATGGATTGGGAAAATATGGAACATTCATACAATGGAATATCATGCAGCATGCAGAAGCAATGATTTTGTAAATTATTACCTAACTTGGGAGAGAATAGAGAGCATTATGCTGAGTGAACTCAGTCCCACAAACACAAATATTGTCTAAAACCATTATTGTAAAATGAGTATAAGGATCCAAGAGGGGTGGGAGAGAGTGGAAGCAGAAGGATGAGGATGTATAAGAGGAGGGGGTATTAATCATGGGGTTGTACGATTTGAAAGGGCAGGGTGAGAGAAATTGAAAGAACTTGTTCTTAAAAAAATGTATTCAAATTTTGTTCATAACTAGTGCCGTTGTTGTTATGTGCCACTTGAGACTCATAACAACCCTTTGTACAACAGTCCTAAACTCTGCTCTGTTCTGTGCCAATCACACATCTCCGATACACCCATCCCAATTAACTCAGTCAGAATCAATCCACCTCATAGAGGGCCTTCCCCTCCTGCACTGTCCCTCCACCCTCCCAAGCATGATGTCCTTCTCCAAGGACCGGTCCCTCCTTGTAACATGTCCAAAGTATGTTAGACGGAGCCTCAGAATCCTTGCCTCCAAGGAGCAGCCTGGTTTGACCCTTTCCTGGATGAATTT
>NW_006399762.1:5339026-5392689 GCF_000299155.1 Elephantulus edwardii
TAAGTGTGGCTAAAAATGCCCTGGTGAGCAGCAAGATGATCAGTAATGATAAGATGAAATTCTATGGAAACCCACTCCTTTCTGCTCATTTACTCATAATTCTTCATCAAATTGATCTAGAGGTAAATAGTATTAAAAAGTATAAATACACACAAAATATTTGCTCAGTTTATGCTTCTGTAGTGAAAAATCTTGAGACAAAAAAAATGGAATTTTGTTTTTCTGTTCCTTTTCACTCTTTGGTTTACAGGGATACTGGGATACTGCCTCTTTTCCTTTTTTTCTTTTTAGAAACCACGGAAATTATTGTTTAATTATTGTTGAATGTTTTATCACTTAGAATGCCTTCTGTAAAAGCTTTCTTTAAATTCCTAGATCTTTGAAGATGTGTTTAACACTTTGACTCCAGATTCTAGTCTTGGCTAAAGGTTCATTTTTAGGGATCAACAAAAAAACTCACTGCCACCAGGTCAGAACCAACTCATAGCTGACCCTTCAAAGGGTTCTTAGAGGCTATAAATTCATAAAGGAGACTATCTCCCATCTTTCTCCCAAGATGCTGCTGGTAAATTTGAATGGCCTTAGATGGTGCCCTTGGGATAGACAGTGCACCATCATTTTTCAAACATATGTACCCATTTTATTTAGGAAAATTTAAAAAAATACTACCTCAGGAAATATAAATAAATATGACAAAATAGGTTATTTATCAATATTTTCTTATAAGTGTAAATACATATAAGGAGCTCTGATGGAATAAGCATAAAGAAAAAATATTTTCTTAGCCACTATTCCAAGAAGCTTCTCTTAAAAGAATTTAAGTATTGAGGTTAATGCTTTGACAAGTCTATAAAGTGGGTTGCTAGAGCTGTGGATTTTCTCAAATTGCTCACATTAATAACCAATTAAAGAATTCTGTTTTTAAAAGGTGGAAATATTTGGGGCTGTACATAAAAGATTGGGAAAAGGAGATTTATAGTCTGGTAATCTGGAAACTCTATGAACTTTGAGAAATGATGATAGTTATAAAAAGGCTTCAGATCTTTTGTTCATAGGGTAGCTATGAGTCCTGTTCAACTTAATGGCAACCAGTAACAACAACTACAACCTAGGAAAAAAACAAACTTGAGTTTAATGAGACTTTGGAATGAACTCCCACACATTGTATGATGTATACTCTTGGTGTCTTCTACAAAATCCTTAATGAAGTAACATAACTTGTTTATGATTCGGAGAGCTTTACATATAGTTTAACTAAGCAGAGTTGACTCCAGCTCCAACTTCAAGTCTGATATGAATTGGAAGCACCTATTCACAGAGGAGAAATTATATATGAGATAAAAAACAGTTGATATGATTTTAAAACTAGGAAAATATTTCTTTATCTAAGGCCTTGCAAGTCTAACAACATATTGTTATTGTGTTCCACTGAGTTAAAGCCAACTCATCATTGACAATCTGGCAGGTTTTCAAAGGCAGTAAATCAGACAGGGGGAGATTGTCCATCCTTCTCCAGCTGGTGTATTTGTACCACTTACTTTTGGAACTGCAGCACAGCTTCTTAACAGTAGGCTAGCCGAGCTCCCCCCCCACCAATATGTAGAGGGTGGTAAAAACAACATGGAGGGCTGATGAGAAACAAACAAACAAAGCCCACTTAGAAACAAAAAAGTATTTGTAGAGTTTTAACATGAATGACGATAATGTAACATACTGGGCTTATCAGAGCAAGACTAAACTTACAGACAGGGAGGAGGGAAAAGGAAGAAGAAGGAGCACAAATCTAAGAATTAATGTCATTGAGTCCCCAGATCCAATCATGCTTTTTCCTGTGAACTTGTATGTTATTTAACCTTTTTACTTAGAATGACTTGCTTTAAAGGTCTATCACTTATGATGAAAAATCTCCCACCTTTTCTGCTAAGAACAATTCTAAACATCATCAGAACATTGATTGAGACAAAAATTATAGGCATAGACAAGTAAAGAACCTAGTAGCCAAAATTATTACCTGTTTGTCATCTTGTTTCCCTGAGTTTTGTTCCATATTCAAGACCCAGCTTCAGTACTAGGCATGGCCTCAGAGGAAGAAATTGAATATCTTATCTCTGAGAGAATGCTTTTTCCAAACTTTGTTTGTGTCTTTGATATTGAGCTAACAAACTAGTAACAAAGATGTGCAAGATGATTGGTAGAAAATGAGTTCTCTCTGGCAGGAGAAATCTCTGATGAGGAAGAAAGAAGTGAGTTCTGGATGTAGAAACACCAATGAATTGCCAAGTTCTTGGTCATGAACTGGCTCTGGCCTCTCTTCCTTGGCCAGGTACTTTTTTGTTTCTGTTGTTAGTTTTATTTGTTTTTGTAGAGTCACACAAACCATCTACTTGCAATCTCAGTAAAGTAAAAGAAAACTAATACCTAGTAACATCTTCACTGTCTCTCCTGGCAGTCAAGTCAGAGCAGACAACTGATCCTCCAATAGGTTTTCAGAGGCCGTAATTCACAAGGTAGGAGATTGCTCAACTTTCTCCCGCTGAGAGTCTGGTAGATTCAAAATGCTGTCAATGCTCTGCTCTTGGGTCAGCAGCACAACTCCATACAGACTACGCCACCAGAACACCCTTAGAATACTTTCACAATTGGAAACTAGTTTTTCTCTATAATACTCTAAAATAGTTTGAAATTAACACTTTCCCTGTGCCACTGGTATGCAAATGCCATAATGGTTACTCATGGTGGACAGTGTGTGGAGGAGCACCCAGACTTTGGGAACAAGAATGGCTTCCACTTTCTAAACAACATGGCCCTGAAAACCCTATGAACTTAGGGAAACAACGATAGTTCTTGAACAGGATTCAGGTCTTTTGTTCATAGGATCGCTATGAGTTGTGCTCAATACGATAGCAATCAACAACAACTACTACCTTAGTCAGTAAGGGCTGTCTTTTGCAACCAATAAATAGAATAAAAGCCTAAACTTTCAGTTAATGGATGCTAACTTTCACAGTACTCTAAGGTAAAATAAAACTGATCCCCCCCCTCCCAGTAATAATTTAAAAGAGAAAAGAGTGTAGGTAGATAATAACTCTGTGTTGGAACAGATGAGGGGAAGAACTGTCAGAGAGGAATGTATGATTAGGCATTATACGTACAACAACAATCTAGAAAAAGAGGTGTATTGCAAAGTGTACTGGGAGAGGGAAAAGAAGGGAGAGGAAGAAAAATGTGTAACAATGAATGAATGAAAATCCAACCTCTCTGTAAATTTTAGTTCAAAATCACAATTTTTTTTCAAAGGGAAGAGATTGCTCTCTTAGTCAAGAGAATCAATTGTAAATCTTCTTTATTAAAATGGAAGACTGTTGGTGTTGTTAACCATTGAATCTGCATCTGGATTTGAGGATTATTCCTTTTAGATAGATATTCAGATGGTGCCAAGCTGTATAGCATCCTTGACAAGACTCAGTCAGTTAGCCCTGGACACAATCACCAGACTTGCATGCCTAAGTGAAAGAAAATATTTCCCAAAATTCTCACACTCCACTGTCCTGCCCCTACCCTATAATAAATCCTTACAGGCTTTAAAACAGCACTGCAGACCTGGAAAGTTCATACCCCCTGTCTCCTTTCATACTAGTATTTAAAATAACTTCTGCTTTTCTGCTCCCAATCTGTCTCCAAGATTAGTTTTTTCCAGTAACAGGCAACAGACACATGCTTCTCTACTAACAAATTCAAGCTCCTCACTAGAGTCATCTCCCTCATTCTTGACCTTACAAACCCAATCATTGCTCCCTGGACATCGTCTGAATCTATCCTCAATAGAACTGACTGTATTTCTTTCTCGAGCTGTATTTATGGCTGTGGTTCTGCTATCTTATCCGCATTCCCTTCTCACACAGGCCCATAATGGACAGGGCCACACTCACAATGCTTTCTCCATCATGTTTTACCAGACACTGACTTTTACTATTTAGGACCTTTGATCCCATCCACTACTGTGAGAGTTTGTAAGTGATAATTACATAATTTTTTTTCACATATAACAGGCCCTCATAAATAAGGCATACAGTGGGCAAAGGAAACTACCAGGCAAGAGGGTTACATTGTTTGAAAAACTGTACAACATGCACACACTATCTGTACAAAAAAATATAATTTAAATATGAGACAAAGTATGGAGGCAGAGAAGAGACACAGTTTGGAAGAAAGTTAGAATGCAGAATTAAAAGTGATTATTGTTGTTGTTATATACTGTCAATTTGAAACAGATGCAGAAGCTGGCCCTCCTGTGGATTTTCAAAGGTAGCAAATCACACGGGAGGAGACTGCCAATCTTTATTCCCAAGGAGCAGGTGGTAAGTTTGAATCATGAAACTTCGGATTGGCAGTGCAATTATTTACTACTATGTCACCAGAGGTGCTCAGGTGGCCTAGGGGCAAGAAGCAGCATTGCAATTCCAAAGGCACACGGTTTGAGGCCACCAGCCACTTGGCGGGAGAAGGATGGGCAATCTCGGCTCAGGTGATTAAATTGCCTCTGAAAACCTTCCAGAAGGTCAGTTACTGGTCAGTTCCAACTCGATGGTACACAACAACAACATGATACCAGAAGACTTTCTCTTCTGGTAGTTCTGGAGGAAGGTCCTTGTCAGGCTGAGCTTCTGCTCCTGGACTGTCTTTCTGTGTTTTTGTGGACATTCCCCCAGGACTCCCAGAGAAAGAAACTCTTCCCTTACAGCTACTACCTGGGATTTGAACTTTGAACACCCAAAAATGTGAGGTTTATCTGTCAGCTTGTTATATTGGGGAATGATTACTTTATAGCTTTGGTAGTTGTATTCTCACTAATTAGTTGTATTCTCCTAATTAATACAGACCTTGTTTGTACATTTGTTGTACTGAGGTAACTGGAGGTGCTATGATGCTAAAAACTATGCAACCAGTGTGTCGAATACCAAAAGGGTCAATCATGGTAGACAGATTTTATTTGAGCTCCAGATTAAGAGAGACTAGGAAGAAGGACTGATTGTCTACTTCTGAAATTATAGGCTTCTGAAAACCCTTTGGATGACTTAGTACCAGCAGTAGGATATCAGGAAACACATGACACTGGGAAAGTCTGCAGTAAAAGACCTTTCCAAATTACTGAAGAGCAATAATGTTAGTTTGTGGACCAAGGTGCTCCTGATTCAGACCATAATCTTTTCAATCACTCACTAAGCATCTGAGAGCTGGGAAATGAATAACAATGACACAGGAAAAAGTCATGCCTTTGAACTGTGGTGTTGGAAAAGAGGGCTGAGTATTCCATGGTCTGTCAAAAGAACAAACAAATATGCCCTGGAAAAGGTAAGGCCAGAGTACTCCTTCAAGGTAATGAGGGTGAAGCTTTGTCTCACATACTTTGGACACGTTTCAAGGAGAGGCTGTTCCTTAGGGAACGACATTATCCTTGGAAAGGTGGTGGGACAGCAAAGAAGAGAAACATCTTCAACCAAGTGGATTAACAATGTCTACAGCACTGGGCTTGAGTACGTCAGAGATTGTGTGGATGGCAGAGAATGGGATAGAGTTCAGATCTGTAGTTGACAGAGTTGTGCAACTTGACAGCCCCTCACAGTAATAACAGCAAGCCACAGAGCTTCCTAGCTGTTAGTACATACTACTTTTTAATTTCTGATCATTTATTTAAAAGTTCTGAAGAGTCTGCTTTGTGCTTCAGTCCTTCCTTTGTTCCTCCCCAGATATTTTGTTGACAGCTGTTGGTTGAGGGTCATCCTTAACCTAAAGCAAGAAGATGGTAGCTGTAAAAAAATAAAAAAAAAATAAATAAGTCTGGAGTTCATCAGCTCTAGTCTCCACGTTGATAAGAAAAGAGGAAAATTCAGGCAGGAGTACAAGCAGATTCTGAAAATGATCAGGCAAGGAAAAGTCAAGTTGGTCGTCCTTGCCAACAACTGCTCAGCCTTGAAGAAATCTGAAAGTAGAGTACTAAACCATGTTGGCTAAAACTGATCTCCATCACTACAGTGGCAGTAATGTTGAATTGGGCACAGCGTGTAGAAAATATTAGACTATGCACGTTGGCTACTACTAGAAAAACACCAGAACAGACTGATAAAAAAAAATCATATAATAATTTTCTTTAATGAAACTGGGAAGAGCTTATTGTCATTGTTGTTGTTTTTTTAAAAAAAATAAAATCTCGTGCTATCTTCCATCTCCCAAAATTAATGTAGAATACCTATCATTTTCACCAGTGGATTCAGAACCAGCTCCTGCTGCTTTGTACTCTGCCACCTGGTACATCAAGACCTGAGTCAGAAAATGTTTACTGAGCAGCAAACATAAGGTAGTACGAAAACCAATTTTGACTTTCAAAGTCTTCCTTTATTTTCCTTATCGAAAACCAAATCTATTGCCATCAAGTAAATCCCAGTTCTTGGCAATCTCCTGTGTTAGAGAAGACTTACTCCAAGGGTTTTCCTGGTTTGTAATCTTTGTAGTAACAGACTGCTAGACATTTCTTTTGCAGTGTTGTGGGTTAGTTTAAACTACTTATCTTTAGGTTTCTGTTATTGTGTTCCATAGAATTGGAGCTGACCCTTCAGCAGTTTTTCTGAGACAGTAAATTGTACAGGAGGAGAATGCCCATCTATTTCCCATTAAATGTCTCGTGGATTCAAACCACATGCCTTTAGGTTGGCAACACAACTATTTACCCCTAGGCCACAAGAATTCACTTAGGTAGCTAGTCAAAGAAAAATTCTTTGAACCACGCAGGGATTCCTACCAATTTTGTCTCTACTGAAACTGTTCAACAAGACAGATTTTTTGAGCTCACAATATAAACTCCTGTTTTAAGACACAGTAGCATTAGCACAGGAACCCTCACTCCTCCTCTACAGATTTTTCTTCGTTTTAATCCCAGGGCACCACATTCTCTAATTTATCCTCCCCAACAAGTGAACCCGATGTTTCTTTCCAGTCTTTTATATATTTTAATGTTATGTTGGTTTGCATACAAAACTCATATACACTGTGTTTTATTACTATACATTGTGTTTCATATGCTCATTTCCATTGTTGTTGTTATGTGTCATCTAGTCACGTGAGACTCATAGCTACCTTATGTGCAATAGTCCTGAAGCTTCCCCTGTCCAGAGCGAGTCTCACACACTACTCCCATTACCCTAGTCACTGTATCATTCCATCTCATTTGTACATTGTGTTTTATAAAATGAGTCACCATTGATCTATGCCCACTATTACTTCTTTTCCAATTCCCACTGGATCATTCCTAATTCTTTCACCCCCTCCTTCCACCAACCAAACTCTGTGACCTCAAAATTTCCCTCTCTCTCCACTCTCACTCTCCCTGCCCCCACTCCTTCCCCTTTGGACTTTTAGATACATCTTGTTAGTTATCCTTCTATAATGGTCTTGTGCATTGTCCTTATGAAACTGAGTTAAATTATTCAGCATAATGTTCTCCACCCTCTCCCGTGTTACATATTTTTTCTAAATCATTGCTCTTGAGTGATGTACAGTATTCCTTCATGTGAATGTATCACAATTTCTCAGTCTATTCTTTTGTTGATGGACATTCAGGCTGTTTCCATGTGAACAATGATGCTATGAACATCAGTGTACAAATTTCCATTTGTGTCTTTGTTCTACCTTCCTTGGGGTATATTTCTAGCAGTGGAATAGTTGAGTCATATGGAATTTCTATGTTCAGCTTTTTGAGGGAATATCAAACTGTCTTCCAGAGTGGTTGTATCGGTTTTACTTTCCCCCCTTATATCCCATCTTGTTGAATTTTTTTAAAGAATGCAGTGCCCCAGGGATGAGCCACTAGATTTCTTTTTTGCATTGACCCTATTGGTGATATTGCCTAGTTTCAGGCCTTTAAGTTCTATCTCTTTGCAAACCCTTCTGAAACTCAAATCCATTTATCTAAGAGAGACTTCTCTTGTGAAATCTAAGTTAATATTGCAAACCTACCAATTTACAGGGAGCTGCTAAAGCAAAGATAAGCTTTTTGAGTCCACCAGCTACATGAGAAAAATGGGCAATCTTTTCTGAAAAACTGCTGGAGGGTCAGCTATTAATCAAGTACAACTCAGTGGTAGCGAACAACAACAAATTTATGGCCTTTGAAACCCAACCAAGGCCAGCTATGAGTTGATTCTGACTTGACAACAATGTGTAAGTCAGTGACTCTTCCTGTAATTCACATCAAAAATATTGCTACAACATTGATACACAATGGATTGGCTGCAACAGAAATGTATTCTTACAATTTAGAAGAAAGACTATTGTTGCTGTTAGGTGCCACTGAGTTGAGAAATTCTCATCATGACCTTATGAACAATGAATCTGAACCTTGTCCTTTCTGTGCCATCTTCATTATCTCTAATATACTTGAGTCCATTGTTACAATTGCTCTGTCAATCCATCTTTTTGAATATCTTCCTTTCTTTGCTGACCCTCCATCTTTCCAAATGTGATATCCTTGTCTAAGGCCTGATCCCTCCTAAAAACATGCCCAGAATATGTGAAATGAAACTTCACCAACTTTGCCTCCAGAGAACCCTCTAGTCACACTACTCCAAGACACATCTGTTTTGTCCTTTTGTCAGCCCATGGGATATTCAAAACTTTTCTCTAACACTTATAACTCAAAGACATTAAGTCTTCTGTCATCCTTAGTCACTGCCCAACTTCCAGATGCATAATAAGTAATTTAAAAGACTATGGCTTGAATCAGGTGTAAATTAATCTTTAAACTGACATCATTGTTTTTCAGTAAAGATCCTTGACAGCAGATTTTTTTAATGCAACATGCCTTTTGATTTCTTGGCTCCTACTACCAAGGGTATTGTCTGTGGACCCTGGTAAAAGGAAATCGTTGACTACTCCAATCTTGTTTCCATCTAACATAATGTTTCCTGTTGGCCCAGCAGTGAGGATCTTTAAATTCTTTATGTTGAGATGTAGCCAATATTGAAGGCTATTGTTGTTGTTGTTGTTGTGTGCTATTGAGTCACCTGCTATAGGCTTAGTGACGATCTAAACAATAGCTCTGAACCTTGTCCCATTCTAAGCCACTGTCTCCACAACATCTATCCCTTTTATCCCAGTTACTGTGTCAATCCACCTCATCTAGGGTCTTGCTCTCTTACACTGTCCCTCCACCCTTCCAAGAATGATATCCTTCTCCAAGGACTAGTCCCTTCTGGTCACATGCCCTAAGTATGTTAGAAAGAGCTTCAAAATCCTTGCCTCCAAGGAGCAACTTGGTTTCACCCTCTCTATATCAAACCTCTTTGTTTTCTTGGCAGTCTATGAATTGTTCAATAGTCTTCTCCAGCACAACTCAAAAGCACTAATAATTCTTCTGTCCTTAATCATTTTCCAGCTCTCCTTTGCACGGGAAGTAATTGCCAAGACCATGGCCTAGATCAGGCACACGTTAGTCTCTAGACGTACACCATTGCTCTTTAGCACTCTAGAGAGGTCTCTGACAGCAAATTTTTCCAATGCAATTTGTCTTTTGATTTCCTGGCTACTGGTGCCAAGATTATGGATTGTGGAACCAAGCAAGCTGAAAGTGTTAACAATCTTAATTTATTCATCTATCGTGATGCTGCCAGTTGGCCCATTGGCAAGAATCTTTGTTTTCTTGATGTTGAGTTTTAATCCATATTGAAGGCTGCAATTCTTGACCTTCTGAAACAAATATTTCAGGTCCTCCTCAGTTTCAGCAAGCAAGGTTGTGTCACCTGCCCAGTATAGGTTGTTGATGAGTCTTCCTCCAATCTTGATGCCACATTCTTCTTCATAAAGCCCAACCTCTTGAATGATCTTTTTCTCATATAGATTGAATAGGTAGAGAGACAGAACACATCTCTGACACACTTCTTTCCTGATTTTTAACCATGCAGTATTTCCTTGCTCTGTTCTGATGCCTGCTTCCTGGTTCAAGTATAGGTTTCACATGAGTACAATCAAGTGTTCTGGAAGTCCTATTATTCTCAAAGTTAGCCACAATATATTGTGATCTGCACAGTCAAATGTTTTTGCCTAGTCAATGAAACACAGATAGATCTTTCTGTTACTCCTTGCTTTCAGCCAAGACCCATTTGACATTAGCTATGATGACCCTAAGTGCAACGTTTTCTAAAACCAGTTTATATTTCTGGCAATTCTCTGTTTATGTACTGTTCCGGTCATTTTTGTATACTCTTTAGCAAGATTTTGCTTTCCTGTGATATTAATAATGTTTTATTGTTGTTATGTGTCATCAAGTAGCTTGTGAGTCATATTAATAATATTATTAGATAATTTTCACACTCTGGTAGGCTATATAGTCTTTAATATTCTATAATAATTGCTTAATTGTTTTGAGCAAGCAAAGTTGTGTCATCTGCATAATTCAAATTGTTGATGAATCTTCCTAGAAGTTCAAATTCAGGGTGACAGGGAAGTCCTTGTTTCCTTCCTCATGGACGGGTCTAGAATTCCATAGAGCTTTCCAAGTTTTCTGGCTTCCAAGTGTTAAAGAGCTTCATTATGCAGAATTCAAGAAGATGCTGAGTATTCTTGGTGATTATTTCATGTTGATGCTAAGTTTCCTCCATTCTTGTCTCTCTTTCCTCCAATTTTCTCTCTAGTGAGGTAATGATAAAACAGACCACCCCTTAGAAGAGCTCCCCTTACATCTGATTAGAGCTATGGTGAGATTAGGGAGCATTGTCTTCTACCTTTCATCCTTCAACAACTATTGGAATGTTAGTGGCATATGTCCAGAATATACTGTTGTACATATGTGTTTGGGGAAGACAAAATTCAATTCATGACAGTCTTCCTTGAGTCTTCTCCCTTTTACACTTTATATCTATTCTATTATAAAATCCTGTAGATTCTGATTTCAATTTTATCCCAGAACACTTGATTGTGCTGTGCGCAACCTATACTAGGACCAGGAGTCAGTTGTCAGAACAGAGCAAGCAAAAAAAAAAAAAAAAAAAAAAGAACAGAGCAAGCAAACACTGCATGGCTCAAAATTTGGAAGGGTATCTATATGGGGAACAGATTATCCGGGAGGCTGCGCTCTACGAGGAGAAATGTAGCATCAGGATTGGAGAAAGAATCATCAACAATCTGGTTATGCAGATGACACAGTCCTGTTAGCTGAAACTGCAGAAGGTCAAGGACTGCTGCCTTCAATATGGATTGAAGATCAACATCAAGAAAAGAAAGATTCTCACCACTTGGCCAATTGGCAGCATCATGATAGATGGTGAAGCCATTGAGATTGTTGACAGCTTCATTCTACAATCAACACTCTTGGTACCAGCAGCCAAGAAATTAAGACAAATTGCATTGGGACAGTCAGCTGTCAGAGACCTCTCCAAAGTACTGAAGGGCACCAATGTCAGTCTGGAAACTAAGGTGCACCTGATACAGGCCATGGTCTTTGCAATTACTTGCTATGCATCAGAGAGCTGAACTATGACTAGGGATGACAGGAGAATTGATGCCTTTGAGCTGTGGTGCTAGGAGAACATACAAGTTCATCCTGGAGAGGGTGAGGCCAGTCTGCTCCTTGGAGACAAGGATTATGAAGCTACATCTGACATATTTTGGTCATGTTGCAAGACAGAATCTGTCCTTGGAGAGGGACATCATGCTTGGGAGGGTGGAGGGACAGCTCAGGAGAGGAAGACTTTCGATGAAGTAGGTTGATTATGTCACTGGGGAAATGGGAATAGGTGTGTTGGAGACAATACAATAGGAACAGGATAGAGCAGGGTTGTAAGGCTGTTGTATATAGGGTCACTATGAGTCGCAGGCGACCCAACAGCACATAACTACAACAACACTACTATGACCTAAAACACCAGAATGTCATGTCAGAAGTAGCTGCCTAGACCCCTCTTCCCACCATTGCTTCTCTACAGTCTGCTCTCAACAGAAAACAGCCAGAAAGATTTTACATATCCTCATTGCCTTCAAGATGACTCCAAGTCCAACTCCATAAGTTCCCATTACAGAAACAAACTATCTCATTTTCCTGCCACAGAGCAGTTGGTAAGTTTGAACTGCCAATGTTTTGGTAATCAGCTGAACCCTTAACCACTGCACCATCAGAATCTTTTTAAAGGCATCAGATGAGTCTTTATGCAAGCTTTCTCTTTCCTCTTCCATATTCACCCCCTGATCTCTTTCTTTAGCACAAACCTTTACTCTTTCAATTCTCTCTGCTTAGCATCTTTCCTCTTCAGTTATCCTCATGTTCACTCTTTTACCTCTCCTGTGTTTTCAGTTGAATATCATCATCTCAGTGGAGTCTTCTCGGACTATCAAATCTCACACCCCCGCCTCGTCTCGGTTTTATGTTTCTGCATATCACGTATCACCATCTGACACATTCGAAGTGTTACTGCTTACTAATATTCTGTCTCTCCCCATTTGCTCCTATGCTGTTCAAGGGCATTAAAATTTATGTTTGCTTCTGGACCCCACCAAGAACAATGTCTGACATGTAAGTGCTTAATAGATACTGGCTGGCTGCAGCAATGAATTAAAAACAAAACAAAACACCCTATAATTCTACTGTTATCTCTGCTTCCCTTCAAGAGGGGAAATATGTTTAATAGTGTTACTCTCTGTATGTAGGCAGATAAAGATAGTGTCTTTCAGATCATTTGTATGCATCATGGTTTCGTCTAACATGTCAAAACATTTAAATGTAGAAAATAAGTAAACCTGATTTTTAAAGTAATGCTTTTCTCATAAAACTAACTATAAATAAAAGATTTAAGTATATATGATAACTATAAAAATTTTTTAACAAAATTTTTTGAGGGCTATAAAATGCAACCAAACATTTAAAAAATAAGTTAGGGAGGGATAAATATGTTTTTTAAAAATGAAGCTAGATGACAACTTTCTTTGCCTTTCATTGGCCTGCTGTAAAACTTGAAGATTAGAGATAATGCAGTCATTGGGAACCAAAGTAGGCTTTTCTGTAGCTAAGAAATATTTTATTTCATCCAAATAATTTTGTGACACCTTTCAGCATATGTCCAACAATGTGTTGGAGACACTCTTGTTCTACTGAGACCTTAAAGACAAAAGCAAAGATATGGCTAGAGGAAGCCTAGTATTAAAAGGATAATGGAGATACACTTTGCTACCCAAAAACTCTAATGGAGTTTTGGGGGCTTTGGTGGCCTAGTGTTAAAGAGTTGTGCTGCCAACCTAAAGGCATTCAGTTCAAATCCACCAGCAGCTCCAAGGGACAAAAATGGGCAATCTCCTCTCCATGCAGAAAGAAACTGAATAGCCACTTAGCTATGAGTCAGTTCTGACTTGATGACAAAGGGCAGTTGAGTGAGTGAGAGTTTTCATAACAATGAAACAATAACTTGTGGCCATCAGGTCAGAGCCAACTAACTCTTAGCTGAACCCCTAGTGTGTAAACAGAGACTGCAAATTAACAGGAAGACATTGCTCATCTTTCTCCTACAAGCCAGAGCCACTTTAGAGGCCCAGCAGGTCCAGAGGTTTGGGTTTTGGATTAGAAGCACAACTCCCTGCAGACTACGCCACTAGAACTCCCTCATTACATGCTTCTTGTTTTACATTGCGGTCAAATTTGAACTGACTCTTAGCTCCTCCAAGGGGATTACAAACTGTTTTAGAACATGACTATTCCCCTTCCCCTACATTTTATCAGTTATGTTAATAGATTTATTACTGTTGATAGGTTTTGTTGGTTGCTTTTTGTATTGTTCCTTTTTTTTTTTTTAATCTTTCCTCTATTTACTGGAAAGTATAGAAGTACACTTGCTGTGTTGCTAGCTGAAAAGTAAGTGGTTCGGATTCACCAACCGCTCCATGACTGGGAAAGGGACAGTTTCTTTTCTTAAATATTTACAGCCTCAGAAATCTGATGGAGAGTTGTGTTAATCAAAATGAACTCAGGGGCAGTGGGCTTGGTATTCTGGTTTTGTTTTTCTTGGTTAGCTATCAGTTTTTTAATTTTTGTTTGCCTGCTTTATCAAATTATAAAGAAAAAGATATTCCCAAGCAAAAAGGTAATATGGGAGGACTTGTGTTTTCTAAGACAACACTCAAGATAGATGCTGAGCTCAGCACAGGCTGAACACCTTTCCCACGTCATTGGTGCTGGACTATAAGAAATACATTAAAAAAGACTATCTTCAGCTTACAAAAAAGTGTAGATATTGTTGCCGTTACCTGCTCATCCAATTAGTTCCCAATTCGAAGGTGACTTTATGCAAAATGATGTAAAGTGCTACCTGGTTCTGTCCCATGATATATTGCAGGTTAGATTGTTACAATTCATAGGGTTTTCACTGGCTGATTTTCAGTAGCTCACTAGCCCATTCTTTTCAGATATTAGTCTGGAAACTCTGGTGAAATGTGTTTAATTCATAGCATCACAAAAGCTTCCAGTGACAGAGGGATGATGGGTTATGTATAAGGTGACTTCCTGGGAATTGAACCAAGGTCTTCTCTTTAGAAAGCAATAATTCTACCACTGAATCACCAATGACGTCATAAGATATACATGTCTTTATGTTTATTCTCAGTCTCAATTCTTATGTCAATTATTTTTTACAGAATCACCAGCATTTTAATTGTCCAAATTGAATAGTTTGAGAAAGCAGTCAAATTTTATCATTCACTTTTAATTTATCATGTATCAAAGTGGCAGCTCTTTAAGTCTCTAAATTTCAGGAATTGAACTTGACATGTGCTTCAATATGGAACTGCAATAGATTATGTGGGTTCAGTTCTAACATTCAAATTTACTTCTGTCTGTTTCTTCAAAACTCCTGAGTGCTGCTGTTCATATTTGTAAATTTTGAAAGATATTATACCTTTTTTAGAAAACCGTAAATGGGAAAGCCATACTATTCTTCATACCAAGAGTAGAATTCAGAGAAAAAAATTAAATAATTCATGCAGAAAGTGCTAATACGTTGTGGATAAAATGAAACGAAAGCAATCTTTACACAATGAGAAAATCTAGCTCAGAAGAAATCTTGAAAAATGCCACCTAGTTAAGTCTGTGAGTCACGGCTCATGATGAGTGAAGTTATTCCTCCTCAGCTTTCAGTAACCATGGAGGTAGTTTTTAGAAAAGTCTTTTTTACCCTACCCATAGTGATAGCTAAAAAAGATAATCTCCTACACAAAATGTGAGTGGGAGGAGCGTGGGGAGGAGGTTACGATCTATGTGGGAAACTATAAGTTGTCAGGGACATTGAAAAGTCCAAGATTGGGCTCCTACTCATCAATTTAGCAATTAGTAACTTTTTTTTCAAGTTTCATAGTTTATATGCTTCCTCTCCCTTCTCACTTTCTTTCTTTCTCTCCCTTTTATCACTTTATTTCAAAAATTTTAGCACATGCATCCCAAACACAGCTTACATTTTTTACTAAAATAATACTTGATTTTTTAACAAATCTCATTAGCATGTGGAATGAGTTCTTAAAACCTTATTCACACACATTTTGTCAGTCAAGACATGTTCCAATAAATATCTTCTTGAGTTGTTGCATTCTAAAGCAAAGATGCTGTGTCATTCAATATATTAAGTACATCATTTCATTTTAAATTCTCCACGGCCTTGGGTCATACTGTTCATAGTGGTCTCCAAGGAGATAATTACTTTCTACATTTCAGTTTTAGATTGTAGCTCAAAATTGGCTTAGTGGAGAAACTACTTCCCCACAGGACAAAACTACTTCCCCAAATAGGAGTTATTGTTCTGAATATTTTCTTCTTTAAAACTGTTATTTTTGTGTACCGTCGAGTCGGAGCTGACCCATAGCTAATCCTCCTGCTGGTTTTCAGAGGCAGTTAATCACACAGGAAGAGAGTGTTTCTCTCTCCCATGGAGCAGCTGGTAGACTTCATGCCTTCGGGATTGCAGAGCAGCCTCTTGACCTCAAATCATTACATCAATTTTAGTTGAATTTTATTGATAAATATACATACTAATTTATACACATATATGCAAAACTATATGTAATTAAAAAGGTCAATTAAATGAAAACTAAAACAGAATACCCAGAGTACTTTACATTTTGACAGCCCTCAGCAGTACTGTTATAATACTACCACCCATGTAAGATGTCCTTGGTGGGCAATGCTGTTCTAAAACCTGGCAAATGCAGATATCCTAGTCCTCTTCAGATACCCTAAGGAGCAAAGGAGCTTTGGAATGATAAGTAATGCCGTGCTTTTAGGAGTTTTGGGGAACTTTTGGCTTCTTATTAATTCAAGGTAATTAAATTGAGTGTATGGCTATGAACCTAGTCTTCTAAAAAATGAAGCCCCCACAACCTGGAGACGTAACTTTCTTTCTATGTACAATTTTGACAGAAGACTTTCTGGCTTAATTTTCTGAAATAAGTTCCCCCCAAAGCATCAATCTTGCTATCTCTGAAAGGTCCATGGGAACCAACCTACATATTTTTCAAGGCTCAGGTTCTTCTCAGGTTCTTGGGCTCAGGTTGGCTGGTTCTGCAGCTACTCAGCTGACATTGTTAAGATGACATTCACAAAGTGTGGTCTGTTGAGAACACAAGTCTTCCACTCACTCAGTAAATGCTCCCTGGATGAACTTAGCAAGAATTGCTATTCTTATGTCCCATAATGCAATCAATAGCAGGTTGTAATTTTTAACAAGAATTTGCTGAAGAGTTGAACATAGGTTGAACAGATACATAATTCATAAGACAACTTAAAACTACTACTGTTGTTGTTAGGTGTTGTTGAGTAGCTTGCAACTCATAGCAGCCCTATGTACAATAACCCTATACCCTACTCTATCCTGTGCCAATCTTATTGTCTCTGACATACCTACCCCATTACACCAGTCACTGAATCAATTCATTTCTTCGTCTTCCTCTCCAGTGCTGTCTCTCCACCCTCCATTCCTCTCCAAGGACTTGTCCCTGCTTGCAAAGTGCCCAAAATATGTCAGATGAAGTCTCAGAATCCTTCCTTCCAAGGAGCAGCCTGGGTTCACCCTCTCTAGGATGAACTGTTGTTCCCCTAGCAGTCCATGGTATATTTAATGCTCTTTTCCAGAACCACAGCTCAAAGGTATTAATTCACCTTCTATCACCCCTAATCACATCCAGCTTTCTGATGCATAACAAGTAATTACAAAGACCATGACCTGAATCAGTTGCACCTGCACCTTAGTTTCTAGAATGATATCATTGCTCTTCAGTACTTTGGAGAAGTGTCTGACAGCACACTTTCCCAATGAAATTTGTCTTTTAAATTCCTGGCTGTTGGTACCATGTGGAGCCAAGCAAATAAAAGCTGCTAACAATCTCAATCTTTCCATCATCTATCATGATGCTGTCAATAGGCCCAATGTTGAGAATCTTTGTTTTCTTGAGCTTCAATCAATATTAAAGGCATCAGTCTTTGACCTTCTGAAGCAAGCACAGAAAGCTACTACTAGAGATGTAGTAATACCCTTTATAATTTTGGGTGGTCTCTAGTGAACTTCATTAACTTACAGTGACCCTCAATAAAGTTTTTTGAGGCTATAAACTTTGTGAAAGGAAACTACCCATCTATCTTTCATGGAGCAATTGGTGGATTCAAATCACTAGCCTTTCAGTTAGCAGTACAACACGTAATACACCACACGACATGGACTTCTTCTGTGTAGTAAATTAACTCAAATTAATTGCCATCCAGTCAGAACTGACTCATATCTGACCTTAGGAAGAATTTCCAGTGCTATAAATTGCATGGGAGGAGATTGTCTCTTAGGAGTCTCTGTTGGGTTAAAACTGCCGGAGATCTAGCCTTTGAATCAGCAGTGCAACTGCCTATAGACTAGGCCCACAGAGCTCCCTTTTTGGTAAGGCCATCTCAAGCCCCAGTATTAAATCTTTAAATCTCTGAGGAGCCTGGTCACTATTCCTAGCCCAAAACAAGTCTTCTTTTCTGCCCAAGATGATTGATAAAATGTCTGCTTTGTTGTAGCTATTTTGCATATGCTTCAGTCCTTGAAACAATCCTGTATGTCAGTAATAATGATAACAGCATGAGCCTCTTTATTAAAAAAGAAAATAAGGCCTAAAGAGGTTTAGAATTCTCTTGCCCAAGATCACAGAGCCAGGGTTTTAAAACCAAAGACAGGAATCTATGTAACTTCAGGAATCTAGATACAACTAAAATTCTGTTGGTGTTTAGGACACTAACCTCAAACACACAATGTAGTCAAATTCTGGAAATTCTTATATAAAGGAGACAAGATGGCACTTGGCAGCGAATATGAAACCAGGCAAATTATAGCAGCAGCCCATGCTCTGAATTAACTGAAAGTTACATCTCTGAAATAAACTCTCACCAAAAAAATATGAAATATTGGCAGCGTCAGGATGGATGATGAAGAGATTGAGATTGTTCACAGCTTCAGTTTGCTCGGCTCCACAGTCAACACTCTTGGCACCAGCAGTCAGAAAATCAAAAAGCGTATCGCGATGGGAAAGTCTGCTGTTTGGGACCTCTCTAAAGTACTCAAGAGCAACGGTGTCTCTCTGGAGATTAAGGTGTGCCTGATACAGGCCATGGTATTTGCAATCGCTTGTTATGCATCAGAGAGTTGGACAATGACTAGGGAGGACAGAAGGAGAGTGGATGCTTTTGAGCTGTGGTGCTGGAGAAGAGTACTGAATGTACCATGGACTGTCAGGAAAGCAAACAGATTCATCTTGGAGAGGATTAAACCAAGCTACTCCTTGGAGGCAAGGATTCTGGGGCTTTGTCTGACATACTTTGGACATGTTGTCAGGAGGGACGGGTCCTTGGAGAGGGACATCATGCTTGGGAGGATGGAGGGACTGTGCAGGAGGGGAAGACCCTCTATGAGATGGATTGATAAGGTGACTGGGGTAATCAGGATGGGTGTGTCAGAGGCAGTGTGGTTGGCGCAGGATAGAGCAAGGTTTGGGGCTGTTGTGCATAGGGTCGCTATGAGTCGCAAACAACTCGACGGCACATAACAACAACAACATAAAAGTAAACTTGAATCCTCTTAGTCCAAAGGGAAAAGTGTTTCTTGACTGAGGCCACTGCCTCAACTCCATCATTCTATTTCAGAAATTCCAGCAGATCTAAATCCTATACTTCCAATATAATGTACATCATAGAAAGAGAGAGAGGAGAATATTATTGTAAAAAGAGCAAGGGCCACAAAAGGATGGCCATGTCTGACCTTTACTGACTTCACAAAGGGGAACTGTTCCAGTCAACAGTATCTACAACACAAACCCGAGTCCCATTGGATCAGATGTGTCCCCATGCTCCCATACCTATATCTACTCATCTCAACATCAATATTAATTGCTATACTTATCCAAAATCCAATGTGATAGCTCACAAACCACACAGAGCCATGATGGGGAAGTAAAAAATTTATATCCAGGTCAGTAAAAGAAAAAAATCCAGACAGCTTCTGAAATGTGCTCACAGGCACTTCAGCCAGTGCAACAAAGTTCTCAGTCCTGCAAATATTGTCTCTCCCTTCCTACCTATCCCCCTAAATTGTCCAACAAACTTGGGCAAAGACTTTTAGCTTAGCTCTGGTTCTGCCCATGGGGCCTGAGTAGCAACCAGTTTCATTTCATATTAGGTCTCTCTTCTCCTTTGTTATTTGCTGTCATAGGTGTAGCTGAAGTAAGAATGTCTGGTCTTGAATGGTATCCTACATTCTCCTGATTTTTCTTCTTTGCTAATGAGGAAGATCTTAATTCTGCCACTGGAGCCAATCAATTTGTTAGTTTAACTGGCCAATCCTCTTATGGGATGGTGAAATAGCCAGTCCCCTTGTAGATAGTCTAACACTTCCTATTTGAATATTCCCACTCATTCACATGCCCAGTCAGATTTAATGGCTAGGAAAATCATATTAAAAGATAAACTCCATAGCTATAATCTTTGTTAGGGCAAAATTTCTCCTCTAATCCAAAAATGATACGTTGTTTTAATCCATCAGCTGCTCAGCAAGCGAACGGTAAGTAATCTCCTCTCTTGTGACTTACTGTCACTGAAAACCTACTGGAGAGTCAGCTATGAGTTGGTTCTGACTTGACAGTACCCAACAATAATTCCAATGAAAAGTCTAATCTTATAGGTAAGTATCAATTAAGATATGGTTCATCTAAGAATTTGTACTGTAAAAGTGGTTATTTATATGGCATAATTTAGAAAACCATCGTGGAAAAATAAAAGAAGTAATATGTGGGGGACAAAAGGCAAAGAGCTTGTGAACTCAATTTCAAGTCTAGGACTTGTGTGTAAGCATTAGAACAGAATGCTCACTACCACAGATCCAGAGAGACCACACATCAGGAGAAATCATTAGTAAGCAGTTAAATAACAATAATTAATAACAAAGTAAAATAAAGTTATTTGTCTATCAATGAGAAGAGCTGAAATTCAGTTTTACTTCTCAAAAATGTGGAGATTAACTTGTTGCTGTTCTTGTTTGAGATAAATTCACAGAAGATGGTATAATTATTTGCATTCTTAATTATACATATTTTATGTGTATTTTGCAACTATTCTGAAAATACAATCATCTGATGGTCCATTATCTCAGATTATCTATCTTTCCAAAGTATTGGAGGCATTTACTTCATCTTAAAATATTGTCACTTAGTGTCAAAATTTATGTAATGTGTGCTTTCTAAATTTCAACTGAGAAGATGGAATGTCTTTATGTTATTGTATTAGAGAAATATCCCAACCACACAATAGTATCTTTGGAGAGATTAACGTGATTGCTGTTGTGGTGATTGTTGTTAGATGCCATTGAGTTGCCTGCAGCTCACAGCTACCTTATGTACAACAGCTCTGAAGCCTGATCTGTCTTGAGCCAGTCTCACTGACTCTGACACACCTACCCTTCATTGCCCAGTTACTGTATCGATCCATCTCATCGGAGTCTTCCTCTTCTTCTCTGTTTATCCCTCTGCAAGGACTGGTTCCTCTTGGCCACATTCCCAAAGTATGTGAGACAGAGCTTCAAAATCCTAGCCTCCAGGGAGAAACTTAATTTCAAACTCTCAAAGATAGACCTATTTGTTTTGTTGTTTTTGTTTTTGCTTTTTTTTGTTTTTTATGCTGAAGACTCTTCTCCAGCACCACAATTCAAAAGAATCAATTTGTCTTCTGTCATCCTTAGATATTGTCCAGATCTCTGATACCTAGCAAATAATTGGGAAGTGATTAATACCTGAACTAATTCTGTGAGTCTTCTCCACTCAGTGTATAAATGTGATAACTAAAGATATACAAATATTCCAAAACAATGTATTTCAGCTCTCCTGTGTAAGTTTAAGTACACCAGACTTAATATTTCTAAATTTTCAAGTTGATAGAAGTAGTATACCATTTTTATACCACAGCAAAATCATACACATGTCACCAGGACAGAAAAATAGATCTCTTATCTCAATAACAGTTCTCATATTGTACTATTGTACCACTTCAAATAACCTATCCCCAGTAAGTTATGTTTTAATTAACTTTCTAGACTCTAATCTAGTAAAATTGACTGTTTTTGTTGGAACATGAATTGTGAGTGATCAAGTTATCCTCAAGTGATTTTAAGATTACTACCATATGACAAATAGTCAAAATCCTACTGAAAGAATTTACTAGGATTATCATTTTGATACTTTAAAAAATTTTCAATTAATGATGAAATTGTTTCATTGTTATTAGTTGGTAAAGTTGATTCTAACTCATGATGGTTCTATGTATAACAGAATGAAACATTACCCAGTACTGAGCTGCCTTCTCAATTATTGGTATATTTAGTGTTATTGGTAGAGCTGTTAAAGTAACCCATCTCATGGAGGATTTTCTTTATCTTTATTGACTCTGTATTTTACCAAATATGAAGAATAATTTTATTAATCTCTAGCAAATATTTTTGTGTATTGAGTAACACATATTCAAGTTTACCATGATCCCTACTCTTTTTGGCCAATTTATTTTTTATTATTTACCTAGAGCTATCACTCTACTTGGTAAAGGGGGAATTTTGGTTCATGACAAGACTTCATTTCCAGCATGGTATTTCATGACTTAGCAAATTTGGCAACTAAGGACGGCCCTGGGAATAGATGGTTTCACTTAGGACCTTCGGCTATTTTCTATCATCTGTTTCTGATACCAAATAATATGCTTTACACTATACCTTTTCTTGTTTTCTGAAAGTGGGCGAATAAGTATCCAGAACAGTACAACTCTTCAATTTCAAAATATAGGTTCCTTCTATGAATGATAAAACAAGGTAACAAGTTTTGTTGTCTAAACTTTAAGGGCTCTAGATATAGTACTTTTTTTTTTCCTTTCCATTGATTTTTTTTTAATTTAGGTTGTTTATTTTTCATTCCAATGAACATCTACAGAGATTTTGGGATTCCATTCATTCATTGTTGCTCATTTAACTAATCCTACATTGTTATAAGTGAGTGTTATGGAAAGTAACTCTTTGAATAATCTGCTTATTTTGCATTTGTTTCTTGTTCATGAGCTTCTTCTATCTTTATACATTGTTTTAAGTGAATTCCCTGGACTAATAGACAAACTAAACCTCCTATCTTCATACACAAAGTTCTGTGTCAGCTGGTGCTAAATCTGAGACCTTTCCCAATAACGCTTTGTTGTTGTTGGATGTTGTATCATAGCTGACCCTAAAGTGGATTTTCAGAGGTAATAACTGCACAGGAGAACATTGTCTATCCTTCTCCAGGGGAGCAGCTAATAGATTCCAACCACATGGCTGTGGGATTGCAGAATTGCTCTTTACCACTAGGCTACTAGATATCCCTAATAACTACTAATGCATTGTTGTTATATTCCAAAGAGTCAGAATCCATTCATAAATGACCTTCCAGTAAGTTTTCAGAGGGTATTAATCACATCTCTCTCCATCAGAACAATAGATAGATCCTTACTGCCTAGATTTGGGTTGGTAGAGCAACTCCATAAAGAGTAATTAAAATAAAAGTATAAATTATTCACAAATTCTGAGACCATTTTACTTCCACTTATTACCTCCAGAAGGTCTTACTTAAGTAACAAAATGAAGATGCTTCTCTTTGGAAAATCTTCAGGTGGTTATCTTTAGATTTTCCAATAAAACTCTCCATTGGCTCTTTGTGGGAAAGAAAGGTCCAGAGGTCATGCAAACGTTGGATCTTCTGGTTACTTTAGAGGGGGGAGCAGAGCCCAAGATCACACCCTCAGGGATGCACACATCATGACCTAGAGGTTACTGTTGTTGTTAAGTGTCATCAAGTAGAGCACATCTCATAGCAACCCTATGAACAAAAGATCTGAACTCTACTCTAGAACTATCTTCATTTCTCTATGTTCATAGAGTTTCCAGAGACATGCTGTTTAGGAAGTGGATGCTACTCTTGTTTCCAAGCCTGTCTCAATCGGGGAGCTCCACCAACCACTGTCCACCATGGGTAACCATTATGGCATTTGACACACCAGTGGCAACAGCACTCAATGTCACAGTAACCCTAAGTTACCCCAGTACAGCAAACTGACAGAGTAGTGCCATGCCACTTAGAAGAATGTTCATCCCCCCAAAAAAAAAAAAGAATGTTCATCCCAAACACAATTAATATCAACCAACTTTAAAATACAAAGGCCCTCCCACCAGGTGCTGGCTGACTCTAAACAAGAGACTTTTAACCCACAGCTCATTGTTAACTAAATCCAGCAAATCAAATCAGCTGCCACATAAACCAGGAGACAAGTAGCAAAGAGCATGGGTGGATGGAGAATTTGGCAGAATTTTGACCAGTCATTTGGAAAGGGAGGCAAGAAAGGTTCTACAACTACTTGAGAAAACTATTGAGCATAAGATAGGATATTGGCAGTTATTTTGCTTGTTATTTTCTAGAAGTAATGCTGTTATGTTATAAATTGGATACTTTTCAATTTATTTTAGGGAAAAAACCCCTCTACAATTAAAATGCAATATCTAATAATGACTGTATTATTTTGTATGTATGTATCAAATAGGGCAATCTAGTTAATATTATAACCAATCATTCATTAATAAAATTGTGTCACCTCAAAATATATGTCAACCTGGCTGGACTATAATTTCTGGTATCGTATATAAAATCTTTCATTTTATAATGTGTTGTAAATCTTTATTTATGAGGCAGGATTGTTGTTGTTGCTGGTAGGTATCATCCAGTATAGTACCACTCATAATGAACCTATCTATGAAGAAAAGGATCAGAACCCCATCCTATCTTGTGCCATCCTCACACTTCCTGACATATTAGAGCCCATTGTCGTAGTCACCACATCAATACACCTGTTTGAGTATCTTATTTCTCTTCAACAACCTCTACTCTTGCAAGCTGTTAGGTCCAGATAGGGGGGCCAGGGGTGAAAATGAAGAATTCAAAGAATATACACGTTGAGTAGAATAGTGAACAGCCCCACCCACTGGGCAGAACTAAGAGATGAACCATAAATCACAATGGAATGTCCTTCCTTAAAGACTCTGTTATAAAAACCCTTCCCAATATGTTCAGAGTGTGACTTCCCCATTCTGCATCTTCAGAATGAGGAACCTCACTCGGGAGCTCCCCGACCCCCCCTCACCACTTTTAATAAAGCTGTATTATGCTTTCTCTCATTCTCTCTGATTTCTCCTTTAAGTCCATTAATGTAACACAAGCATCATGTCCCTCTCCATGGAATAGTCCCTCCTAACAACATGTCCAAAATATGTGAGGTAAAACCTCATCATCTTTGCTTTCAAAGAGCATTCTGGCTGCACCCTCACAAAGACATATTTTTTTTCCTTTTGCCTGTTCATGGGAGGGATGTTTAGTGCTCTTCTCCAACACCATAGTTCAAAGGCATCAATTCTTATTCATTGTCAGATATATAGCAAGTGACTGGGAAGGTCATGGCCTAAATCAGACCCACATTAGTCCTCAAACTGACATCATTGTTCCTCAATAATTTGGAGAGCTCCCTACCTGCAGACTATCCCACAGCAATGTGTCTCCTTTATTTGTTGACTGCTGTATCAAGGGTGTTAATTGTGGGTCTATGTAAGATGAAGTTGTTGACAGTTTCATTCTCTTCTCCATTCATCATGATGTTGCCTATCAGTCCAGTGGTAAGAATCTTTGTTTTCTTAACACTGAGATGCAATTCATACCAAAGGCTGCATTCCTTCATCTTTTGCAGCAGGTGCTTCAAGTCCTCCACACTTTCAGTAAGCAAAATTGTGTCATCTGCATAATGCGGGTTATTGATGAGTCTCTATCCAACTCTGATGCCACATTCCTTTTCATAGAGTCCAGCTTCTTGAATAATTTGCTCAGCATACAGATTGAATAGTTATGGAGAGAGAATACAACCCTGACATGCTCCCTTCTTAGTATGTTAAAGAGGACTGAGTTTTGTTTTTATGTTAATAAGGCAGGATTCAGCTAGGAAGCATCACCTTTTCTTAAGTCAACTGCTTTACTCAGATCACAGCCCTAATCAGAGGATATGAAGATTCTCCCTAGGATAAAGCTAGCATCACCTTTTATCTGACAAGAAATAGAAAAGGGAAGTTAACAGATATATAGCAAGAAAAAGAAAAAGAGAGAGAAAGAAGGGGTGCACTAGTACTGATAAAGAAGAGCTGGGAATGAGGAATATCCTTTCTGTCTGAGACCCTTCTCTGAAAACCTCCTAGACATATGGGGATTTCCAAGGAATACTTAGTCCATAGAGGTCAAAAGGAGACAAAAACCTTCCTCCAGAGAAGAGAGGGAGAAAGAGAGAGTGTGAGAGAGAGTCCTTTAAAGGCAACAACCTTCCCAAACTGTGAGTTAATAGAATTCCATTTATTAAATCATTAGATAACTAAGACAATTAGTAATAATTTTGTGGACTTAGAGAAGCAGTTTAGTCTCAACTTGACTCACATACATGTCTGAATCCAACTATGCTTTTTGAAGTTGACTAGCTAGTATCTCAGGTGAGAGGAAGAAAAATTGGAACATATATTTATACTTAATGGAATAAAAAGTCATAGTATACGTAGAGACTATTTCTCCACTTCTTGAATATGAGCCAGCCTAGTAAGTTTCTTTAGCTAATCTACTTCCCTAAAATAAAGGGAACTAAATTTGTACCATTTCTGAGCCTTAGCCCCAAGAGGCCTTGTTCAGTTTTCTCCTTCTTTAAAAGCTTTGCTGATTACCAATGAAATACTGAATAAGTCACTGAAATAACAGTATCATTTTGGATAGAATTCATGGTTCAAAACATATTATAGTAGAGAACCAGATTTTCTTAATACTATATTGTTTCAATAATGGAACACTAAATATTTCTCTTATGAAGTTATCAGCTTATCTTCATTTTTTATTTAACACTCACAAAGCACTAAATTTCCTAAAAAAATAAGAATTATGTAGATTGGTATTATTCTTGCTTTGATGATTGCTGACATATTGCTCTACTTCACTGATAGACACCGTATTCCTTGAGAAAGTGTCTATTAGATTACATGATTTACAATTAATCTGAGTTTTGAAACAGAGCATGAAATATTGTACCATAAACTTGTGGAACTCACAAATAAAATTAGAAATCCTCAAATTCTAATCATGGTAGAGATAGTGAGATGGTACAGGATAGAGCCAGATTTCCATTTGTGCTGTTCATAGTAACTCTATGATCAAAGTCTGCTTAATGACATCCAACAGTAACAACAACAACAAAAAAAGGTTTTGAACATTGAATATATTAGTGACACAAGATAGGCCCAGAGACTGAGAAACAAATCAAAACAACAACCGCCAACAATGACAGATCCTAGAATCCAAGTTTAAAGTAGTTCATGCAGGATTGTCTCACCACTCAAGAATAAGGAGTCTAAAATAGAGACTGCCTAGGATTCACATATTTTCTCATTGTAGTTTGAAGATAACTATTATATATCATTTGGGAAAAGTAGAAGAATGGTGCTTGAAGAATAATGAATAAGCTATGTCTGAAAGAACTTTATTTATAGCCTTGAGTAGCTGAACAACCTTAAAATCTTCACACTGGGATTAAGTAGAAAGATAGGAGTCTCTAGTGATCCTCTGGTGCTCATTGGGATGAACCTCTGGATCCCAGCTCCTGAGGCCTTCTCTAGGCTGAGGGCCTGGCGTCTGTCACATGGCAGCAGGGTTTAGAAAAGGCCGTGGCACTAGAAATAGAATTCATTACCTGATCAAGTAGATTTTGGCTGAAAGAAGAGAATAACAGAAGAGTGCCTATTTGTGTTTTATTGATTATGCAAAGATATTTGAATATGTTAGCCATAACAAACTATGGCTAACATTGAAAAGAATGAGACCACTAAATTGTGTTGATATGAAACCTATACCTAGACCAAAAATCTGTTGTTGAATAGAACAAGGGAATATTGTATGGTTTAAAAATCAGAAAAGGTGTGTGTCAGGGTTGTATGCTTTCTCTCTACACAGTCAGTCTGTATGCTGAGAAAATAATTCAGGAAGATGAATTTTACAAGGAGGAATGTGGCATCAAGATCAGAGGAAAATTTATTAACAACCTGTATTATGCTGATGACACAATCTTGCTTGCTGAAAATGAGAACTTGAAACACTTGCTGCAGAAGATCAAAGACTACAGCTTTCAATATGGATTACGTCTCAACATCAAGAAGATGAAAATCCTCACCATTGGATCAATAGATAGCATCATGATAGAAGAAAGATTGAAGTCAGCAATTTTACAATCTTACTTGGATTCATGATCAGGACCCATTGGTACTAGCAGTCAAGAAATCAAAAGACATGTTGAATTGGCACAGTCGGCTGTCAAAGACCTCTCAAAAATACTAAAGAGCAATGATGTCAGTTTAAAGATTAAGGTGTACCTGATTCAGGCATGATTCTTCCAATCCTTTGCTGTGCTTGAATCACTTTCAATCATTTGCTGGGCAATTAATAATAATCATAGAAGAAGAATCTATGCTTTAGAGTTGGAGTTGGAGAAGAGTGTTAAGTGTCTTATGGACCACCAAAAGAATAAACACTTCCATCTTGGAGAAAGTACAGTCAGAGAGCTCCTTGGAGAAAAGGATGATAAAGCTTTTTCTCATGTATTTTGGATAAGTTGTTAGGCTATTCCTTGCAAAGTAGAGGGTCAACACAAGAGAGGAAGACCTTCAACCAGATAAAATTGACATGTAACTGCAGCAGTGGGTTAGAGTATGTTAGAGTGGATGAGAATGGCACATCAGATAGGACAGGGTTTGGATCTGTTGTTTATAAGGTCGTTATAAATTATGCTCAACTGGACACACCCAATAACAACAACAACAGTGATCCTCTAGGAATAAGACAATTGAACAGGCAACCAATTCCAGAAAATTTAGTCAACTCTGAGAGCTGGATACAAAACAAGATAACTAGAGTTTCTGTAGTTAGATGCAGAAAATAAACATCTGGTGGATGAGAATAAACAGATTAGTCATTTCCAATAAAAAAGCAAGTCACTTCTAATTTACTCCCAACTTCACAACTTTATGTCAGTTTGTGGATTGCATTCGCTAATTTGATAATGATATTGGGAGGATAAAAGAATTTTTTAATTGTGATTTTAACAAACGTTTACAGAAAACTTGTATTCCATTCACTGATGCACATTTTCCTCCCTACCACCATCATCAGTTCACCTAAAAACAAAAAATCACTCATTGTTGCATAATTTCTTTCTTCCCTCCACCCCAGTCCACTTAGCTATGCACACTCTAGATGTTATCAGTATTTGCTGAGTAAAATTGGGAGGACTATTCTTCCCTGGCATTTCACAAACTGCCATAAACAGGCGATTAAAAACAAAACCAAAAAACCTTACCTTCTTGGGAATGTTTTGCTTCTTTATTTGCAAGTTGGTTATATAAACATACTTTCTCAAAAGAAATGCATAAAACTACATACTTTTGGTATATGTACTGTTTCTATATATTATTCACAAGTAAAAGTTTAAAAACCGGTTACCTCCTAAATGCTTCTCTGCATTGAGATATGGACGTAAGCCTGCATTTACTGTGGCTGTGTTTAGAAGGGGCATCTAGCAGTTGTAACTGCAATAGTATTGTTTTTGCAGAGAAATCAATAGTTCATTTCATATTATGTTATGACCCTAGAGCATGCTCCTTTCTCCAACTTCTAGGAATAAAAGAGGAAATCAGGAAACACTGACGGGCTGACCTGACAAGGGCTTCTGAGCTGAATTACCCTGCTGGTCAGCAAAGGAGAATGTAGGTTCATTTGGGCTATAAATAGAAAAAGCCTGAAAAATCAAAGAAATACTGACTTCTTTCTTGAAGAAGTTAACACAGATTTTGCTAGGATTTCACTAGAAATATCTATTGGAAATCACTGTGAGAAGAGTAGATGAAACAAAATCATTACATTTCCCAGTGGGTCACTGAAGGTAAAGCACTCAATGGAAGGTCAGATTCTATTCATCTTTCTTTGTTAATGAGTGGTACAAACTTACACATTCAGGGCTAGGGCAAAGGATTCTACCTGGAAGCACCTCAGGGGAAGGGGGAAAACAAAACAAAAGACCAACATCCTTCCTTCTTAGAAATCAACTATTGAAAACTCTAATGAGCACAGTTCTGATCTCATCATGAGTTGAACTCTACTTTGCAATGACTGGGTTTTTTATTCATCTTCAAGCAGCCTGGGCTTTGTTTCTTTGACTGAGACTCTTGCCATTTTGATCTCTTGGGCCTCAAAAATGCATTCAAGTTGCTCCTCTTTTTTTCACTTGTGATTTTAATGAAAGTTCACAGAAAGGTGGGATCTTCAGTCACTCATTCCTCCCTCTCCCAATTCACTTTGTAATGCACTTCTTGTTCCAGATTGTTAATTGCCATGCATATAATGCCTAATCAAGTTGTTCCTCTTAAATAAACTCTAATTGTTAAAATTTTATGCAACAATGGCATGACATTGTTCTCAGAGGCCTCAAATCCCATGTCTTAAAACAGTAGACTAGCATGCCAGCACTCTACACTTGCACAGAGATTGAAGAAAAATGTAGAGAAAAACGAAAAAGAGGGCAAAGAAAATATGTGAAAATGCCCACTGGTATTTGATAATGCATACATTTTTTCCATTAAATCAGTGGAGTAGTAGAGCATATAGACCTTAAGTGATAAGGATATGAGAGAAGTTAGGAATGATAAAATGTTTTAAGTGTAGTTTTGAATATCTCTCTCGCCTCAACTGACCTTAAAAATATTTGTGAAACAGTCATAATAATGACTATGTGGATAGAAAATAAATGCATAGGCTTCTGAGATCTACAAGGGAGATTTGAACCTAAGTATATTTATTACTGCTAAAACAATATAGCTAATAGGGTTATTTCACTACTCCACTAGCTGACATTAGGCCAGCTCTCTGCTTTCATCTAGTGTTGAATTTATTATGAAATATTTTTAGTTGTTGTTATGTGCCATCAAGTCGCTTACGACTCATAGCAACCCTATATAGAGCCCTAAATTGTGCTCTAGTCCCGTGTCAACCTCACTGTCTCCAACACACCTACTCCCGTCATCCCAGTCAATGAATCAATCCATCTAATCAAGGGTCTTCCTCTCCTGTGCTGTCCCTGACTCTCCCAAATGTGACGTCCCTCTCCAAGGACTGATCCCTCCTTGCAATATGCCCAAAGCATGTCAGATGAAGCTTCAGAATCATTGACTCCAAGAAGCAGCTTGGCTTCACCCTCTCCAGGACAAACCTGTTTGTCTCCTAGCAGTCCATGGTATATTCAACACTCTTCTCCGGCACCACAGCCCAAAGTCATCAATTTTCGTTCTGTCATCCCTAGTCACTCTGTTCAGCTCTAATTATCTGAGTATCATTTACTTTGTTAATTAAAAAAGGGATTACATTGTTGTTGTTGATTGCCTTCGAGTTGATCATAACTCAGAGTGATTGTATAACCAAAAGGCCTGAAAGCCCCTCTACAACTATCAACATTTATTAAAGTTCATGGAGTTTCTGGAAGCAAATTGTTTAGGAAGTGGATGCCACTCCTGAGAATAATCAAGATAATGCAGAGCTTCTCAAGCTTTTAACATTAATGAATGCAACTGCTCTAATGCTTTGTCAAATGAAGATGTTTGGCTCTGTAAGTCTGAATATTCCAGAGATTATAAGTATAAATAAAATACTTCCATTAAGAGTTATCCTATAAAGCCACTATCATACTGTTTAACCTGACTGTACTGTTAATTTGACTTGATTTCAACAATGAGTTCAGTCTGATAATGATCAGGACAATCTTCTGAATTTGTGTCTATTTTTCATTCCATTTCCCCACTGAAGTAAATATTAATTGTTTTTTGTTTTAACCAATTAGAAATATTATAATCAATGCCTTCATTTGTAATAAAATAGTATTACTAACAATTATATCCTTACTGATTGCATAGAAAACAAGTTAAGGAGTATATACTAATTTTTTTTTCCTGAAAATGGTTGGCATCTTTGAAGACCATAGCTGTCAGAGTTATGTCTCCATTTGTTTTCACTTGTCATATTATTAGTCTTGTAATTAAATTTTGTGTAACTACTGTGATTTTTAGTTTTGCAATTAAAACTTTAAAGAAAGAAAAAGAATTCTTTTGGGTCACTTGGCTGCCCCTGACCACTGGGAATTTGAAATCTTTGTAAAATAGACATTTTCTTAAGAGTAAAGTGTTTCTTTTTAATGTCAAATATTTTTAACAAGACAATGAAGAACACTTTCACCTAAGGTTTAGTTAGTCCTTAGTCAGTAAATAGGCATTCGGGTACAACTTTTTAATTGTGTTAAAAAATTCAACTCTTGCTCTCTAGAAGGGGACTCTGGTGGCCTAGTGGTAAGAAACTGTACTGCAATTCCAATGGCACATTTGTTCCAACTTACCAGCTGCTCAGTGGGAGAAGGATGGGTGATCTCATCTCTTGAGATTCACTGCCTCTAAAAACCCACTGGAGGGTCAGTTAATGCCCAGTTCAATGACATCCAATAGCAATAAATAAATACTCTCTAGATATTATTTGGTGTAGAGGTACGACACGTGTTACGGTCTGAAAATAGGTCCATAAGTAGAATCAAATCTGAGCAGGCATACTGTAGAGCAGAATAATAAACCTATTTGGGGTATAATTCTCCTTAAAGATCCAAGAGCCCTTAAAAATATACCATTGACTTCATGACATAAAACTGGTCAAAATGAAAATGTGTTGCTTGCTGTTTGGGATAATACCAAATCAAACACTGACTGACCTGGACGGGATTTTTAGACATCATCTTGCCAGTCTCATTTTTAGATAAATGATGAGAACCTCCAGAGGTGAAATGAATTGGATTGTAATGAGGATGTTAGAACAAATGCCACTGGAGAATAGTACACTGGTTCAAATTAAACTTCCATAAACAGTTCTCAACATTTCTCTCCTTGGTGTATACAATAACTTTCAGTACTAGCTTGAAGATTACATTTTGAGTTTCAAAGGGCTGGAGGCAAAGTTTTATAAGTGTTACGTAACCTTTTGAATCTTTTGGGATAAAACAGTGAAGCTCCTCTCAAACTCCAGCAGTGTAAATGACTTTTACTTAAAATAGTCGTTGGATTAATCATTTTAGTAGCTGTTTTTATAGTTTTAGAATAGTTTTCTACTTTTCCTGTTAATTTCTTAATGCATAAACACCATGAAGGCAATTCTCTGTAAATGTGGGTCATAAAAGGTGGAAATCACAGTTGAAGATCAGAAGTCATTTTTCCATTTTAGTTTTTCTATTCAAAACAAGAAACCTGTGTAAGAAAAGTATCTGACACCTGATTTCAGTTTTCACATGATGGAGGATGTGCAAATGATTCAATTTTAGACTTAGAATGTTTGGTACAAATACCTGATTTTTAAGTTAATTCTCTTTGGGTGGTAATTCATGAAAACCAAAAATGATCAAAGGTTTATTTAATGTTGAAAACAGGAATGGTTCCTAAATTTGGATGAGAAAATATATGCATATTGAATATATGCATACTGAAAACAAGTAGAGATGTAGTGTGGTACAGGTGATAGTCAAAGGGATTGCATATCAGGGTTTGCCTGAGCCTTTTCTCATATGTCAACACCTGGGATTGTCTTTCAAAGATTGCCACATCTTTTGAGTCAGGCTTCCCATGTTAACTGGAATTAGGTTCCAGACAGCTGCATTTCTATGTATCAACATCATTGATTCATCTATATCCTTTCATCTTCCCTTGAAAGGATATGTATGCCCAATCCCCTGTTCTCATCGTCTGTCTGATATATATGTCTTTTGGCAGATATTTGCTGAACAGCAGTTGGCTCCAATATTTATTTGAGAAAGCAGAGTTGTGGTATTTTAATCATTTAAATCAGGTGCTGTTTAACTTTTTGTTGTCCACACTAGAGTTAAAAGGAGGAGGCAAAAATATGTGCACGTGCATACCACATACACACACAGAATAAGAGGGGAGGCAATAGGAAAATTCATAGAACTACTCAGTTCCTTGAAATAATTCTTCTATTGGAAAAAAAGAGAATGGATAAAGAAATTAAATTAACCATTATATCATGAGTATAATGGTTTCCAACACCTTCTAAAGGTATGCCTTTCACAAAATGTTGACAAATTATCTCTTTGCTGTGTCTATTCTTATCCAGTTATTAAATGGCAATACAATCTAGGTGTTCATGGAGATTTGAATGTGACAAGAAAACAGATAATTATCTTTCATGAAGCAAAGAGCTCAAATTCACCCTAAAGTTTATTCCTAATTAGCTGGGCTAGGAAATAGGCACAGTTTACAACAATAACTTTCTATGTAGAATTCAGTCAAGCTGAGACTCCTGGCACAGCTATCTATGTCCCATAAGTAATATTACAGATGATGTTCTGAAAAAATGGTTTCACTCGTTTGTCAAAGCAATAAGGACCTTGGTTTGGCAAGAGACCAGGGGCTCCCTCGTAAAGGGCTCTGGAGGATCATCAAGACATCCCTAAATTTACAGAAAGCTCTCAGTCAACAAACAGCACAAGGTTTGACCAACTCCTAAGGAAACTGCATTTTTTTAAACTGCGTTTTTAATGAGACATACATGGCTAGATTAGCTTTACCATACTTCTTAGAAAAACCTCATTAGAGAGTTCAGTAAATTCTTCAACTGTAGGTAACAATATTTTTTGTCTCCACTTAATTCCAGCTTCTTACCCACGACTTGGGATCTTGGATGGTGGGAGATCAAGAGGGAAGGATGCCTGGGTCTATGGCAGGGAGGGATCAGAGGGTAGGTATCTGGACTTCTTCCTGAAAATACACTTGTAGAAGTACTTTAGTGTTTTTTTTTTTGTTTTGTGTACCATCGAAACAGATCCTACTGGCACAGGAGATGATTGCCCCTGCACCTGATGGATTTGAACAGTGTGCCTTCAGGATTGCAGCACAGCTCCTTGTCACAAGGTCACCAGAGCTCCCTAAATGTGTAGAAGTACTTTACTTGTCTTTAGGATGATACCTGTGGAGAACTTGCACGAGAGATATGCACTGAGGCCCAGGGAGTTGATACACCTAACTCACCTTTGGAGACAGAGTGGCTTTGTCCTTAATGAGCCCAAAGCTTGGAAACTTCCTTACCTAAGACCCCTAGACTCTTCTGCTGGATAAAAGAAGAAATATTGACTATGACTGTTTCCATTTCCTCAAACTCAATTTTAAATAGCTTTGTTTTACTTCATCAGTCTCATTTTGAGTTTTTTTTCTGCCCCTTGTTCCTTCAGACATTTGTACCCTCAAGCTATGTCAAATTAATTTCAGATCAATCACTTTGGGCAATCGTCCTCAAGTTTTATTAAATTTTCTTGAACTCATTTTCTTATTTTCTCCTGAAGGTAAATCACCAAACAAAATGCTCTTCTGTGAGTAGTAAAAGTCATTGGTAGGCAGATAGCCAACATTTGAAAGCAGTTGATCTTAAGTGACTTGGAAAGATTTAAGAAACACTACAGTGCTTTATGAACCAATTTTGCCTTCATTGTATTAAGCCATTCCATAGAAGGATTGGCTTCCCTTCTGTAATTAGAATAGTGGAGGGTAGAGATGACAAATTCTGACTAGTGTTTTACAGATTTTACCCATCCCACAACCCCAACCTATCCAGGAGGTAAGTTAAAATGATGTCTTGTTCCATTTCCCATGGCCTATCCCCAGAGTTTTAATGAAATGACCTTCCTGCCTGAATCAGTGGACCCTGGAAGCAAGGTTTTATGTTTTCTCCATACTTCTATTATCTATGTTCACTCAATATGAGGTACATGGCATGAGACAAACTGGTGTTCAGACCCACTTTGGAGTGGAATCCACTTCCTAAACAACCTGCTTCTGGAAACTCTATGAACTTTGATACATTTTTGTCATTGTGGAAAGGCCTTTCGTTCATAGGGTCACTATGAGTCCTGTTCAACTGGATAGAATCAACAACAACAACAACAACAACAACTATGTCATGCAACACTCTGTAATTGAAATTAAAAAAACCTTTCTGAAAAACGAAGGCATTTTAAAATGTAGACATTATGATGCAAAAGAATTTTAACCTTTTTACTACTTAATGTCTCCTTGCTCTTTCTAAAATGATATAGTCTTGTTTAACAGTCATTATTTATTTTTCTTATAGAGTAAGTGTAATTTTGTGTTACTACAAATTTTTAGTTTCTTTTATTAAGATATTCAAAATACTTAAGTCAGTTGTCTATACAGATATCAAATGCTTTTAATCACTTATGTTAACAAGAGATAGGTTTCCTTTCCAAGTTGTGCTGAGATTTTAAATTTGTCAGGCTGCAGAATAAGTGCATGTACAAATTATATTGTATTATGAATGGAATTTCTTTAGAAAAATTTTGAAAACCCAGAAAAGCATAGACAAAAAAAATATAACATTCATGAACTTACCATTCAAAATTAATATTGATAACATTGTCATAAAAATGATGATATCAAGTTTCCCATTGTGGTTTATTGACTTTCCTAAGCATGCTTACAGAAGTAGTATTACTGCAGTAAGCTTTCATTAACTCACTATGTCAATCTAATTTTCTGAAGTAATAATATCTAAAGAAACTTGGATGGCAAAGTCCGTAATGAGTTGCACTACTAACCTAAAATCTGAATTTCTCTGATAGTTCTAATCTATCAGTGGCTCCACTGGAGAAGGATGGGCAGTCTCCTCCCCTGTTGTTTATAGCCTCTGAAAACCCAAAGCAGAGTCAACTGTAAGTCAGTTCTGACTCAATGGCAATAAGTCAGAGAAGGCGAGAACAATTTCAATTGTGATGAGGTTTAAGTATAAAAGTTAAAACTCTATGGCATTCTGTTTCCTTCGGCATATAGTTAATAAACTATTTGCAATTTATTTAATTTTTCAATGCCTAATGGAAAAGAATGGCGCAGTAGAAACCAATGGTCCAGAAAGTCAAGAACTACTGGGCACTTTTTAACCATCATTTAATTTCAACTTGGTTCACATTGCTTTATTACTCTGGAAAATTTTCCCACTATTAATGATCATGAAGAACTATTTTCTAGTATGATGAGAAAAATATATCTAGATTATAATGTCAGTGAAATAATACAAAGTTTATAAATACAGTTTCTCCTCAAATTAAGAAAAACACTCAGCATCTCCTATTTTTAAAAGTAGTGGGCTTATTTCTAAATTACTTTAAAGGTTGACTGTTTAAATGTTAACCTGGGTGTTATTGTTCTCAGGGAGAAAAAAAATAGGAAGATGAAACAGAGGAACATTCCTAGAAATGATTGTGTGACCTCTGTAGTCCTTACAGTAAATTAGACTAATTCTACTTTTATGTTTATGTGTTGTGGCCCTATTAAGCTGATATAACTTTTCCATTAAGTGGGCAGGTGGATTTCCTGTAGTAGCCCCGATTGCCTGAAGAAGTGTATTGTTTTCTTGTGTTTCCATTACAGCATAAAGACCAAGAGGGAATCCTCTGTGGTATTTTTCACATAGGTTGTGAATCTTTTATCTGTAGGTTGTATTTGTTTCTGAGAGATGAATATTAATAGCCTCTTGGCAGCAGAATGACTTTCTTAAAAAAGGGGTTTCCCTGTGTATGGGTGGATTAACCTTTCAAAATATATGTTTCTACTTAAACCACTGAGTTACTGTTTGATTCAAAGAGTCACAAAGACAATCTCTCTCTGTCTTGACTAGACCCTGTAGTACGCTTACCTAGATCTGAGAGGGACTTTCAGTATAGAACATGGTGAGTAACATAGTGCCTTGAGCCTTTACTTTCATTTCGCTGACTTACCAGAGTTGGCTGTAACTTAATTCCATTTTAAAAGGTATAAAGTACTCATTTTAAAATGACATTTGTGTTTTATTTTGAGTTTGGTAATATAATGTGTTCAGATGATATACGAAGAGTAATATGTACAATGTTTTCCTTTCAAACAAATACAGCTTTTGCCAATTAGCGCTTGCCCTTTTGTGTTTTCAGATAAAGTAAGATTTTGAAATGTCACAGTTAACTGTACAAATGTTATGCTATTTGCTTTATTGTTTCTGAAAATTCTATAAATAATAACTACATTTAAGACCTGACATGAATAATGTTACTGTGTTTGTTATCTTAAGATATTATGGAGGTTAGTCTTGATTAAGTAAGGCTTGTGGCAAGAAATCAGGGTGTTTTCTCTGTGCTTCACTGTATTCTACAATTATGGTGATGACAGCATAAACAATTCTAAAAGAATATTTTTAAAGCTCATGTTATTAAATTGTTTAGTGTAGTCCTGTTTGTACTATATAGGCTTCCAATATAACTTTTCATTGACATTTGCACCTATGATATTAACTCCAAGTTTTCATGAGATGAATGAAGTATATGTAATGGGGAAAAAAGTAATTAAATATTAAGCTTAAATTTCTTCTTTTAAAAGAAGCTGACACATATAGATGCCAAAACAACTTGTGAAAGGGAGAAAAGAGAAGCAGTAGTTGTTCCAGATGCTTATCTATGAGCCCTTTTCTTCTCTACTTCTAGGTTTCTTTATGGAGGAGGGATGAGCAGTGAGGAGGGAAGAGCAAAGATGCTTATTAAGCTTTTGTTGACGAAATAATTGTTCTTTAGCATTTAAGTATTAATTCCTAAATATTGTTGCATTGGAAACATCTGCTGTCACAGAGTTTTTTAAAGTGTTAAACAGTAATGATATCATTTTAAAGGCTAAGATGTAACTGACACAAGCCATGGTATTTTCAATAGTGTGACATGCATGTAAAAGCTGGGCAACAAATAAGGAAGATGTAAGAAGAGCTGACGCCTTTGAATTTAGGTGTGTGGACTACTAAAAGAACAAACAAATCTAGGTGTGCTGTTCAGAGGCGAGGATGGTGAAATTTCATCTCATGTATTTTGGCCATGTTCTCAGGAGAGGCCAGCCCTTGGGACAAAACCCATCATACTGGAAAGGATGATGGTCAGAGAAAGAGAAGACCCTTAACAAAATGTATTGACGTAGTGATTGCAACAATGGAATCAAGCACGAAAGAAATCGGGAGGGTAGTAAGATTTTAATCATAGGGTCACTATGAGTTAAAGTCAACGTGACCAGACCTAACAACAACAAATACTGTTTCCACATTAAGATTTGACAAAGAGATTCTTTGAGGAAACAGTTATCCTTTCACTTGTTTGAAGTTGTCAAAGTTTGGGTCTTTCAAATATTTGCTTCATGAAAGATAAAGGCCGATGAAAGAATGAATGCCCTTTATACATAAGTTTTCATGGGATAAAGGATAAAAAAGTATAAATGCCCTTTATACATAAGTTTTCATAGGATATGGGATAAATATGTGTTCCTCTTGAGATTATACAGAGCATGAGTAAGAAACTAATTTTATTTGAAAACATTGCCACAAATACATAACTTCATGGTTTAAAAAAATCCTGACATATGGATACGAGTTATTCTAGGAGTTGAAAAGCACAGTATTAACAAATGAATACTCTGATTCATCAAAGATTGTAAAATAACTTGTATGACAGAAAAACTACCACAGTGACACAATTAGTGGACAGTTAATAAATAAATAACTGTAGTAAGTAATGAAAATTAATCATCTATAGTGTTACTAATCTGGCATGTTAATATCTGCAAGAAGAAAGGGCATATTCTGTAATGTAGTATTGTGGTTGTGTACTGTTGAGTCAGAACAGAACCAGAGCTGACCCTCCAGTGGGTTTTCAGAGGTAGTTAATCATATGGAAGAAGATTGCCCATCCATCCTGTATGGAGCAGCTGGTGGATTTGAACTGTGTGCTTTTGGGATTGCAATACAGCTTCTTGCCACTAGGCTATGAGAGCTCCATTAGGTAACATAAATTAATTCTGGGAATAAGTGACCCCTTCCACAATTTTCAATTTCTTTTTACTTGCAGAGATGATAAGATGTTTCCATAAAAGTAAACAGATAATACAATAGTTTTCAGCAAAAATGATTTTCATATAGATTGTATACTTTTAACATACAACTGGTATACTTTTTAATATGCTGCCATATTAACCATTTTTTTCCATTTTAGAGATGACAATACTATGTTCTATAAGCTTTACTTGGAGAAGTTATTCTAAAATACTCTGGGAAGATAGTTTACAATTTTCTTTTAATTAGAAAAGACAAAGCAATGACAGATATTAAAAATTGTTCAGATTAAAAAAATAGCAAAATAGAAACCTTTTTGAACTTTTTTTTTGTAGATAGAAACATAAAATACAGGAACAGTCTAACCATAATGGAATAGATTGAGAATCTATGGCACATTCACACAATGAAATACTAGGTAGCATGCAGGAGTAATGATTTTATAGATTACTACCTAACATGGGAGGGACTGAAGGGCATTATGCTAAGTGAGCTAACAGTCTCATAAAGACAAATACTGTGTAAGACCATTATTGTAGAATGAGTACAAGGATGGGGGGGAGGGGGACACAATTTGATGGGTAGAGGGAAGGGTAGGTAAAGGAAAGGGGAAAGATCTGGTGTGAAAAAACAATGTATATGAACTTTATGAATTTTGTATTTAAACTAGTATAAAATGTTTTAAAAATAAGGGAAAATTTTAAAAAATCATCATATCTACTTTTTTCTGGAGAAAAGCACTCAAATAATTTATTTGGAAAATACAACAAAAATAATTCCTCTTTTAAAGGTTTTCTACAGGTAAATTTAATCTTTATTAAATGTTACTTTTCACTATAGGTGAACTGGGGATGACAGACAAATTTGTAATGATTGATAGTGTTTTTCTTGCTTTTAAATTAGACAATAATAAAAGAAATATAATCATAGATTTACATTCAGAAAACAAGACTACAGCAGAGAATAGATAGAGGAAGGGGATCTTGAACGTCACACATGTAACTATCAAAGGATGATTCTTGATCTGAAATTCTAAATCAAGGGATCAGTCTCATCTCAGCTTTTCATATCAATAGAAGCATTCACAAAACCCCCAAAGCTCAATCATTACTGATAGTTATTACAACTGAACATTCTTTCCTTTAATCTCATTTAAGAAATTGAGACCGCATGGTTCTTCTGCACTTACCTGTTGTTAATCTAGAGATAATTCCCTAAATGTTAAAAATCTTAAGGCAAGTTCTACATGACCACAATTATGTCTATTTATCACAATTTATTTTTAAAGTAATGTATTTTTATAATTATATGGCTTCTGTTACTAAAAGTTTGGACAGGTAAAAGGATGTTGTTGTTGTTGTTGTATGTTGTCAAGTAAAAAACAACTCATAGCTGATCTTCCATCACTTTTTCCAAGACTCTAAACTGCAGGGGAGATTGCCCATTTTTTTCCTGTGGATTATAATTTTTTCCTTCTGATAGTTCCTGCTGCTGTAGACCTGATTCTGACTCGTGGAGTTGACATGTGCTTCAAAGGATAAAGTCTTCATAGAATTTTCAGTGATTGTAGTTGTAGGGAAGTAGATTCTAGACCTTTCCTCATTGTTGCTACATTCTGTCACATCGACTTTAACTCATACTAATTCCATGTACAACAAAAAAAAATTGCCCCATTTTCACAGTCTCTACTGTTGACTCAGTCGCTCATCTCATCTCATCTCATCTCACTGAAGGTTGTCTTCTTTTTCTTTCTTTTTTTTTTTTATTTTTTTGGCTGACGACCTTCAATGAGATGGGTCGATTCTGTGACTGGAGTGATGAGAATGAGTACATTTGAGATGGCTAGGTTGGCACAGGATAGAACGGCATTTAGGGCTCTTGTACATAGGGTCACTAAGAGTCGCAAGCAACTGGATGGCACATAACAACAACAAAAACTATATTAACAATGTCCCTCCCCAGGGATTGCCCCTCTGATAACATGCCAAATATGTGTGAGACTATCCTTGTCTGTAAGGAATACTTTTCCTACACTTCTTTCAACACAGATTTGGCAGTCCATACAATATTCAGTAGTCTTCATTAACACCACAATTCAAAGATGGGGTTTTTTTCCTCAGTCTTCCTTACTTATTGTTAATCTTTCATTTGTATATAAAACAATTGAAAATATCATGGTTCAGTTACACACACCTTAGTCTTTAAACCTACGTTCCTAGTCCTTAACACTTTAAAAATGTCTTTGACAGCAGATTTACCTATTGCAATATATTGTTTGATTTCTCTTGACTACTCATGAGTTTTGGTTATGGATCTAAGTAAAATTAAATCCTTAACAACTTCAGTCTTTTCTATAATTATCATGATACTGTGTGTAGTAGTTTCACGATATTGTTTTCAATATTGCTATTGGTTCAGTTGCGAATATCTTGTTTTCCTTATGTTACATATATGAAGTATTATCTATATTGAGGATTATGGATTTAAGTATCATTATTGAAACTCATCCTTAACTTCAAATTTTCATTAATATCAGCAAAAATATTAACACTCATAAATAATAACATACACAGTAACAGTTGTGTTCCATATTTTGTTTTCCAGGGAGTTTTTAATATTTAACAAGATACAAATTGCACCACAATTAGTTAGAGCTTATTATGTCAGGCAACTCTAGACAAATCTCTTTGCAGCTCAGATTAACTAGAATCTGCTTTCAACTACAATGTCTTATTTAACCTTTATGTTCTTCCTTTTGAAGAAATTAATATTTTGTCTGCCTCAGAGAAGTAAATTGAAGCTCAGAGAGTTTAAATCACTTACATATATTAAATATTAAGAAAGGTTAATTTGGGTTTTTCTGGTGATTTCAATGAAATTTTTCAGAAGTCCACACTGTAGTTTTCAAAGTAGAGCTGGTTAAGACCCAGAGTAAGTACTCTTACTTACATTACTGCATAATGAAGGACCTTGTTCAGAAGTGTGTGTGTGTGTGTGAGTGTGTGTGTGTGTGTGTGTGTCTGTGTCTGTGTCTGTGTCTGTGTGTGTCTTCCCAGGATGACAAGTTTTCATAAAATGTAAGTAAGTTATGAAAAGGCTTTTAGCCTCTTCGTATTAGGGATGATTAAACTGAAATCCCAGGATGATGAGACACATCACTGAGAAATAAGTAAGGTGGTGGCAGCCATGATGACATTGACATGTCTTGGTTCCCTGACTCCTAGTTCAGGAACTTTTCCAATTTCAATTCTCAATAGCCAAGTTGTCAGTTTTGCACATAGACGAAATGCTGGTGTCTTGATGGGATTGATCTCTAGAGAACCAGTCATGGCAAAGAAAAATATACTTTATTGCTATAAAACAAAGATTTCTTGGAAGAAAGTAAATGATGAAAGTCCCCTGATTTGACACCTTTCTCAGAAATATGAAATGGAAAAAATAAAAACCACCTGTAATTCTTTTAGACATTTCTTTCCTTTGGCGAAGCCAAACAATGTATAGCCCCAAATCTCTTTCTTATTTTATATTTCCTTTGAGCCATTACTGTAAATGACAACAATGTGTCATCTCCCTTTTTTAAAATTTATCCAACACACTATCTATACTATAAGTGAAGGGCCTTAAACATTTGCTATATTAATTTTCTTTTATAATCAGAAATATACTTTTTATTTTCTAAACGGCGCTACTATATTCTTAAAGCCCTTACTCCATTGCCTGAATTGGCATAAGGTGATATTAATCTGAATTTATTTAATGGTAAGGTATACCTGATATAGGCCATGGTCTTTGCAATAACTTGCTATGCATCAGAGAAGGGATCATAATGATGATAGAAAGAGAACTGATGCCTTTGAGCTGTGGTGCTGGAGAAGAGTACTGAATATACTGCTAATAGAACAAACAGCTTTGTCCTGGAATGGGTTAAGCCGAGCTGCTCCTTGGAGGCAAGGATTCTAAGGTTTGTCTGACATACTTTGGACATGTTACAAGGAGGGACCAGTCCTTGGAAAGGGACTTCATGCTTAGGAGGGTGGAGGGACAACTCAGTAGCGAACGACCTTCCTTGAGATGGTCATTCAGTGCCTGGGATAATGGCGGTAGGTGTGTCAGAGACAATAAGATTGGCACAGGATAGAGCAGGGTTTAGGGCTGTTGTACATAGGATTTCTATGAATCTCAGGCAACTCAATGGAACATAACAACAACATTGTGTTGTAATAGATGCTATCAAATCAACCTCCAATTTTGTCCAGGTCTTTGCCATATTCCAGTCTCTTCTGTAGGTAAACTTGTTGTTGCAGTCACTGTGAAACCCATATTGCTGAGAGAGTTTTCATCTGTTCGTCCTCATTTTAAATCACGCTACATCAACAGACTTTTATTGGCTAACTTTTTTTTCTATAAAAGCCATTAAGGTATACTCTACTTTGAGGGTTAATATATTTTGAAAAGTTGTTTACTGGGGTGTTTTTTTCCCCTGCCAGTTATATATGGAGTTCTGGTGGCCTAGTAGGAAGTTGCTCTGCCAACCCAAAGATGTATGGTTCGAAATTCACCACTTGTTGAGAGCGGAAAAGAAGGCCAGTCTCCCCTTGTGCTGTTTATAGCCCTGAAAACCCTTCTGGAGGATCAGCTATGAGTTGATGCAACTCACGGGCAATGATATAATAATCCTCCCAGTTATATTTTGGGGACTGTAGTGTTAGTCTAAAGATTTGCTTTTATTAGCTCATTAGCCTCTGGTCTTCTGCTGTCTTAACTGCAGACACATGGTCTTACATATTATCCTGGTTATACAAATCATCAACAGCTGCGAGAGTAGGATAAGTGAAAGATTGCTTCCCATATCAGGCAGCAAGAGTTGTGGCAAGCAACACTTGTGACAGGACTTGAGTGAAACAGGAGCAGACTCTGTTGCTGAGACCCTGGTCATCATGTTGGAGAAACTGGTATGGCTGTGGTGAAACTGTTACAAGGTGTGACCTAAAGCTTCTTACACTTGTGCTGGCCACAATTAAATATTTGGCTATTGTTGCAGGGTGTTTGAAGGAAAAGCTGACTTATAATTGTTCCAAGGTAAACCTTGCTGGTTGATTTGGATTTGACTGTGGACTGAAACCAGAGCCTGGACTAAATGATAAACTGTGCCTTGGGACTGTTGGGCTAAAACTTGGATTTGCATTGGTATTCTCTGCCTCCCCTACTCTCAAACTTCCTTCCCTAATAAACCCTATTGTTCATAATATGACTGTGATTCTGTGAGTCAGCCATGAATAAATGAATCTTTTGCTGTTGTTGTGGCTCTAGAGGCACCGTGGACCTAGACTATGAGCTTTTTATCTGCTTTATGCTTTGGGTTGGTAATGGGTTGTGCTATTCTCACTTCCCTGGCCCTTTCAGAAAGACATTCATGACCCTGTGCCACCATGTCCTATCATCTCCTCTTTAACAGGTGCATTTCAAAAGGAGGACTTCGTCTTTAAGCACTGTATTAGACAGTGTTCACCTGCTGTACGTAACATTTCAATGGACAGTTAATGCAGAAGTAAATAGCCAGATCTATTTTCTATTCTTAGTCTGGAAGCACCATTGAAACCTGTTCACTATGGATTACCCTACTGGTATTTGAAATACCTATCATGATGTTTATACCATAATCACAACATACGAGTCATCACAGTATGGAAAACTATTTTATGTTTGTGAATTAAGATTTTTTTTCACATTATTTTAACCCTCAGTCTTCTCTTTCTTTAGACAGTTTCTCTTCTTTTCTAAGTTTTTAATTGGATTTTCCATTCAGCAATTCATACAAATTTTGTTTCAGACAACGATTGCAATCCTCAAAATGTAATTACATCTTTTCCACTTTTTCTTTGTGTTTTCAGTTTTCATTTGTCTTTGTCTCTTATCCCTTCTTGCTTATCCAGTTTTATCCTGCCCTGGGAAAATGTTAATGTTCTGATTCCATAAGGTTGATTGTTTTAAGGAATGATTGCTGTTAAGATACCTTTAAGTCTATTGCTTGATTCCAAGTTGGCCTCATGAAGAGTTCAATTATAGACTTAAATGATATCTAAGGACTATAGTATTGAGAGTTCTTTTGATCTCTATCAGACCAGTAAGGTCAGGATTTTTTGTGATTTTAAGTTCTAATCTGTTTTTCTCCCATTCTGTCCTGCAATCTTCATGAACTCTGTTATGCCAAGCGATCTTAATAACCCCAAAACTATAATTCTGAGTCCTAGGTTCAACATCATTCCCTCAAGGTGTTCAGTTATGGGTTAAGTATTTTCTTCACAACAGATTACTTTTATTTCTTTTATTGCGTACTGTGTGAGTTATATAATTTACCTTAGCTGCCTTTGTTTTCTGATAACATAGTCCATAATGAGTTTCAAGGCTAACTGAGAAGTTGTACCTCTCTGGTGTGCAGAACCTCCAGCAGCTCCACTGAGGAAACATGGACAATCTACTCTCCTGCAATTTATAGGTTCTGGAAAAACCACTAGAGGATCAACTCTGAGTCAATTCCAGTTGAACTCCAGTGAGTTGAAGTGAATTGATTTTTTTGTCTTTAACTGTTACTTTCTTCCCAGTGTCTTATTTTGCCTATCCTATTTAAGGCTGACTTTTTTCCTTTTTATTTCTTTAACTACTAATGTGATTCCTTGTTCCTGGAATAAATACATTCTTTTTAGCTTTAAAAAATTATTCAGCTACAATAAATGACAGAGAACTTGAGGTAAAGATTATTGAAAACCCACATTTACTATTTCCTGGGAAAAGAGTAGACAAAATTGAGTGCTAGATATGTTTACGAAGTGCGAGATTTATTTCTTGAACTTCAGATTCAAGATTTTATAGCGAAAAGTAAAGTTTATAGCTTCTTATATAACTGTTAACACAATAAATTATCTATAAGTCATTGATTAATTCAATGTTTACTAGGCAGTTAGTTTATTCCAGGAACTGCACTAAGTAGTAAGAATTCAGCCATGAACAACACAGATGATTACAAAACTCATTCTCATAAAGAAGAATGAACTTATTAAGCAAATAATCACACATACACTAAAATAGTGAAATTACATTTAAGGGCTTCAAAGTGAAGAGGATTACAATTGTAAGGGTGTATATTAAAAATTTTTCATAAGCACTAGTAGCCTAGTAGCAAGAAGCTGCACTGCAATTCTGAAGGCACACAGTTTGAGGCCACCAGCTGGTCCACAGAAGACGGATGGGCAATCTCCTCTGGTGCAATTAACTGCCTCTGAAAACCTGTGGAAGGCTCAGCTATGGGTCGGTTCTGATTCTACGGTACACAACAACAATAATGGCAAATAAAGACAGATTTTCAATTTTGAAAGGAAGAACATCCTAAAGAGAGAGAAGAACAAGCCTATAGTTATAGCAGGAGGATGTATGACGTCTTCAGAGAACTGACAGGCTAATGTGTCTGACAGGTAACAAAAGAAGCATTTGCTCTTTTATTGACTTCCATTGTTTCTTCCCACATTTGCACCTTTTTCTGTAGCTGATCAAACAACTCTATATCAACCTATTTCTTCTGATTCTATATGGGGTATTCATTGGGTCTGCTTTTTTAGGAGAAGGTTTATTAGGACAGGGAGAAGGAAGATGACAAAATCAAACGTGTGTTTTGGAAAGGACATTCTGGTTAAAATTCGGAGGACAGATTGAATGGAGCCAAAATGGAAAGGTAATGGCCAGTAGGGGTGTTGTTCTAGTAACCCAGGTAAAAAGTCAGTTACATCATCAATCATTAGTACACACTATAAATAATTCATATCAGCTAGTATTGTTGTTGTTTTTTGCTGTTGTGTGCTATTGAGTCAGAACCGACCCATAGCTGACTCTTCAATGGTTATTTATAGGCCACATGGGAGATTGCTCATCTTTCTCCCAGGGAGAAGTTGGTGGATTCAAACCACACGCCTGTGAGATTGTAGCACAGGGGTTGGGGATTTTTTACTACATTGATCCAAAAGAAAAGCTTGTTTGATCCCTTAGCTGCCTAATGGATTATTTCTTTTATACAACACAGTTATTACACTGAAAACAAAATATGGAAACAAAGAACACAACACTGACCCAAAATTATGCTGATAACAGCCCCCATGTTAATAGGAAATAGTTAACAGTAATAGTTATAGACTCTCAGAGTCGCAAGCAACTCGACGGCACATAACAACAACAACAACAATCGTTATAGAATTTTTGTGTTCCAAGGACATTATAAAAAAAAAATAAAGTTACTGTTAAGTTTATTTACATTTTTAATGACATTATTGGTAGAACTGTAGAATATTCCGACCTAGGATTTTAGTAGGTCAAATAGTCCTACACAGGATTTTCAAGGCTCTAACTCTTCTGAATCCCATTACAAGGCCTTTCTTCTGAGGCATCTCTGGGTGGATTCCAACCATCAACCTTTAAGATTGACCACAGTTAAGCATTTAACCATTTTTACTACCTCAGGATTCATCAGGACATTAAATATGATTAAATCAAGCTTTAATTCTGCTGAAGAAGACTGAAACTGAAATGAATTCTTACAAATATGCAAGTTGGAACAACAATAACAACAAAAAAATCAATAAAAACAAAAAGAACCACCCCTGATTTCTAGCTAGCTAAATGTTTTCCTTCTTGACATTTTTTCATTACCAATAATAGACAAGATTCCTGATATTATGCATTAGTATCTATAAATTTACAACAAATATCTCATGCTTTGGAACCAACAAAAGCCATGAAAAACAGGTTGTGTTAACTGCTGAGCGTCAACAGAAATCTTTTACTGACACTGTTGTGTTTAGTCACCTAATGTTACATATTTATGTCAGCTTCCTCACCCTACAGACATTTTTCCACTGATGATTTGTTGATTTGTGTTTCATGTAAAGAACTCACAGCATGAATTAATTCTGCCATCCCCTTGAATAAGCATACATATAATTAGGGAATACTTAATACTCAATGATCTAAATTAAAGTATCATTTTTTTATGATTTTGGTGAAAGTTTACAGAGCAAATTGATTTTTGTTCAACAATTCATGCACATTTTTGCCTGACATTAATTACAACCCCCACATCAAGAAAACAAAGGTTCTCATCACCAGGTCATTAGCATTATAATAGATAGAAAAAAGATTGAATTTTAAAGATTTTTTTCTTGCTTGGATCCACAATCAACACTTTTAGACTGGCAGTCAGGAAATCAAAACATAAGTTGCATTGCAAAAATCTGCTGTCAAGGACCTCTCAAGAGTGCTAAAGAGCCAATCTAGAGAATAAGATGCGCCTGATCTATGCAATGATCTTCCCAGTTGTTTACTGTGCATCTGAGAGTTGGACAATGAGTAAGGATGACAAGAAGAATTGATGCCTTCAAATTGTGGTGCTGGAGAAGAGTATTGAATTTTCCATGGATTGCAAAAGAACAAACAAGTCTTTCTTGCAGAGGGTGAAACTAGTTTGCTCCTTGAAGGCAAGGATTTTGAAGCTCTGTCTCACATGCTTTGGACATGTTGCTAAGATGGAACAATTCCTGGAGAAGAAAATCATGATTGGAATGAGAGATGATCAGCACAGAAAAAGAAAACCCAAGATGATATGGATTGACACAGTGACTGAAGCATTGGAGTTAAGTGTATCAGAGATGATAAAGTTGATAAAGGTTCAGAGCCATTGTTCATAGGGTTACTATGAGTCAGCATTAGTTAGCTCCACAGCACATTAGAACAACAATAAGAGTGAAACAAACTTCTCCAACTTCCTCCCTGTGTTCCAAGTTTCCATTTGTCTTTCTTCCCTATTCATTCCTGCCTTCTAAGCTGTATCAGAGCAAAGGCCACATTTTCGATCTCATATGGTTAACTATTCTAAAGAGCACATGTTATTATTTATCTTATAGACTTCTCTACTATTGGTTTGAAAATTGAACTGAATATGTAAGTTTAGTTTCAGACTTGAAAACTATCTATATAGGCCATAGTCTTAGAGGTTCAGTAGAACCTCTAGTATCTATTAGACCAATGAGCCTGGTTATTTTTATGACTTTGAGTTCTTGTCCACTTTTTTGTCCTACTCTATCCAGAGCCAGCTACTGTGACCACTTTCAGGGAAGCTGGCAGCAGTAACTGGGCACTCTCTAGTTTTTCTGATCTCAAGGTCTTTCATGGAGGCTGATTCTTGTGGTGTAAGTCTTTTTTTTAAAAAAAAATTTAATTTTTTTAATAGTCTTTTTTAGGACTAATTTTTTTCTTTTCCTTGATTTTTTTCCACCGTCTTCTTTGTTTCAGACATAATGTAGTATTGGTCTAAAAGTTGTCTCTTTTTTAGCCATTTAACTTCTGGTCTTTCACTACCTTAACTGCAGACACATGGCCTTGAAAATTAGCAAGGTCTTATAAATCAGCATCAGCTGTGGGAGTAGGATAAGAGAAAGAGTGTTTCCCCACACTGAGCAGCAAGACTTGAGATGGGCAAGACTTGTGGCGTCAAGACTTGAAGATTGGAGCAGACTCTATTGGGGAGATAGAAAACAGTATTTTGTCGATTTTTCCATTATCACAAAACTCTTAATCATTGTGCTACCAAAGCTTTCTTTTATATTTCCAAAACTCTGTATACATGTTTTCAACCTCAGTCTCTTATAAAATCTTTGATTTATTATACACACACTCTGATAATATTTTAACTACTTTTAGATTCTTCTCTCAATAAAATGTTGTCCAGCTCTGTGTTATCTTTACAATTCCTGGTGTGCTCAGGTTCACTGGTGTATTTGTTGTATTAGTCCATCTCATGGAGAGTATACTGATTATTGACCCTCTGCCTGACTAAATATTATTTTCTTTTCTATACTTTGATCTTTCTTTATGGAATGTCTAAAGTAAGCAAGTTAAATGAAGTTCTATTGTGAGTCATAAGGTTTTTATTGTCTAGGTTTTAGAAAGAGATAATCAGACCATTTTTTCAAGTTCATCTTACTGAAAGACTTGCTAAAACCTATCATTGGGTACCTTTTGGTATTTAAAATATCAGTAACTTAGCTTCCAGATTCATAAGTATATGCAAGTTACTATAGATGAATAAATGACTAATAAATTATAGATATGTATGGATATAAGATGATAATTTATCATTAGGGTTTTATACTTACCTTGAACATTTCACATTAAATATATTGAATCTGATTAACACTTGATTTTTAATTTTGTAAAGTAAAAGCTGGAATAGAGTTTCTAAGTGGGACTTATGAGTTCTAAATTGCATACCCCAGAGGGAAGCACATTTTATATAAATAAAAATTACTTGTCAACTTCTAGGGTTTTCTTCCATCTTGTAAGACTTAGCGTCTTTGATCACATTTATATTCTGACACATTCCAATATTATAACACAAATTTCATCAACATAACAACCTTACACAATAGGAGAAGAATACGTTCACAAATTTTAACCTGACACTTTTAAGGTCTGTAAAACCTGTTTTGAAAAGTTTTACTATGACTGATAATACTCACACACTAAGCCTTGAACTTGACTTTAGAAAAGTACATTAAAAACTGTCACCATGAATGGTGAAAAGCTCATAAAATTTGGTTTACTTCCAGAAGTAAGTTTATCCTCTAGCATTGGGTTATTTTGGAACTGTGAATTGTGTAAACTTCTGCTTAAACAATCAAATAGCTTGTGGTCTTCAGTGATGCACTGAAATACATCCAAGAATTCAGGACATTTTTTGCTTAAGTTAAACACAAAACAACAGCTGCTTCTTTAATAGTATTCAGAAACTCCTTAGAAAGAAGAGGAAGAGAAGAAAAAAGAAAGTAACTCAATGATGAAAGCAAAGAAATGTGTTTGCTTTATGCTTAACTGGTGATGTCAGCCACTTAACCTGTTGCATTCAACTTGATTCTGACTCATAGTATCCATATAGGACAGAGTAACACTGCCTCACAAGGTTACCAATGCTTTAAAAAGTATTTGATAGATTTGAACTGCTAGTATCTGAGAGCTTAATCACTGTCCCACCACAGCTCATTTGTCAGTCAATTACTATTGTTTGTTGCTAATGTGCCATCAAGTCAAAAACAACTTATAGTTATCATTACTGTGAGGTTTTGGAGCCTGCTGTAAATCACAGGGGATTTACACAACTTTCTCTTTTGGAGCAACTAGTAGAGCCTTTGGGTTTACAGAAGAACTTCTTTCCCACTAGAGATAATCTCATTATCTATAACTGTCAGGAGATAATGCAACCAGAATGTTCCTTGGATAAAGCTTTTAGGCATGTTTCTAGGACAGGTTATACTATTTTGGAAAGGGACATCATACTTGGAAAGGTGGAAGGTAGTCAAAAGAAAGGAAGACCCTTAACAAGATAGATTGGTACAATGACTGCAGCAATGGACTCAAGTATGTCAGAAATGATGAGGATGACACAGGGTAGGACAGGGTTGGGGTTCATAGTGTTGTTATGAGTCATATACAACTCAAGGGCACCTAACAACAACAATGGTCAATCTCTTAATCTCAACAAATATGTATGATTTATACTAGTATCCCAGAAAATAAATATTGCAAAATAGCACTATATAACACTCTACTTCTTAGTACTAAATTTCCTTATTGTGAAAAAGAAAAAAATATAGCAATATAATTAATCTACTAAAATAATATATGTGTAGTTGCTGTAGGTCATAGCATTTTCTGTGCAAATGCTGAGCATCCTAGTAACTCCTGTCAACAGACTTACAGCCAATGCCACTTACGTTTTATTTAATATCTGCTTTGGGCATGTCTTTCTGTTTACAAATATTGGGTCTTCATAGCAAGTCAAGTTCTATGATGAGTTGTAGGGATATGGAAACAAGAAAGAACTCAATTCTGGCCCTTTGGAACTTATCCTATTTTCTCGGTAAGACCATAAGTATTTTGAAAAAAATATTCATATTTATCTCTATTATTTGAGTCAAATACAGAATTTTCTGATCAACACGAGTCTTAGGTAAAATCTGTATCAGCCACTCCATATAACAAGTTCTTCAATATGTTTCTTTTCAACCATAGTGAAGAGGATGAATATTCTAAGACTTATTTAAAATAATACTTGAATAATTTTGATGTGGTGCCACTAAAAATGATTACATTATTAATAAACACCAGACATTGCTACATAAATTTTACATATATGTTAACATATTTAAACCTTCTATCAGTCTAGTGAAGCAGACATACTAGAAAAAGAAACAGCAGCACGGAAAAGAGATATCCCTTCATGGGAAAGAGTGTCTGGAAAATCAAAGCTAGGGCTATTCCACCTGGCATACAATTGTGCTTCATTTCATTAAACGAAAACTAATTTAAAGAGGCACTTCACCCTATGATACTCTAAAACTACCGATAAAATTAGCTTGACTTTCTCCCCATCTTAATTATTTTAACTTGACAATTTGGATTTGCCAAAATTTTCTAAAGCATGTATCATAGATTTTAGAAACAATCCCAGAAGATAATCTTGGCATCTAACCCATAGCAATTTGTTGAAATAGAAGACACTTATGAACTCTCACATTTTGCATTTATCACAGTAGTAAAAAAAGAAAATCTACCATGCAACTTTTATTTTGCACATTACCAATTTGCAGTAATCATGACTACAGCACTAACAAACTGTAAGCTGTGAAGTGGGAATAATAATGCTGGTTGTGATAGTTAACATTATGTATCAACCCAAATGGGCCATGATTCTCAATGGTTTGTCAGTTCTATGACAGTGTCATCCTCCATTTCCAAATACCAGCAAAATATTTTTTAAACACTTGAGATACACACACAGACACATAGACACACACACACACACACACACACACACACACACACACACATATTTATACTATACATATATACCTGTCCCCATACCTTTTTAATCTGTATGCAAAACAGGGCTTTATGAGGAGTAGTGTGCCATCAAG
>NW_006399762.1:5393184-5397062 GCF_000299155.1 Elephantulus edwardii
TGAAGAGTAGGATTTTGAAATTCCACCTCACTTACTTTGAGCACGTGGCCAGGAAAGATCAGTCCTTAGAGAAGGACATCAGGCTCGGAAGAGTGGAAGGACAGCACAACAGAGGGAGACTCCAGATGAGATGAATTGATACAGTAACTGGGGCAATGGAAGTTGGTGTATCAGAATTAGTGAGACTGGCTCAGGACAGGGAAGGGTTCAGAGCTGCTTTACATACATACAATCACTATATATTACGAGCAACTCAATGGCACATAACAACAATAACATACTATGAAGGTCTGGAAGCAGGAGTGGCATCCACTTCCTAAATAACAGCCTCTGGAAATGCTATGAACTTTGATGTCAATAGTTGTAGAGGGGCTTCAGGCCTTTCGTTCATCGGGTTGCCATGAGTCGTGCTTGAAGGCAATCAACAACAACAGCCACAGGGTCTTGAATCAGCTATTAATTAACCATGTGAATTGTTCTTTCTACGTTTTTATTTCCTTTATTGTTAAACAAGTCTGTTAGAAGTCTAAAAGTATTTCTAATTTTTCAATTTCTGAAAACCTGTTAAATTCTAAAAAACCTATTAATCCTAGATTTAATGAGTTATAGCAGACCTACTGGAAAGGGTAACATGTTTTAAAGTCATTTTAAGGGTAAAAAACCTCAAACTCATTGCTGTTGAGTAGGAATTGACTCACCACTGGCCCTGCTACAACTTTTCAAAATCTCACAAAATACTGTCTTTCTCATGGGGGGCAGCTAGTGAATTCAAACTGCCCGCCTTTGGATTGGAGGACAACTCCTTTCTCACTAGGCTAATAGAGTGGATAGTAAACCAATAAATCCATTTTAAAATTTTTAAATTTTTAAAAATTTTTACTGTTAGAATGTTTTCTCTAATTTATTCATTAGATTAAGAACTCATCTTCAGAAACTAAAGTCTGGATACTGATCTCATATCACCCTTTGTTAGGTACCACATTACTTGCCAGTGTCTCTAATTGCATGTGCAGAATTCTATAGTATCCCTATAGAGTGTTGTGTGAAGAATCTATGGCTCTTTTCCAATGTGCACCATTAACAGATAGCTGGACTAGTTGGTGGTCTAATCCCTACAACAGTCCTGAAAGCCATTCTTTCATCCGTTAACTGACTACCATGGTGGTAACAGATGACTTTTAAACAGCTGTCACAAGCTGAAAACAAAACAAAACAAAAAAGCTACCCGCCCACATTATGTACAGACAGCTTGCCAATAACTTAAACAAATCCTTCTTGGACCATTTTAACAAACAACTTTTTTCCCCGTTATGTTTTAAACAGAAACTCATAAAACTCAGACAAGCTGGTTTCATGCTTCCCATGGAACTGAACTGCCTTGACTTTCTAATGGGATCACAGCAATTAGTGGTTTCCAGATGCATGTTAAATGTGCTAAGTGCCTGCAGGAATTGGCTTTTAAAACAGACATGACTCTTCAAACGGTTTAAACTCAAGATTCTACTATAAACCTGGAAGACACACTCTGATATTTTTGTATTATTTGACTGATTTGGTGCCTTAGTTGCAATTAATACTATGTAGGGGGGAAAGGGAAATTAAGAAATTCCATTTTTAAGAAATTTTTTCAGTATTTTATCCTATTTTAATTGCTACTTTACCTGTTTCCCTGTCACCCTGAAAATTAGGGAAATAATCCATAAACCTTTTTTGAAAAACAGCTATAATGCATGGAGTTCTTAGTGTTGTTGGACATCTTTTATGAAGAAGCTATTTCTGACTGTGGCCAATTGAACTGCAAACATGTCAGTCTGACAACTTCAACAGCTTATACTTTGTATGTCGGAATGTCAAGCTTTCCTTTATTTGCTCCTGGGTAATTTCTCCCTGTCATGAGACTCATCTTCAAGTGAAAGACTGAGCCTGTGTTTACATCCAGTGTTTTACCTCTGATTGAAACTAGGCAGAAGGCAAAACCACAGTCTGTTTCTTAATAACTGGCAGGGCTGAAAAGAAGACAGGAGAATGAAAACATGGCTTGTGATAAAAAATGCATTTAACAGGTGGTTTCTTCTCTTAACACTGACATAAGCATCTTCCTTGGAGACACAGCTGAGCTTTGTGGCCTTTTTTATTTATTTTTCTCTTTTAGATTCCATGTGGACAGCTCACAAGCAAAAGTGAAAAATATGAAGAGAAATTGGTAATGTTCACCCAGCAGTCTGAAGATTCAGAAAGGTAATGACATTTTATTTAGAGGATGTATACCTCCAATAATAATAATAATAATCTAATTATGGCACTTCTATGGAGAACTTATATGCAGCTATATGATTGCATTTGGCTGGAACCATATAAAGTAGATGAGACAAACATGGTGGCCTATTTGAACACATTTCTTTTCTAATGTGATTACAAGAAGTAGGATTATGACAATTTATGGATTAGTTAAATTAGACTAGCTAAATTTCTCTTGAAAAACTTGGTACTGGGCTGATTTTTCTCTTAATGTTGGCTAAATATTTCCCTAAAAAATCTATTTCAGCAACAAAATGTAGAAGTATTCTTTTGTATTTGCTTGATCCTTACCTTACAAATAAACTGAGCTATTAAATAAGTCACTTATTTAAAAAGAAAACAAAATCAAATACATTGTTCTTCTCATCCTCTCCTCAAATATCATCAATCTTTTAAGGCTTTTCTTAGGCCTCACTCTATTCATTGATAGAGTTATTACTGTGATTTATGTTTTGACAACTTCTATGTGCAAGATACAGTGTTAGATGCTTGCAGAAGATGAGTCTGATAGAGACCTTAATCTCAAATTGCTTGAATTTAGAAGTGAAAAACAGTGCACAAGTCTAAGCACAATGCAAGGCAAAAGCTTTTGTTTCATTCAAGGGGGTCAGACACTGTGGGAAAATTGGAAGAATTAAGTTTACTATTTAAGAGAAGAAAAAGAAACATGCAGTTGTTTAGCCCAAGTCCTGGTAAAAAGAAGACGAAGAAAAGGTTGGGAAAAGGTCGAGGAGTGGGAAAAGGTGTTCAGGCTAAAGGTGGGGAGTGCACAGACGTAGTGGAAAGGAAGCTGGGTGGAAACTGGAAAGCAATTGTTTCGCTTCAGCGTCTGATGTTCTCGTTGTCATTTAGTGAATTCAGAATCACAGAGACCCTAGAGGACAGAATAGAACTGCCCCATGGAGTTTCAGGCTTTAATCTTTATGGAAAGCAGACTGTCGTGTTTTTTCATGAAGCAGCTAGTGGGTTCTAACTGCTGCCATTTTGGTTAGCCACCAAGTGGCACCACCAAGACGTGGAATACCAGTCAGGAAAGTTAGGAGACATCTTGAGTGAGGGCATACACTTCATACAAAAAAGAAAATGCAGATGCTGTGTCCCATTAATAGTCTCATGGGAGATATAAAAGAAAGAGATGAGAAGCTCTGAGACAGGAACATAGAGTGCTGAGTCCCCTTTCTCTCTCTTGAATGAGTTCCTTTCTAAGTGAATCAGGTTCTGCAGAAGTAAAACCTTTTTTTCTTGCAATACTATACTGATATTAAGGTTGTTATGTAGAACTTTTTTTCAAAGTAAAAGGAGTAGAGGAAACCACTTTGATCCTAGCATGAGTAATATCAAAGTAAATACAAAGGATCATAGTCTGTAATAAAATTTTGAAATATATTCTTTTACAAAGAGTTAAATTCATGTTAGGCCTCTGAAGTTATTCTTTTTCAAGATAATCTTATAGTGACAATTCTGTCTTTAAAAAGTGAGGAAAAATGGAGTTGCTTTCATAGTTAAAAAAGCCATTGCTAGATCTATTTTGAAGTACAATATTGTCAGTGACAGGATAATATCTATACGCATACAAGGAA
>NW_006399762.1:5399667-5408204 GCF_000299155.1 Elephantulus edwardii
CGATTGGCACAGGACAGAGCGGAGTTTAGGGCTGTTGTACATAGGGTCGCTATGAGTCGCAGGCGACTCGACGGCACATAACAACAACAACAACAAGAAATGTAGCAATTTATCTTAAACAAAGTAGGTTATTTCAGTTCACAAAACTAACATTGCAAAGAAAACCATTACAGTTCCTTTTAGTCTTAGGCAGAATCATCTGAGAACAATGAAACAAATCTAAATTCTTTTCAAGGGAGTTCTGGGGGTTTACTGGTAAGAAGCTGCACTGCAATCTCAAAAAGCATGTGGTTCAAATCCACCAGCTTCTCCCAAGGAGAAAGATGGACATTCTCCTCCTGTGCAATTTATTATCTTTGAAAAAACACTGGAGGTTACAGCTTTGAGTCTGAACCAATAGTAAACAACAACAAGTTCTTTTCAAGTGTTCTTTGGCAGGGTTTTAAACTCATTCACAGTCAATGCATTCAACATATGAATTACACAGAACTGAACACAGTCTCAGACACTCATTTTCTTCTAATAACAATATGGTGGTTTTCAGATGTTGTTAAAAAATTTATTCCCTTATCTTTTTCACACAGTCAAAGCATTTACTATGCCAAGCATAGGTATATATTGAGAAACTTGAAACAATATTTTTTTCCTTGTATTTTTTTTCTTCCTTTTTTCCTCCTGTGCAAATATCACATTCTCCACCAGATGCACTATTTGGCAGCCAAACAGCTGCTGGCTATTAAAAGTCCCTTAAAGTTCTTTTTTTTTCTTCCCTCATAAAAGGAAGAGAAGTGTAGGAATGTTTATGGGGTGACATGCAGATGTTTTACTTGGAGCCAAACTATGTATGTGGTAAGCAAAAGCCAAAAAAAAAATCTCTTTTATTACATCATCAATATTTTTACAATTTTTTCAGTCATTTTGTTTTTCAACTCAGGTTTTATAACTCAGGTTTTACCTGACCTTCAATTAAACTCTTTGGAAAGGCAGAATTAAAGAACCATTTACATTGCTGTTATCTATATGTCAAAGAAATTAATGGTATCATCTTTATTTTTTTTTCCATAGAAGGTACAAGCATATGATTTTTTTCAATTTGCTCACATTGTTTACATGTTTTGTTCAGGAGAAGAAAAACACATGTTGAAGTGTTAATTAGTATTTTTAATGACAACAGAACATCATATAACATAATTTTTCACAAATTACACTAATTCTAGTTATATTTTAAGTAGTCTGAAGTTTACAGCTTCAGCTTGCTTGGCTCCACAATCAACACTCTTGGTACTATCAGACAAGAAATCAAAAGACAAATAGCATTGGGAAAACCAATGCTATTTGGACCTCTCCAGAGTACTGAAAAGCAATAATGTCAATCTAGAGAATAAGGTACACCTGATCCAGGACACGGCCTTCACAATTACTTGCTATCTATCAGAGAGCTGGACAATGACTAAGGATGATAGAAAAGGAATCATTCCCTTTGAGCTGTGGTGCTGCAAAAGAGTACTGAATATACCATGGACTGCTAAGAGAACAAAGAGACTCATCCTGGAGAGGGTTAAACCAGGCTGCTCCTTGGAGGCAAGGATTCTGCAGCTCTCCCAATATACTTTGGGCATGTTGAAAGGAGAGACCAGTCCTTGGAGAGAGAAATCATGCTTGGAAGGGTGGAAGGAGAGTGCAAGAGAGGAAGCCTCTGGATGAGATGTTCTGACTTAATGTCTGGGATAATGGAGATAGGTGGGTGTGTCAGAGACAGGGAAGTTGGCTCAAGATACAGCAGTGTTCATGGCTATTGTATATAGAGTCATTATGAGTCACAAGCGACAGGAAGGCACATTACAACAACAAGAAAATGCAAATGTACAAAAATTTTTCATCTTCTCAAAAATTACTAAGTTTTTATGCAGATAAAATAGTTACTTCTCTTTTATTTTCTGCCAACAGAAGAAACCCATCCTTCCCCTACTCCAGGTATTTTCTTAAGCATACTATGCTAATTTTTCACCAGTGAAGTCAAGCCTAAAACAACATAAACTACTTTTAAATGGTTGTCATAAAAAATTAAAATAAAAAATAAAAGGCTATATTAACATGTTTGTTGAATAGTGAGTGAATTCTGTGTTTCTGTGGCACCGGTATTTAAAATATCAACAGGGTCACCCAAGGTGGATTGATTTCCTGGGAGCTTTAAAACTTAGGAAGACTGAGAAGAAGTACTTGATGATCTTCTTCTGAAAAAAAAAAAACCTATTTAAACCATATAAATAACATTGTAACAAGTTGGAAGATAGGCAAATGCTGTTAGAGAAGAGCTGTATCTTCAATGTAAATAAAGTCAAACATGAATGATATGGATAGAGTAAAGCTTTCAGGAGAAACAATGAGCTATATTATCATTGAGGTCAGATGTATCTTGACTTAAAGCAAAGACTACCATGTGTTTACTTGTATTTTAAAAAGTGTTTGATTAGGGAACACAAACAAAAATTATAGATGACATTAAGAGCAATAAGAATTCCAGAACACAATGTAAAGAATAAGAATTCCGAACACATATCTGTGTTCATGGGGAACCAGTTCATAGGCAGGTTCTTTAACATGTTAAAAAGTAAAGATGTCACTTTGAGCAGTAAGATGCATAGAAAAGCTGGCCAGTGAGAGAGAAAGAAAGGCAGGCCAATGACAAATAAAGAAAGAAAGAAGAAGGGTTGATGTCCTTGAATTATAGCTGGCAAAAATATTGAATATACTATCATTTGCTAAAAGAACAAACAACTGTCTTGGAAGAACTACAAGAAGAGTGCTTCTACAAGAGGGATGACACTAAATCTTGCTGACTTTGGATACATTTTTCAAAAGGCAGTTACTCAGGAGTAGGAGACCATGGTTTATAAAATAGAGTGAGAAAAAAATAGAATTTCATTTGAGATAAATGGATATATTGGCTGTAACCACAGGCTCAGATATAGCTACCGTAGAGAGGATTGTTCAAGGCTAAGCCATCCTTTGCTTGTTATATGCCAGTAACTAGGAGTCAGAATCAAGCACCTAAAACCAGCATGTAAAATGCACATGTGAAAAACAAAAATAGACATAGCTCCCTTATGAAAATAGCTCATTTTAGCAGAGGGTACAACTGGGGGAAAATGGCACTTCTTAAACTGGATTAATAGGCAGCATCATGATAGTAGTTGTTATTGTTGTTGTTATTATGTGCCATCAAGTCATTTGGGACTCATAGAAGACCCTATGTACAATTGCCCTAAAACCTGCTCTATCCTGTGCCATCCTTATTGTCTCTGACATATCTACCCTCATTACCCCAGTCTTTGAATTAATCCACCTCAACGAGGGTCTTCCTCTTCTGCGCTGTTCCTCCACCTTCACAAGCATGACATCTCTCTCCAAGGACTGGTGTCTCTTTGCAACATGCCCAAAGTATGTCAGATGAAGCCTCAGCATCCTTACTTCAAAGAGCAGCCTGGTTTCACCCTCTCCATGACGAGCCAATTTGTTCTCCTGGCGGTCCATAGTATATTCAATACTCTTCTCCAGCACCACAGTTCAAAGACTTCAATTCTTCTATCATCCCTAGTCATTGTCCAGTTCTCTGAGACATAACAAGCAATTGTGAAGACAATGGCCTGGATTAGGCACACCTTAATCTCCAGACTGAAATTGTCACTCTTCAGTACTCTGGAGAGGATGCTGACAGCCGACTTTACCAATGCAATTCATCTTTTGACTTCCCGGCTGCTGGAGTATTGATTGTGGACCCAAGCAAACTAAAGCTGCTATATCAGTCTTAATCTCTTCACCATCTATCATAATGCTGCCAAATTGCCCAGGGGTGAGAATCTTTGTTTTCTTGATGTTGAGCTTCAATTCATTTTGAAGGCTGCCGTCCTTGACCTTCTGCAGCAAGCGCTTCAGGTCCTTCTCAGTTTAAACAAGCAGAGTTGTGTCATCGACATAACTCAGGTTATTGATGAGTCCTTCTCCAATCCTGATGCTGCATTCCTCCTCTTAGATCCTAGTCTCCTAGGTGTTACGCTCAGTCCAGTTGAATATGACTCAGCGACTCTATGAACAACATATTTGAAACCTGTTCTATTTTATACCATCCTCATCATCTCTGACATATTGTATCAACCCATGTCCTTGAGGGTTTTCCTCTCTTGCTGAACTTCCATCTTTCCTAGCATGTTGACCTTTTCCAAAGAATACCCCTTTCTAGAAGCATTCCCAAAGTATGTGTGATGACGTTTTGCCATCCTTGTCTCTAAGGAATACTCTGGCTTCATCTTTTCCAAGACATACCATTTGTTCTTTGGGCAGTTCTTTGGTATTTTAAAATACTCTGAGTATTTTAAGATCACTTTTAAAAAAATCTTTTTTCCATGCAAATACAGACTTTTAATTATGTGAAGCCTAAATTATGTAGAGGGGTAGTGGTAGTTGATAGGTAAGCCTTTATTTGATTCTTGACCAATGTTAGTAGAGGTCTGTATATTGCTGTGATGCTGAAAGAGTTTAAGTTAAGCTTTCTGACTAAGATTGTTTGCATTCAATTTCAATTTTTTGCATGAAGTCACCATGAATTGGAGAGCAATTCAACAGCAACTAAAAAGTGTATATGGAACTCATATAATATTGTATCTTTACAGTATGTTTTTCTAATATTTTAAAATATTTTGGAATTTGAGCATGTTGGTTTTTCATTCAAATATTCAGACAGTTTGTTTTATATTATTATTTACAATGTTCACAAAGTCTTATCATCTCTTTTGTTTAGTTCCATTATCCTTTATAAATCTTCTATGTGCTAAGCAATGTTTGGGAGATACTGTTGGAAAGAATCACAAATTAAAATTCTCCAGCGGACCTAGCATTTATCAGGAAACGGTTGATACTACTTTTCAGTGTGAAAGTTTATGGGTCTGGAAACTGGAAATATGCTGGGCTACGGGCCACAGTGGAAATGTCTTCAATTCTAAAGTACAAGTTATGGGGGGAATTTACCAGGCCGTAAGCAGCCCCAAGACAGCATGCAGCCAGAGGAAGCCAGTTGGGTGAGTGAGCTAGCTAGTCCTAAGAATTGCTTTGTTTTTACACAAACCTTCATAGTGCATGCTAATAGTATTTTCCTTCACATGTTGATTAATGCTTATGTCCATTTAAGGTAGTATATTCTGTTTCTGTGGTTTGAATTGGATGTAATTAAAAGTTGATTAATGTAACAACCAGACATCTTTACATTAGCAAAATTTTAGTTCTCAAAACAATTTGAAAATACTAAATTCACGCTTATCTTCAGGAAGTTGTATAAGAATATTAAGTGAAGAAATAATGAGAAAAAATGTGACTTGGACTGAAAAAATTCAATTTAGATTTGGCTTGAATAATTTTCTCTTTTATTCCTTCATGTACATCTATTACTTAAACTTATTCTCAACAAATCAGATTTCATATCTTCGGTAGACTTCAGCTTGATATATTATGTCTCTCTTCAAATAGTAATTTTCTTTTAGAGAGTGAAACTCATTGCTATCCATTTGGAACCCACTCACAGCTAATGCTCCATTTGGATTCTAAGGCTATAAATCACATGACAGAATGGGTGTGACCACAGTATCCCTACCCATTCGTTTGTTGATGGGTACTTAGATTGTTTCCAAATCTTTGCCATTGCGAACAAAGCCACAATAAACATGGGTGAGTATATATCTGCTTGCGTGGCAGTTCTAGTTTCTTTAGGGTATATTCCCAGTAGTGGAATTGCTGGGTCAAATGGTATTTCTATTTCCAACTTTTTTGAGGAAACACCAAACTGCCCTCCATAGTGGTTACACCATTTTACACTCCCACCAACAGTGAATAAGAGTTCCAGTTTCTCCACAACCTCACCATCATTTGTTGTTTACTGCTCTATTAAATTTTGTTATTCTTACTCGGTGAGATGATATCTCATAGTTGTTTTTACTTATCACTTTTTATCCTTTGATTAAAGAGCCTTAGTAGCAAGATGTGCTGCATTTCTGGCTGATAACTAAAATCTCGACAGTTCAAAGTCACCATAGATCCTAGGAAAAAAGATGAGCTGTCTTCTCCCTAAAAGATTTATAGCCTTGGAAACCTGATGAAGGATTGTTTTCTCATTTTTGCTTTTTAAAAATTCTGAAATTAGAGTAATAAGTATTTACTAAGAATTCTGAACGGTCTGATGTGGGAGATCCTTGGCTTCAGGGTAACACAGTGACTTATCACATTACCTGACACCAATCCTGGTGAAATCATTAAAATGTAAAATAAAAGTATTTTAAGATTTAAAACATTTACATATTTTTTTAACTTTTTACCACTCTAAATTGCATTGTAATTTTGTTTCTTTTAGACTAAAACAATAGTTGAATACTATTAAGCAAATAGGAAATTAAATGTGACAATTTTGGGGGAGGGGCATAATTAATTTTTTCCCCTACAATTTCCTTTATTGACATTATGTTTCATACAGTCATTGCCATGCACTCCCAAACATTCCAAAACACATCCTCCCATTGTGTTTCATAAAATTAATCACCACTGGTCTATGTCCATGGTTACCTGATCTTTTCAGGTCCCCACTGGATCTTTTCAATTTCTTTAGCCCCTCTCTCTACCCACCAAACTCTGCAACCCTGTGATTTTGCCCCTACCCATCCTCAGCCCTCTGCTCCCACCCTTGCCCCTCTTGGGATTCTATACATGTTGGAATACTACACAGCGTGCAGAAGCAATGATTCTGTAAATCACTACCTAACTTGGGAGGGACTGAAGAGCATTATGCCAGTGAACTAATTCCCATAAGGACAAACACTGTATAAGACTATTACTGTAGAAATAGATAACTAGTAAAACATGTATGACAATCTAAGGGGGGGATGAGGGAGTAGAAGGGTGAAGTTGGGGGATTAATCATAGGGTAACACAATTTGATGGTTTGAGGGGGGTGGGTAAAAGAAATGGGAAAGATCAGGTGTGAAAAATAATATATACAAACTTTGTAAGTAAATCAATATAAAATAAAAATTTTATTTTAAAAAACTGTTAATATTAACAACAAAAGTGATGTATTACACCTTGGCTAGTTGTCTTCCAGTCAGTTCTAATTCATATTGACTCTCTTAAGAGGAGATTGCCTATCTTTCTCCCACAGAGCAGTTGGTACAATCAAATCTCTGGGCAGATATCCTTTTGGTTAGGATTAAAAGATCTATTTGTTAAACTACTGAAGCTCCCATATAAATACCTCAGTGGAAAATGGTGACCTAGTGAATTAGGAGTTGTACTGCCAACATAAATGCAGGCAATTCAAATCCATCAGTTGCTCTATGGGAGAAAGATGGACAATCTCCTCCCATGTGAGTTACAGCCTCTGAAAATCTGCGAAAGGGCCAGCTCTAAGTCAGTTCTGACTCGAAGGCACATGTTGGGTTGTTGTGTACCACCAAGTCAGAACCAACCTATAGCTGACCTTCCAGCATGTTTTCAGAGGCAGTTAATCATACAGGAGGGGAGGAGATTGTCCATCTTTCTCCCATGATCATAGGTGGATTCAAACCTTGTGCATTAAGGTTGATTGCACAACTTCTACCAGTGGGCAAGCAGAGCTCATATGTATCTATAGTCATTGTTGCTAGGTTATGTCAAGTCAACTATGACTCATAGTGACCCTATGAACAACAGATCTGAACTTTGTCCTATCCTGCACGATTTCATATGAAGATGACATTGTGATAGTCATTATATTAATCCATCTTGTTGAAGGTCTTCTTCTCTTTCTTGGACCCTCTACCTTTCCCAGTATGATGTGTCTCTCCAAGGATTGTTTCCTCCCGAGAATATGCCCAAAGTAAGTGAGATGAAATTTCACTATCTTGCATCTACTTGTGAACTTTGATTGCACTTCCTTTAAAATAACATTGTTTGTTCTTTTGACAGTCCATAATATGTATACTCAATACTCTATGCCAACATAACAATTCAAAGACATCAATATTTCTGTATAGGAAACAATTGAAAATAATATGGTCTGGATTAGGCTCACTTTAGTCTTTAATTTAGTCTTTAAATGGGCATCTTTGTTCTTTACAACTTTGGGAAGGTCCTTGAAAGCAGATTTTCCCATTGCAACAAGTCTTTTGATTTCTTAACTGCTGCTATCATGGATGTTCATTGTGCACCAAAGTAAAATGAAATAATTGAAAACTTCAGTCTTTTCTCCGTCTATCATGATATTTGTTTCCTTGATGTTAGGTTGTAATCCATATTGAAGGCTGTAGACTTTGCTCTTCTGCAGTAAATGCTTCAAGTCTTCATCACTTTCTGCAAACAAGGTTATATCATCTGCATAGGGCTGGTTGTTGTTGAGTCTTCCTCCAGTCTCAATACCACATTCTTTTTCACACATCCAGTTTCTTGAATTCTTTACTTAGCCTAAAAATTGAATTCATATGGAGAAACACAACCTTCCTGCTCATCTTTCTTGATTTGAA
>NW_006399762.1:5408579-5409665 GCF_000299155.1 Elephantulus edwardii
CATTGGGTAGCCAACCATTAACGCATTTGACACATCAGTGTCACAGTGTTCAGCCTCACAGCAACCACAAGTGATCGCGGTACAGCAACTTGTACACCAGGGCTATAAACCTAGAGGAATGTCTGAAAAAAAACAATGAAAGACAGGCCCGAGGGCCACGGATTAAAAGTCACCCACCTGTGGCTTGGTAGCATCGCTTTCTGTCCACTGGGCCAGCTGAGCAAACCTGGGAGAACATGGCTGCCTTCCCTCGTCTCTTCCCCTTCTGGGCTTGAAGCCCCCTGCTGCCTTAAACCCTCGGCCAAGCCTGGCTTGCCTGGCTCCTAGAGGCAGAGTAGTCCTTCACGTCCAAAAGCTGCCACAACACCCACGCACACAACGCCATGCTCTCTCTGGCAATTTGATAGCAGCAATAATATCTCTTGTGCCCTGACCTCTTTTGAATAAAAATTGAATTTCTGAAGTTTCCTTTCAATGTAGTGTTCCAGTTGTTTTAAAAATAATCTTCAGCAAGATTTTACTTGCATATGATATTGTTCTATAATTTCCACATTCTGTCAGATCATATTTTTGAGACTTTTATCAAATACAGATCTTTTAATATCAATTAGCCAGGTAGCTGTTTTTCTGTTATTTTTGTTTCCAATAAACATCTCAGTTGTTAATTCCTGGGGCCTTGGTTTCTGACAATGTCTTCGGTGCAGCTGGGACTTCTCCCTTCAGTACTATTGGTTCTTGATCATATGTTACTTCCTGAAATAGTTCAGTGTCAAACAATTATTTTTGGTACAGTTACTCTGTGTATACCTTTCATCTTCTTTTCATGCTTCATGGATCATTCAAGATTCTGTCCATGGAATCCTTCAGTGTTGCAACTCAAGGCTTGAATTTATTTTTCAGTTCTTTCAGTTTGAGAAATTCTAAACACACATTTATCTTTTAGTTCTCTAACTCCAGCTCCTTGTATCATTATAACACATTGCCTTGTCTTCATTAGCTGCTTTTCAAAATACTGTGTGCAACTCTCATATCTTCATTCTTTCTGCTTGTTTTGGCTTCTTTTCATTCCAGTGCAAGTTTTAAAGT
>NW_006399762.1:5410620-5411849 GCF_000299155.1 Elephantulus edwardii
TTCATTGGGTGAAAGCTTTCTTCCGCCTATGTCATTATGGTAAACTTTAATTCTTCCCCATTTAGAGTGTCTTCCAACCTGAGGGCTCATCTTCTGGTACTACATCCAACAGAGCTCTTTGTTATCCATAAGGTTTTTAAAGGACGATTATTTCAGAAGTGGATAGCCAGTCCTGCTTCTTAGTGTTTCATAGTCTTGAAATGCTGCTGATACCTTTCAACCAGGCTGACCCTGCTAGTAGTTGCAATACCAGTCGCCTAGCTTCCAGCTTCACACAGCACCATGTAAGCCACCACAGTGCAGCAAACTGACAGATGAGTGGTGTGTGTAGCACATACATCTGGAGGATGGTGTTACTGTTAGACTAAAGCCCCCTGACAATATGTCCAAAGTATGTGTGATCAAGTTTCACCATTCTTGGCTCTAAGGAACACCCTGTTTGCCTTTCCATCAAGACAAATGTGTATGTTCTTTTAGCAATTCAAATGATATTCACTACTGTTTTTGAACACCACAATACAAAATCATCAATTTTTCTTTGGTCTTCCTTTTCATTCTCCAACTTTCAGGGGCACAGGAAGTTACTGAAACACCATGGCTTGGATCAGACACACGACAGTCTTCAGACAGACATTGTTGCTCTTTAGAACTTTGGAGAGGCCCTTGACAGCAGATTTTCCAAACATCACATGTCTTTTGATGATTTGATTGCTGGTACCAATGTTAATTGTGAATGCAAGTAAAATAAAATCACTGACAATGTCAATCTTTTCTCCATCGTCTTGTTGCCTATTGGTCCAGTGGTGAAAATATTTTCTTCTTCATGCTGAATATAATTAATATTGAAAGCTGTAGTCTCTGATGTAAGTGCTTTTAAGGCTTTACTTTTTGCAAGCAAAATTATGTCATCTCTATAACATAGGTTGTTGGTGAGTCTTCCTCTAATTCTGATGCCATATTTTTCTTCATATACTCCACTTCTTAAATTATTTGCTCAGTAAGTAGTTTGAATAAGTATGGAGAAAAGATATATTCTTGAAGCACATCTTTCTAAACTATATCATTTTACCTTATACTGTTCATACAACTGCTTCTTGGTGTATGTATAGGTTTTACATGAGCATATATTTTTTAGTGTTACATATTTTCTCAAATGTGTTATGATCTTTTGCATAGTCAATAAAACATAGGTGGCCTAGTGGTAAGAAATTGTGCTGCAATCCCAAAGA
>NW_006399762.1:5412534-5414839 GCF_000299155.1 Elephantulus edwardii
CACTAATTTTTCTTCTATCATCTTTAGTCATTGTCCAGTTCTCTGAAGTATAGCAAGTAATTGTAAAGATAATGACTTCGCTCAGGTGCACCTTAGTCTCCAGACTGACATTACTGCTCCTCAGTACTCTGGAGAGACTTTCCCAGTGCAACTCACCACCTTCTGTAGCAAATACTTCTGGTCCTTCTTGGTTTCAACAATCATAATTGTGTCTTAGTGCAGGTTGTTGGTGATTCTTCCTCCAATCCTGATGCCTCCTGAATGATCTGTTTCACATCTAAATTGAAAAGTATGGAGATAGGATGCATCCTTGGCATATACCTTTTCTGATTTTGAACGATGGAACCTTGCTCTGTTCTGACAACTGCTTCCAGTTCCAAGTATAGGTTTCACATGAGCACAATCAAGTGTTCTAGGATTCCCATTTTTCTCAGAGTTAGCCATAGTTTGCCATGATCCACACAGTTAAATGTATTTGCATACTCAATAAAACATGGATAGACATCCCTCTGGTACTCTCTGCTTTCAGCTAAGATCCATTTGACATTGGCTATAGTGTCCCTGCCACGGCCTCTTCTAAACTCTGCTTGCACTTCTGACAGTTCTTTATCTATGTACTGATGCAATTATTTTTGGATAATCTTCAGTAGGATCTTGCTTGCATGTGATATTAGCGATACTATTTGATAATTTCTACACTCTGTTGCATCACTTTTTATTGGAATAAATATAGCTTGGTAATTTCCACATTCTGTTTGACCGCTTCTTTTTTTCTTTTATTCGAAACAAATATGAGTCTCTTTCAGGCCTGGTAATTGTCTTCTGAATTTCTTGGCATAGGCTAGTGTATATGTCCAGAGCTGCATTTGGCATTCCATCAAATCCTGGGACCTTAATTTTTGTTAATGGCTTCCTGGCTGCTTGAACTTATTTCATTAGTGTCATTTGTTCTTGATTATATGCTATATCCAGAAATGTTTCAATGTTGATCAATTATTTTTTAGTACAGTAACTCTGGATTATTCCCGGCTTCTTCTAAGGCTTTGTGCATCATTCAGGGTTTTCCTTATATAATATTTCAGTATTGAAACTCAAGACTCGAGTTTTTTCTTCAGTTTTTTCAGATTAAGAAATTTATCCTTCCTTCTTGATTTGTTAACTCCAGCTCTTTGTACATTTCATTTTAATACTTTGCTTTTTCTATTTGAGCTGCCCTTTGAAATCTCCTGTTAATTTCTTTCACTTTAATATGTCTTCCCTTTGCATTAAAATTGTACTATAGAAGCAAGAGTGGCATCCACTTCCTAAACAACATGACTCCAGAAACTCTATGAACTTTGATAAATGTCAATAGTTGCAAAGAAGGTTCAGGCCTTTTGTTAATAGGGTCACTATAAGTAGTGCTTGACTCAAAGGCAATCAACAACAACAACAATAGTTAAGTTATAAAAGTAAAATTATAAAAAATAGTTCTAGTATAACTTTAGACTCTCTTCTGATACCCATTTTTATCTTTTCTTTCTTCTCTGACTTTGTAATGATTTATGTTTTCCTCACAGATCACCTAATACCATACTACAGCTTTTCTGGTTTTGGTTATTAGTGTTGAAGGAATCAAATATATCCATGAGCTGGTTTATATAAATTCATTTGGGACAGACTCCTCCTCCTCTTTTCATTTTTCTTCTAGTAATTTAATATTAATATTTTCTCTAATTTTAACATCATTTTAATATGTTTTGTATTTTCCTAGAAATGGTGAGCATATCTTACCAGTTTTCTCCGTTCACAAGCATTTCTGTACTTAGTACATTTTATATGTTGATATGTCTTCAAATTTTGTGATAGTCTTGTTTCTGAAAGACTTTAATTCCACAAATTACTTTCTTATATCCTTTCTAAGACTCTATGGAAGCCTTTCTACTTCTAAATCATCATTTTGTCTCCCACAAGTCATACATTTCCAAGACTACCACTGTTCAGAGGTATTTCACATTTTCTTCTGAGTTTTTCTTGATCTCTTCCTGTTATTGGATTCCAAGCACATAAGTTATCCTTCTTGATGTTATCCCAGATAATTCTTAGGCTTGATGGTTGGTTTGGAGTTTCCCCCCTCCAATTGTTTCTGTAAGATGTTAACACTAAGATATTTTCTTTAATTCTGCACTTTTGTCTTTCTAATGTATTACTGATTTTTGTAATTTCAGTCTTATACCTTCTATGCTTATGTGTTGAAGCTCTTGCTGAGGTTCAGGGACTACAGCCTTCAATATGGATTGAGGCTCAATGTCAAGAAGACAAAGAT
>NW_006399762.1:5415694-5416890 GCF_000299155.1 Elephantulus edwardii
GTCTGACATACTTTGGTGAGGTAGGATGTGCTTGGGAGGCTGGAGGGACAGTGCAAGAGAGAACAACTCTAGCTGAGATGCATTGACTCAGTGGCGGGAACAACATCTTGACTATCACTTTGCTAGTTTTGTATTGCTTCTAATTTTCCATTTATTTTATTCATTTGGTCTTGCAATCTCTTTAAATTCTTCTATGTTTTCTGTTTTTCTCAAAGCATAGAGACACTCAAGCATCTTTCTTTTTAATTCCTTATCAGAACATTTCAATAAACTTTCTTCCTCTGAAAGGTTTTCATATTCTATATTTTGCTCACTTCTCTGTTTGATCTTATTCTTTTGTTGTGTTGTTTTGTTTTATTTGGGTTTTTGTGTGTGGGTGGGTGGGTTTTTGCTTGTTTGTTTTTGTTTAATATTATCTTTTATCTCCTAGGCATTGTAGTGGTGTTGTCTTTATGGGTGAAGACAACATATACAGCCTGGAAGTGTCTGTTAAGTGGTGGAGGACCCAATTTGTGGTAGAGTTTCTGCATGCCTCAGAAGAGCCTTAAATAACCTGCCTTACCTTTTCCAGTTTAGGGCAGTGAGTACTGGCAAGTACCCAGTCCAAAACTCCTAATGTTAAATGATAGTTATTGTTGACTTGATATCCTCTAGGATGTTACACTCGATAAAGAGTGTACTGGTCTAAACGATACTCTTACTAATCTGGAGATGGAGTTTAGGACTGTGCAATCTCTCCACGCCAAATACAAAAAGCATGGATCTGGAATAAGGCATACCAGAGATGTGATTGGAACACTACCATCTACCCAGTGACTGGTGGTAGGGGAAAGTTAGTACCCTGCTCTCCGGAGAACAAAGAGAGAGAACACACTTTTCCTATTAGCTAGCCACCCAGATAGACATAACTGCTAGCCTAGGCTACCATGGCAAGCAGTCAGCTATTCAAAATGGACTTTCTGTGCTCTGTTTCTTCTTTATTTTTTTATTCATTTCTTCCTTTTCAATGTTAAATTTCCAAGATCACGTTTGTTTTCTGATGTCACTGGTAATGAAAGCCTGAACTTCCATCAGTCTACTCTGCTATCTTACTTGGAAGACAAAGGTCATAATATTTTATTTATTAAAATGATTACTGAATTTGGTTCAATTTAGTACTACAAAAATATTCTAGAATACAAATTTTCTATTTATTG
>NW_006399762.1:5417225-5418204 GCF_000299155.1 Elephantulus edwardii
GGCATCCCTTTCAAAAGAATGGCCTCACCTAGCTACACGTCCAAAATATAAACGACAAAGCTTCTCCATCTTTGCTTCCAAGGAGTACTCTGGCTGCACTTTTCCAACATGTTTGACAGTAGTCATATAAACTTAGTTACAGCTCTATATGCTATCAAAATATATGCCACTGACTTCTTTTGAAAATAAAAAGTATGCTATAAGAAACATCTAAAACAGATGTGAACTTCAATAAATGTTTGTTGAATGTGTGATCAAAACGTTCAATAACAAAATAAGAAAACTAGCATTTATCTCAATACATTTGAGATTTCAAATCTTAAAGAACATCATAATACTTTTGCAATTATTTCAGAGTTTCAGAGATAGAAAAGAATGTGTATAATTTGCCATAACTTCTTTGGTTTGAGTTTACAAGACTAATCTGGGGTCCTTTATTCCTCTCTGTGCTTGCTGTTCCTTTTAGGTAAAATACTATTTTATTTCAAAGAAGTATCTCTTATATCTAGTTTTTATTTCCATGTTCTAACGTTCTGATGCATTTCCAATCTGTTCTGCTAAGGTTAGTAACAGAGTAATTACTAAAAGACAAAAGTCAGTGTCCCAAATAGTTGCTGCAGCACGTCATGATTTCAGACAGCAACTCTTCTTTCTTCATTCAGTTTCCCTACACCTCTATGTCCCTCGGGTTCTGTGGTTCACCTGGAGATCTCACAGAAATTAAAATCCATCAGGCAAAATTACTCACGTGAGTGTGGGTGATACAGATTGTGTTGCAGAGACTGATGAGGGACGGGCCAGGATCCTGTAGATAATCAGTTGCAGCACAACTGGATGCTGTGTTCTAGGAGAATAAGCTTCCCCAAAGAAAGTTAGCATTGATTTTCATGAGCTAATACATTCCTCTCATAGGTTAGGGTTTTTATCTCATCCTAATGTCAAGAAGACAAAAATTCTCACCACTGGACCAATCGGTAGC